>NC_069499.1:1487810319-1488185319 GCF_027579735.1 Bombina bombina | reverse complement strand
TTGTCGCACTAATAGATATAGAGATAAAAATGAAATAAATACACAACATAATATAGCTAACTACAGACAAAAAATTGTGCAGGACACATACCAGGTGTAGATCTCAATCCAAGTCCCAGAAATGCCAACAAACAATCGGAGTCTTTATCCCCAAAATAAATCGGCTACCGACCTTTTCATGCAGCTTGCTTTACCGCTGAGCTCCTGTTTCTTTCCGTCGGCTCCCTTCTTGCTGGCGGATATCTTCTTTTGCTTTACCAGCTCGCCGTGGACTTACTCGCCAGGGGGGTGAATTCCATTACACCTCACACCCATCTCGGCTTGCCACGGTCTTTCGGGTTTCCTCGGAATAGCAATTGGAGCTATTTCAGTCGACTCCTCCCACTCCTTTGGCGATAAACAATCCAAACCTCTTACAGCTATGGATCCGTAAAAGAACAACAGAGACCTCACTCCGTAAATAATGAATATTCAAAAAACAAGTAGAACGGTTCCTTATAAAAATATTTCCAAACTTTATTTCAACTTTAAAAATTAATCCACCTCGTAACTAAAATAGGCTAAGAAACGTTCTTACGCGTTTCAGCATGAGCCTTAATCATAGACCAGGTAGCTAACTTCCTTTTTATTTTTTGTGAAAAATCTATGTGCACCATGCTTAAGCCATGTAATACAAGTCCCACTCTCCACTTCGCACCAATTTTGACGCAACACTTTTCGCACCAATTATGATGCAAACTCCTAAACAACTCACACACTAGTGAATTTATCCACCACTTTTGATTGGAATATGCATAATCACATGATTTATGACATCAGCCAATCTGATTGAAATATACATTTGAAACTATCACTAACGAATCAAATTGCTCGATACTTGTGTCATTGATCACTCATCAGAACTTGTAAGTGCCATTTGTTACATTGAGGGATATTTATCAAGCCATCAACCGCAAATACGTTGGAATTCTGCAGCGTAATTGTGACGAGCCTGATTCCCCTTAGTTATCAAAGCCTACAGATCGGAAAAAGTAGAAATCTGTGACGTAACATACGATCCGTCGGTCTCAGTCCAACACAGATCGATGCTTACGTCACTACAGATGTTCCCAATGCAAATTCGGCACTATCTGACTGCTTTTGCAAGTTATCAACTTTCTACCAGGTACGCTCGCCACTATTCCGGCCCAGCGTACCTGGTTTTCAATCCGCCGCCCTGGTGGAATCAATGGCAGTCTGAAAGCAGCGAAAGCTCCTGTTCGCTGCTGCCCGATATCCCATTGATTCCTATGGGAGAATAAAAGTAACTTTTACACCTAACATGTACCCCGAGTCTAAACACCCCTAATCTGCCGCACCGACATTGCCGCCACCTAAATAAAAGTTATTAACCCCTAATCTTCCGCTCTAGCCACCGCCGCCACCTACATAAAGTTATTAACCCCTATCCCGCCACTCCCGGAGCCCACCGCAGCTAAATAAATGTATTAACCGCTGGCCACCCACATCACTACCACTTACTAAACCTATTAACCCCTAAACCGCCAGCAACCCACATCACCATAAACTAAATTAAACTTTTAACCCCTAAACCTAACAACCCGATAACTTTATATTAAATATTAGCTCATCCCTATCTTATAATAAATTTAAACTTACCTTTAGATTTAAATTAAACTATTAATTAACCTACCCTAACTATTATACTAAAATTACATTAAACTATTAATTAATCTACCCTAACTGTTATACTAAATTACATTAAACTATATTAAACTAATAATTAATCTACACTAACTATTATAATAAATTACATTAAACTACAAATTAAATAAAATAAATTATATATTTAAATACCTATCCCTACTCAAATAATTTAAATCTACACTAAAAAATTACTAAGTTACAAAAAACTAACAACTAAGTTACAAAAAACCCCCCACTAAGTTACACAAAATAAAAAAAATAAATTATCAAAGATTACACCTAATCTAAGAGCCCTATAAAAATAAAAAAGCCCCCCAAAATAAAAAAAACCCTAGCCTACAATAAACTAAAAATAGCCCTTAAAAGGGCCTTTTGCGGGGCATTGCCCCAAAGAAATCACTTCTCTTACCTGTAAATAAAAAAATACAAATACCCCCCAACAGTAAAACCCACCACCCACACAACCAACCCCACAAACTAAAAACCTAATCTAAGAAAACCTAAGATCCCCATTGCCCTGAAAAGGGCATTTGGATGGACATTGCCCTTAAAAAGGGCATTTAGCTCTATTGCAGCCCAAACCCCCAATCTAAAAATAAAACCCACCCAATAAACCCTTAAAAAATCCTAACAGCCATCCTCCAAGAAGCCAGCAGAAGTCCTCAACGAAGCGGCCAAAGTCTTCATCCAAGCCCGCAGAAGTCTTCAACCAGACGGCATCTTCTATCTTCATCCATCCGGCGCGGAGCGGCTTTATCTTCAAGACATCCGACGCGGAGCCTCTTCTTCCGACTACCCGACGAATGAAGGTTACTTTAAATGACATCATCCAAGATGGCATACCTTAGATTCCGATTGGCTGATAGAATTCTAATCCAATCAGCCAATAGGATTGAGCTCGCATTCTATTGGCTGATTGGAATAGCCAATAGAATGCAAGCTCAATCCTATTGGCTGATTGCAACAGCCATAGGATTTTTTCAACCTTAATTCCGATTGGCTGATAGAATTCTATCAGCCAATTGGAATCTAAGGGACGCCATCTTGGATGATGTCATTTAAAGTAACCTTCATTCGTCGGGTAGTCGGAAGAAGAGGATGCTCCGCGTCGGATGTCTGGAAGATGGAGCCGCTCCGCGCCGGATGGATGAAGATAGAAGATGCCGTCTGGGTGAAGACTTCTGCGGGGCTTTGATGAAGACTTCGGCCGCTTGGATGAAGACTTCTGCCGGCTTCTTGGAGGATGGATGTTAGGTTTTTTTTTTAAGAGTGTATTGGGTGGGTTATAGTTTTAGATTAGGGTTTGGGCTACAATAGAGCTAAATGCCCTTTTAAGGGCAATGCCCATCCAAATGCCCTTTTCAGCTCAATGGGGAGCTTATTTTTTTTTAGTAATGTTTTTATTTGGGGGGGTTGGTTGTGTGGGTGGTGGGTTTTACTGTTGGGGGGTATTTGTATTTTTTATTTACAGGTAAAAGAGCTGATTTCTTTGGGGCAATGCCCCGCAAAAAGCCCTTTTAAGGGCTATTTGTAGTTTATTGTAGGTTAGGGTTTTTTTATTTTGGGGAGGGGGCTTTTTTATTTTCATAGGGCTCTTAGATTAGATGTAATTAGTTTAAATATTTGATCATTTCTTTTTTATTTTGTGTAGCTTAGAGTTTGTTATTTTTTGTAACTTAGTTGTTAGTTTTTTGTAACTTAATTATTTGAGTAGGGTTAGGTGTTTAAATATATAATATAGTTAATTTAATTTGTAGTTTAATGTAATTTAGTATAATAGTGTAGATTAATTATTAGTTTAATATAGTTTAATGTAATTTTAGTATAATAGTTAGGGTAGGTTAATTAATAGTTTGATATAGTTTAATTTAATTTTAAAGGTAAGTTTAAATTTATTATAAGATAGGGATGAGTTAATATTTAATATAAAGTTAGTGGGTTGTTAGGTTTAGGGGTTAATAGGTTAATTTATTTTATGGCGATGTGGGGGGCTGGCAGTTTAGGGGTTAATAACTTTATTTAGTTGCGGTGGGCTCCGGGAGCGGCAGGATAGGGGTTAATAACATAATGTAGGTGGCGGCGGTGTAGGGTGCAGCAGATTAGGGGTTAAGAACATAATGTAGGTGGTGGCGGGGTCCGGGAGCGGCGAGATAGGGGTTAATAAGTTCATTAGAGTTGCGGCGGTGTCGAGGAGCAGCGGAATAGGGGTTAATAACTTTATTTAGTTGCGGCGTGGTCCGGGAGTGGCGGGATAGGGGTTAAACAGTTTAGTATAGTGCCGCTGTTTACTGACAGGGTACAAATAAAGCTGTGAAAAAGCCGAAGAGCAGCAAGATCGATGACTGTTAGTTAACAACAGTCCGCTGCTCATCGCCCCGTACTTGGTGCGCGACTTTTTGACAGCTTTTTTGTTAAATATGGAGAGCGTATTCAGGTCCGCGGCCGTGATGTCAGGCGTTGTCAGGCGAGCGTATTGGTGCCGTTGAATGCAGCACAGTTGACGGCTTGATAAGTAGGCCTCATTGTGTATTATACTTTGAAAGTATGTATATGTGAAATTAGTATTAAAGATAAACATTGATGCTGATAATAGGACAAACAGTGTAATATTTTAGACAATAATTTTAAAATTCGAATTGATGTTTGATTCAATATAATCTTAAAATGATAGCTCAAAGGGATAGCCCACCTAACATTAAACTGTCATGATTCAGATACAGCAGAAATTAAAATCACCTCTTTACTATCATCCTATTTTCAGTGTATTTCTTCCATCTCTTGAATTTCTTTTTTATTAAGAAATGTCATCTTTCTTATATGCCAGCCCATTTTATAACAATATTAATACAAATACACATTCATTTATGTGAAAGTATCATATAACAAATCAATATAAAAATAACTTTCTAAGAGATATTGTTTGTTGAGGTATAAATCTATCTATTTCTTGGACATTAATAGATGAAAAATAAAATATTAGCTTTAGAGAAATGTGCTTGTTTATTGACAGTAATGAAATAGTATAAATAAAGTTGGGCAAAAGCCGAATAACCGTGTCATCGGTGACTGTTAGTTAACAACAGTCCGATGCTCATCGCACCGTACTTGACGCACGTGTTTTTTAAGGTTTTTTGATAAATAAGGGGATCGTATGTGGATTCGCGACAGCAATGTCTGGCAATGTCTGGCGAGCGTATTGACACCGGCGAATGCCACTTTGATAAATATGCCCCTTAGTGATTAATGACCCTTTAAGTAAAGTTTACATAAATCAGTAAAATAAATCAAACCCTTTCCATAAGTCATAAGTAGACACATGTTTTGTGAAACTGGGGGGATATAGGGAATGGGCTTCTTACTATCACATCTTTACACAGCTGAAATTGCTTACTGTGATATAACTCTTGTAAATATTTTGTGTTTTTTTTTAGGGCTACAATTTCAGAATTATAGGAAATCCCAAAGCTTTCAACGCATTGCCTGTGCTCATAAACATCATTAGCAATGCTTTTCTGAAGACCTTCAACTCAACTCATCACATTCGTGTTTGGAATAATGCGTTAAGTGATGTAAGTAAATGATGAGTTTCTCTGTCTGTCTGATCATTTCTGCTTCATTCTCCCAAGCTAACGTAGGGCATCTAAATGATCAAACTCACAGTCCCGTGCTGTTTACATAATACAATTCTAAAAATCAGGTAACTGTAATTTGTCATTGGGCTAGATTTACGGATGCTTGCTAGGCTTATTGTTAAACGAAAAGGAAAGTCTAAAATAGCCTTGCATGATTCAGATAGAGTATGCAATTTTAAGACACTTTTAAATTCACTTTTATTTTCAAATGTGATTTGGTCTCTTGGTTTCACTTGTTTAAAAACAACATGCACATATCCTACACTAGTGGGATCTTATCGGTGCCTGCACACATTTGTCTCTTGGGATTGACTAACTAGATGTGCTCAATAAGCTATCAGTAGTGCAATGCTGTTCCTTCAGCAAATGATAACAAAAGAATGAAGCAAATTTGATAATAGAAATAAATTGGCAAGTGGATTAAAATTGTATGTTCTATCACAAAAGAAATGTTTGGGGTGTCCTGCACCTTTAAGCTGAGATCACAATCAAAACTCATAAAGGCTCCCTTCATTTAGGTATCACACAGTATCTTTTCTAAAATGTTATTAGTGGGCCTTGCTGCCATTAACACAATACATGATATCTTGCAAAGCAACAAGAACCACTAGCAACAAGTAAAAACTAACGACAAGAACTACAACCACAGCACAACTACAAAATAGTCAGCTAGATTACGAGTTGTGTGTTATGAGTGAAAAAGCTTCATAACGCTGCTTTTTCACTACCGCTGATATTACGAGTCTTGTAGGTATAACTGTACCGCACACCTTTTTAGCCGTCACGCAACGTAACTACTACACCTTTCAAAAAGTCCTTTTTCAATGGGACTTCCATAGAGCCGGTATTACGAGTTTGCCTGTCCGGCCAAAAAGTGAGCGGCACAGCCTATAACTACAAGATCTGTACCATCACCTGAAAGTCAGTAGTTATGGGTTTTACGCTACAAAGCTGTAGCATAAAACTCATAACTAAAGTGTTACAAAGTACACTAACACCCATAAACTACCTATTAACCACTAAACCGAGGCCCTCCCGCATCGAAAACACTAAAATACATTTATTAACCCCTAATCTGCCGCTCCGGACATCGCTGCCACTATAATAAACATATTGAACCCTAAACCACCGCACTCCTGCATCGCAAACACTAGTTAAATATTATTAACCCCTAATCTGCAGCCCCCAAAATCGCCGCCACCTAACTACACTTATTGACCCCTAATCTGCTGCCCCCAATGTAGCCGCCACTAAACTAAAGTTATTAACCCCTAAACCTAACCCTAAATCTAACCCTAACCCTAACACCCACTAACTCAGCTTAGGTTTTATTTTACAGGTAAATTTGTATTTATTTTAACTAGGTAGCTAGTAAATAGTTAATAACTATTTACAAACTAGTCTACCTAGTTAAAATAAATACAAACTTAGCTGTGAAATAAAAATAAAACCTAAGATAGCTACAATGTAACTATTAGTTATATTATAGCTAGCTTAGGGTTTATTTTACAGGTAAGTATTTAGTCTTAAATAGGTATTATTTAGGTAATAATAGTAATTTTCATTTAGATTTATTTGAATTATATTAAAGTTAGGGGTGTTAGGGATGGGGTTAGACATTGGGGCCTATTTATCAAAGGTCTTGTGGACCTGATCTGACAGTGCGGCTCAGGTCCGCAAGACCTCGCTGAATGCGGAGAGCAATACGCTCTCCGTATTCAGCATTGTACCAGCAGCTCACAAGAGCTGCTGGTGCAACGCCGCCCCCTGCAGACTCGCGGCGAATTGGCCGCCAGCAGGGGGGTGTCAATCAACCCAATTGTACTCAATCGGGTTGAATTCCGGCGATTCCTGTCCACCTGCTCAGAGCAGGCGGACAGGGTTATGGAGCAGCGGTCTTTAGACCGCTACTTCATAACTGCTGTTTCTGGCAAGTCTGAAGTGTTAATGATGTGGGAGGCCAGAGGTTTAGGGTTTAATAACTTTAGTATAGTGGCGGCAGCGACTTTGGGGCAGCAGATTAGGGGTTAATAAATTTATGTAGGTGGCAGCGATATTGGGGGCTGCAGATTAGGGGTTAATAAGTGTATGTAGGTGGCGGCAACATTGGTGGCATCAGATTAGGGGTTAATAAGTGTAGGCAGGTGTCGGCGACGTTGGGGTTGGCAGATTAGGGGTGTTTAGACTCGGGGTTTATGTTAGGGTGTTAGGTTTAAACATACATTTCCTTCACCATAGACATCAATGGGGCTGCGTTACGGAGCTTTACGCTCCATCATTGCAGGTGTTAGGCTTTTTTTTAGCCGGCTCTCCCCATTGATGTCTATGGGGAAATTGTGCACGTGCACGTCAAAGCAGCTCAAAGCAGCTCAAAGCAGCGCTGGTATTTGTGTGCGGTATGGAGCTCAACGCAGCCATATCGCCCGCAAATGCCGGGTTTATGCAAACCTGTAATAGCAGCGCTATTAAAGGTGAGCGGTGAAAATAACTTGCAAGTTATTACCGAGCCACTCATAACGCAAAACTCGTAATCTGGCCGAGTGTTTGTAAATCTTCATAATTGTAAAGTATTTCCATGTTGTTTTATTAGGATTAAGTAATCTTGCTGAATAGAGTAAGAACTGCCTCAAAAACCTCAAAGATGTACAAAAGAGCATGTTTCGGGGGATTCTAGAGGAGTAGTGGAATTTATAAACACTCTATTTTGCATTGAGTCTTGCTTTTACAAAGTTGACAATGTTGTTAAATTTTTATTATTATTTATTTTTTAATTTTTTTGTATCTAGTTTCATTTTGTGCATACATTAGAATAAACTGTTTATAAAGGGTCTTTTTTAATTTTTTTTTATTTGTTTTGTAATCTCAGTATCCTTCGTTTACTAGATAGATGCATATATTACAGCTGAACTTGCAGCTCTTAAAATGGGCCATCACAAATCTCTCTGTATTAGGCAATTTTATTGTTGTGGTGTTTTTTCAGTTTGATTTTATTTTCCCTAAAGGGTTTTATTGAATCTAGACCATTGAGTTTCAAGTCATTAGTGTTCTCAGAGTAGGGTGCTACCTCCACCATGTATTCCTGGCCCTTATAAGATACACATGCTGCAGGATGCTCAGAGAAGAACATGTATTGCGCATCTGAAAAAGCACATGAATAGTGCTGTCTAGCAGCACTATTAATCTCCCACCCTGCACACCCTGCACATCCTGCAGCATGTGTTACTTTTCATTTAATTTGTATTTGCTGCAAACTGAGAATTTATATTATTGTAAGTTGTAACTTCACTCCCCTGTGAGATTCATCATTCCAGAGAGTCTTCTTACTTTATATGGGAGGCAGCTATCATCTCTACCTCTTTAAAATCTGCATTATAATTTCTCTCCAAGCCTTAAAGTTTTTAATAATAGAGCTCCAAGTGACATACACTTCAGCCATTATAATGCCTGATTTATTTGTTATTTCTTTTCAGAGAGAGGAATGGGAAGACAACCACTATATATATTTATATTTTTGTGTTTCTCTAATGGTCTTTGCTTCGGGTCTCCCACCTCATTTTGCAATGAGCAGCACTGAGGATAACAGGGTAAGAAGAGTTTCTGATCTCAAAATGGACCAGAATATTAAGGTTCTTTCAAGCATAGCACTGTTATCTGGAATTAGCAGCTTATATGGTTACTTGCATAAATAAAAATGCATCATTACATTTGCTTCCAACTTAAAACCAACAAAATACACCATTACTACTGCACTTCAGACATTATTTAGTCTTATGTTTACCACAGGTATAAATGGACATAACATCATTGCTTATCTCCATTGCATCTAAAAGAGGGTATTTAAATGGTTTACTTTTTCACACCCCGGGCCACCTAGAGTTTTTCCAGATCATGAGGCCTCAACTTCTATTCTCCAGGCCTCAGTAACATTTTAACTTTTGTTATGATAGCCCTAACCTTAACCAACAAGAGAAATAGACACTATAATCTCTGAGAAGGCGAGTGAATACAGTCTTCAAAAATACAATAAGGGTGGCAGTATAGTTGTCCTTGATCGCTTTGACTATATTGCTGAGGTACATAGACAATTACACAATATTACAGCTTGATGAAAATTAGGTTGAGACCCTATTAAAGGTTTTAAGTGGCATCTAGATTTCCTTATAGATGAGGCAGTTTATTTTGGTTACATTGCAAAGCAAACAGCAGCATTTCTTAGTGTGGAAAACTGGTTGTTCCCATTTTTCACCATCTACACAAAGTACATGACTCCCTACATAATCTAAAAGAGGATGGGTGGTTGACAATAGATGTTACCTCTCTTTATTCTAGCATTTCCAATAATTTTGGTCTTTGGGCAGCTAATTATTTCTTACAATATAAAACTAGCTATTCTACTAGATTAATTGGGTTCATCTTGCAAGTGATGAGCTTCTTCCTGGAATACAATTTTTTATGTTTCAAGGTTTTTTTTCTAACTGTGTAGGATAGTGATGGGGAGATGTTTGCCCTTTCCTGCTCTAACCCCTTTATTATTATTATTATTATTATTATTTATTTATTTATTTATTTATATAGTGCCAGCATATTCCAAAGCGCTGTTCAAGGGTAATATTTGTTTAAATAAAACAATGATACAAGATTTGAAAGAGACAAGACAAAATATAACAAACACATACAGGAAACGTTGAGGGCCCTATTCCAGTGGAAACAGGAGTTGAGGGCAGGAAGGGTGAGAATGTTGTTTATACTGAGTTAGATGAGTGCAATTATTAGGTAAGTGGGATTAATGTGTTACTGATTAAGGTGGTAGTCTTCCCTGAACAAAAATGTCTTTAGGTAGCGTTTAAAGGAAGGCAGTGAGTGAGAGCCTTCCAGAGGGTAGTTGTCACACAAGAGAATTCCTGCAGTCTAGCATGGGAAGAGGTGATAAGATGCAAGGAGCAGGTCCTTGTTGGATCTAAGTGGGTGGGCTGGAGTATACTTGTTGATTAGTGAGGAGATGTAGTGGGGAACAGCATTTGTAAGAGCATTATAGGTCAGGGTGAGAATTCTTAATTTATTTCTGTTGTTAATGGGGAGCCCGTGAAGGTACTTGCAGAGAGATTCAGCAGATACAGAGCGTCAGGAAAGGTGGATTAGCCTGGCAGAGGCATTTAGGATGGATTAAAGAAGGAGAGAGGAAGGCCAGTGAGTAGGTTAGCGCAGTTGTCAAGTTGATAAATTACTAGCGAGTGGATTAATTGCTTTGTGGTGTCAGCACTCAGAAACGGGAGTGAGATGTTGAGAGTTGTCCAACACTTTTGAAGATGAGAATATTGTATACATACACACACATACTGTATATATATATATATATATATATATACTCTGTCACGAATAGTGTAGCGCACTCTTTCATAGTAAATCCAGTACTCAGTAGAATATGTAAAATCCAAAGATGCTTTATTTCCAAACTTTTAACAGCATATAAACGGCCTCCATAAAAACACCTCACTCCACCAAACAAAAAATCAGTGATATATATATATATATATATATATATATATATATCACATGATATATATATATATATATATCCTTTTACAGGTGATATATAGATGATGTCCTGTTTATATGTAGGGGAGGTTATGCGTTAGCTAAATCATTTGTGGATTAGAATAAAAAATTTATCCTATTTACTTTTGAGTGTAACAGCAATGAAATATTTTTATATAGATTTATATTTAACAGGTGACACAGCCACACATACGAAAGCTGCTTACAGAAAACCATGAACTCACTGTTATATTGATGCAGTAATAATCCTTAATCAAAGGCCAATACATATGCTTTACACATAATTGTAGTGATTCAGAGACGTAAAATTTGAGGAATGAAAGACTTACATAAAGGTTATTGGAAAGTTTATATGATCCCTGGGTTTTGCAGCAGTCATTAAAAGATTAATAGCATGTCTAAACAAGAGTTATTTAAGGTTAAACAGAAATGTAAACATAGCTCTTTAGTTTAATTTGCCAACATTTATTCTAATCAATATCAGCAGATTTGTTACATAATTAAGAAATACTGTGCATGATCAGCTGAAGCAATTGATAACAAAATAGTGTAGATTTGCCTATAAACATTATTTTAACTTAGGTAGCATTGTATTACCCAACCAACTCAGACAATTACCATGAGGCTCTTCCTGGCTATGTACATTCAGATGTGGCGATCATAGATTTAAAGCCTGTGATTACATCCAAGTCTAGAATACATTGTATTCGCCTTTTCTTGGCAAGCTATAGAACACGCCTTTAGACCGAAATGTAGGAGAGGTCAGGTTAGACTTTTGACCAAAGGGAAAGGTTTTTGGATTCACAGACTCAAAACTAAATTACCCCATGGTCTAAATTCTCAGTATGATATGATTAATGTATCAAATATATTTATTCTTTTTCTTTTCATAACTATTATTTATGACCAACAGCAGGGCATATACTGTACATTGTACACACATCACCTCACCATACAGGGCGGGAAAGATAAATCATGGAACAAAGCATTTGTAATAGAGAAGTAGATAAGTAGGTTAGGTCTACAATCATATCTGTAGTCCGTGATGATTCATAATAAAGGCGTATACCCAAACAGTCGGGATGATATATATATCTATATATCTATATATATATAAGGACTAAATATAACAACTAAACACAATATGTATTAATCAGTTCAGACATGGGGCCAATTTATCAACTCCCAAATGCAGCCATATGCTGCTGTTTCTGCGTAAGCCTTCAGGCTTGCCAGGAAACAGAAGATAAGAAGCAGTGGTCTTAAGACCGCTGCTCCTTACCGCCACCTCAGGCTCTGAGGAGGCGGACAGCAATTAGCCTGATCGGATACGATCATGTTGATTGACACCCACTGTCTGCAGGGGGCTGTATTGCACAAGCATTTCACTAGAAATGCTTGTGCAATGATAAATGCCGGATCATGTCCGTCCGCACAATGATAATTCGGCCCCATGGGCTACACAAAAATGACATTTACACATCAGGAAAAAGGTAAAAACAATAATTAAATTATAGATTTGTACAGCCACGCATTATAAATGTCATATAGAGAATAGTGATTATAACACTCCTTGCAGATTGCTGTTAATTATGTACCAGCAAGGAGTGAAATAAAAAGCTAGAAATAAGTCTTATTACAGAAGAAATTTTTAAGTTGTATTAATGTATTCTCCCCATAGAATTTAATAGATATGATATGTGAAAGATATGATCCAATCTTTCACATGATAACTGTCCACAGCGTCGGTCCATACAAGGAGGTGCTTCAGACTTTTTCCTCTTCTGAAGCCCACTAGAGGGCGATTCTTGAAGGCACCCTTCAGGCAGTCGACTGTTGACAGAATGTCCCAATATTTATATACTGAATGTTTCAGTAGTTGAGTAATTAAGTTAAACCTAGGTGTAAACATACAGAAGGGTGGTTCATCAGGGCTTACAACACTCATGGTCACCTTACTCCTCTCCCTAGCATTCCTCACACATTCAACAGAATAGCCTCTGTCTAGGAATTTTCCATAATCTTTTGTTCCCTATTTATTAACAGCTTATCTTCAGAGACTATCCTCCTGATTCTTGAGAATTGACTAACTGGTAAACTCTCCAATAGTGATTTAGGATGAAAGCTTAAAGCTAATAATAAAGAATTTATATCTGCATCCTTCACATACAGATCTGTAATCAATCTTCCTTCCTGCTTCACTATGATCACATCAAGGTAACTAATGTGTGAATAACTTGCATTCATACACCTAGATTACGAGTTTTGCGTTAGGAGGTGAGTTTATGCTCACCGCTCACTTGCAGACAGCGCTGGTATTACGGATTTTTATAAACCCGGCGTTAACCGCAAAAAAGTGATCGTAAAGCAAAATTTTGCTCCACATCTCACCTCAATACCAGCGCTGCTTAAGTTAGCGGTGAGCTGGCTGAACGTGCAAAAACACCTGCAAAAAAGCAGCGTTTAGCTCCTAACGCAGCCCCATTGATTCCTATGGGGAAATACATTTTATGTCTACACCTAACACCCTAACATGAACCCCGAGTCTAAACACCCCTAATCTTACACTTATTAACCCCTAATCTGCTGCTCCGGACACCGCTGCCACCTACATTATACTTATGAACCCCTAATATGCTGCCCCCAACATCGCCGAACCCTACATTATATTTATTAACCCCTAATCTGCCGCCCCCAATGTCGCCGCAATCTAACTACATTTATTAACCCCTAATCTGCCGCCGACAACATCGCCACCACTATAATAAAGTTACTAACCCCTAAACCTAAGTCTAACCTTAACCCTAACCCCCCCTAACTTAAATATAATTTAAATAAATGTAAATTAAATTACTACAATTAACTAAATTATTCTTATTTAAAACTAAATACTTACCTATAAAATAAACCCTAAGATAGCTACAATATAACTAATAGTTACATTGTAGCTAGCTTAGGGTTTATTTTTATTTTACAGGCAACTTTGTATTTATTTTAACTAGCTAGAATAGTTATTAAATAGTTATTAACTATTTCATAACTACCTAGTTAAAATAAAGACAAATGTACCTGTAAAATAAAACCTAACCTAAGTTACAATTACACCTAACACTACACTATAATTAAATTAATTACCTAAACTAAATACAATTAATTACAATTAAATAAAATTATCTAAAGTACGAAAAAAACAAACACTAAATTACAGAAAATAATAAAATAATTACAAGATTTTAAAACTAATTACACCTAATCTAATCCCCCATACAAAATAAAAAAGCCCCCCAATATAAAAAAAAAGCCCTACCCTACACTAAATTACAAATAGCCCTTAAAAGGGCCTTTTGCAGGGCATTGCCCCAAAGTAATCAGCTCTTTTACCTGTAAAAAAAAAGTGCAACTCCCCCCAACATTAAAACCCACCACCCACACAACCAACCCTACTCTAAAAAACACCCAATACCCCTTAAAAAAACCTAACACTAACCCCTTGAAGATCACCTTACCGGGAGAAGTCTTCATCCAACCGGGCAGAAGTGGTCCTCCAGACGGGCAGAAGTCTTCATCCAACCGGGCAGAAGTGGTCCTCCAGACGGGCAGAAGTGTTCATCCAGACGGCATCTTCTATCTTCATCCATCCGGCGCGGAGTGGGTCCATCTTCAAGACATCCGATGCGGAGCATCCTCTTCAAACGACGGCCGATGACTGAATGAAGATTTTTTTAAATGACGTCATCCAAGATGGCGTCCCTTCAATTCCGATTGGCTGATAGAATTCTATCAGCCAATCGGAATTAAGGTAGAAAAAATTGGAACAGCCAATAGAATGCCAGCTCAATCATATTGGCTGAAAGGAACCTTCATTCAGTCGTCGGCCATCGTTTGAAGAGGATGCTCCGCGTCGGATGTCTTGAAGATGGACCCGCTCCGCACCGGATGGATGAAGATAGAAGATGCCGTCTGGATGAAGACTTCTGCCCGTCTGGAGGACCACTTCTGCCCGGTTGGATGAAGACTTCTCCCGGATTCGTTGAGGACTTCGGCCCGGTTGGGTGAAGATGTCTCGCGGGAAGGGTGATCTTCAGGGGGTTAGTGTTATTTTTTTAAGGGGGGATTGGGTAGGTTTAGAGTAGGGTTGGTTGTGTGGGTGGTGGGTTTTAATGTTGGGGGGGATTTGTACTTTTTTTTACAGGTAAAAGAGCTGATTACTTTGGGGCAATGCCCCGCAAAAGGCACTTTTAAGGGCTATTTGTAATTTAGTGTAGGGTAGGGCTTTTTTTTATTTTGGGGGGGGCTTTATTATTTTGTTAGGGGGATTAGATCAGGTGTAATTAGTTTAAAAATCTTGTAATTATTTTATTATTTTCTGTGATTTAGTGGGATTTTTTTTGTACTTTAGATAATTTTATTTAATTGTAATTAATTGTATTTAATTTATTTAATTTATTTAATTATAGTGTAGTGTTAGGTGTAATTGTAACTTAGGTTAGGTTTTATTTTAAGGTAAATTTGTATTTATTTTAACTAGGAAGTTATTAAATAGTTAATAACTATTTAATAACTATTGTACCTAGTTAAAATAAATACAAAGTTGCCTGTAAAATAAAAATAAACCCTAAGAAAGCTACAATGTAACTTTTAGTTATATTGTAGCTAGCTTAGGGTTTATTTTATAGTTAAGTATTTAGTTTTAAATAGGAATAATTTAGTTAATTGTAGTAATTTTATTTAGATTTATTTTAATTATATTTAAGTTAGGGGGGGTTAGGGTTAGGGTTAGACTTAGGTTTAGGGTTTAATAACTTTATTATAGTGGTGGCGACGTTGAGGGCGGAAGATTAGGGGTTAATAAATGTAGGTAGGTGATTGGAACAGCCAATAGAATGCGAGCTCAATCCGATTGGCTGATTGGATCAGCCAATCGGATTGAACTTCAATCTGATTGGCTGATTGAATCAGCCAATCAGATTTTTCCTACCTTAATTCCGATTGGCTTATAGAATCCTATCAGCCAATCGGAATTCGAGGGGCACCACCTTGGATGACATCCCTTAAAGGTACCTTCATTTGTCGTTTGTCCGTCGGTTGAAGAGGATGGCTCCGCATCGGCTGGATAGAAGATGGACCCGCTCCACTCCGGATGGATGAAGATAGAAGACGCCGCCTGGATGAAGATCCGGATGTCCTCTTCTGCCCCATCGGATGAAGACTTCTGTACGGATCGGATGACCAGTGGTGCCCGGCTTGGTGAAGACGACTCAAGGTAGAGTGATCTTCAGGGGGTTAGTGTTAGGTTTTTTAAGGGGAGTTTGGGTGGGTTAGAGTAGGGGTGTGTGGGTGGTAGGTTGTAATGTTGGGGGGGGTCTTGTATTTTTTTTTACAGGTAAAAGAGCTGATTACTTTGGGGCAATGCCCCGCAAAAAGCCCTTTTAAAGGCTGGTAAAAGAGCTGATTACTTTTTTAATTTAGTATAGGGTAGGAATTTTTTTTATTTTGGGGGGCTTTTTTATTTTATTAGGGTGCTTAGATTAGGTGTAATTAGTTTAAACTTGTTTTTTTTTTTTTTTACTATAGTTTAGTTTATTTAATTGTATTTAATTTTAGGTAATTGTAGTTAATTTATTTAATTAATTTATTGATAGTGTAGTGTTAGGTTTAATTGTAACTTAGGTTAGGATTTATTTTACAGGTAATTTTGTAATTATTTTAACTAGGTAGCTATTAAATAGTTAATAACTATTTAATAGCTATTGTACCTAGTTAAAATAAATACAAAGTTGCCTGTAAAATAAATATAAATCCTAAAATAGCTACAATGTAACTATTAGTTATATTGCAGCTATATTAGGGTTTATTTTCTAGTATTTAGTTTTAAATAGGATTATTTTTAATAATTATAGTAAATTTATTTCGTTTAATTTAAATTATATTTAAGTTAGGGGGGTGTTAGGGTTAGACTTAGGTTTAGGGGTTAATAACTTTATTATAGTAGCAGCGGCGTTGGGGGCAGCAGATTAGGGGTTAATAATTGTAGGTAGATGGCGGCGACGTTCGGGGGACAGATTAGGGGTTAATAAAATGTATTATAGTGTTTGCGAGGCGGGAGTGTGGCGGTTTAGGGGGTTAATACATTTATTATAGTGGCGGCAATGTCCGGTCTGCAGATTAGGGGTTAATAATTGTATTTAGGTAGCGGTGACGTTGGGGGCGGCAGATTAGGGGTTAATAAATAAATATAATATAGGTGTCGGCGATGTTAGAGACAGCAGATTAGGGGTTCATAGGTATAATGTAGGTGGCTGCGATGTCCGGTCGGCAGATTAGGGGTTAAATAATTTTATCTTAGTGTTTGCGATGTGGGGGGGCCTCGGTTTAGGGGTTCATGGGTAGTTTCTGGGTGTTAGTGTACTTTTTAGCACTGTAGTTAAGAGCTTTATGTTCCGAGTTAGCCCATAAAGCTCTTAACTACTGACTTTTTTTGTCGGTAGGAGTCTTGTCGGTAGAGGGTGTACCGCTCACTTCTTCCAAGACTCGTAATACCGGCGTTAGGCAAATCCCATAGAAAAGATAGGATACGCAATTGCCATAAGGGGATCTGCGGTAGCCAAAAGTCGCGGAATAAAAGTGAGCGGTACACCTTTACCTACATGACTCTAAATACCAGCGGGCGGTAAAAAGCAGCGTTAGGACCCCTTAACGCTGCTTTTGACGGCTAACGCCAAACTCTAAATCTAGGTGTTTGTTTCTTGGAGACTCAGAACCAGTAAATTGACTGAGAAGGGAGTGCAAAGGTTGTCCTCATTCTGATACCGTCAGACATGGCAAAGAACCTAACACAGCACAGCGGGTAAGTTGCGCAGCAATGGGCAGCAAATAAAAAATATATATGTATATTAATATACAGATATATACAGTTGTAATCAAAATTATTCAACCACTATTGCAAATTTATAGACTTTCAGCTGTTTGCAATGAACAAATCAAACAAAAGCAATTTAAATAGCTTAACACAAAGAATGCTTCAAATGGTTTCCCCAAATTCAACTGAAAATGCAATTATTAATGAATTCTGCAGTCTCAAAATTATTCAACACCTTCATGGCACGCATCTTTAGTACCTAGAAGAGCACACCTTTGCTGTTATGACCTGCTGTAAATGAGATGCATAGCCAGACACCAGCTTCTAGCAGTGTTCCTGAGGAATCTTAGCCCATTCCTCATGAACAATGGCCTCAAGTTCAGTAATATTCTTGGGTTTGTGTGCTGCAACCGCCTTATTTAAATCCCACCAGAGATGTTCTATGGGGTTCAAGTCAGGTGACTGTGATAGCCACTGTAGAATCTTCCAGAACTTCTTCTGAGATATGCTTGGGATCATTATCCTGTTTGAAGGTCCAATGATGCCCAAGCTTCAGCTTCCTCACCGATGGCATGATGTCTTTTTCTAGGATTTCCTGATACTTCAATTAATAAATTTTGCCTTCCACATGCTACAGGTTACCAGTGCCAGAGAATGCAAAGCAGCCCCAGAGCATCATCCAGCCACCACCATGCTTAGCTGTAGGCAGAGTGTTTTTTTAGCATATGCTTCCTTCTTCTTCCTCCAGACATACCGCTGATCCGTCTGGCCAAAAAGTTCCAGTTTTGTTTTATCTCTCCACAGAACAGAATCCCAAAACTTATGTTGCTGATTTGTATGATTTTGAGCATATTGGTGCAGAATTTTCTTGTGCATTTGGGTCAGTAGTGGTGTACATCTTGGAGTTCCGGCATGGAAACCTTCTGTGTTTAGTAAGCATCCTACTGTGCAAACTGAAACCTCAGTGCCTGTTGCCACTAAGTTTTGCTTCAGGACTTCTGCAGTCACACGAGGGTTTTTCTCAACCTGCCTTCTCAGACATCTGGTTGTAGCTATTGATAGCTTCCTTTTCTTTCCTGTGGCATGGAGAGTCCACAAATCATTCCAATTACTAGTGGGATATTCACTCCTCGTCAGCAGGAGGAGGCAAAGAGCACCCCAGCAGAGCTGTTAAGTATCACTTCCCTTACCCATAACCCCCAGTCATTCTCTTTGCCTCTGTCAAGGGAGGAAGTGCAAAGTTCCATCCTTCAAAATGGAGACCATCTGTTCCATTCTTCCTTTGGTTCAAGAGGGTCAGTTAATGATGACCAAAGATCTGAAGGATGCGTATCTTCATGTTCCCATTCACAGGGATCATTATCAGTATCTGAGGTTTGCCTTTCTGGACAAACATTTCCAGTTGCCCTTCGTTTTGGCCTTGCTACTACTCCCAGAATTTTCACAAAGGTTCTGGGTGCTCTTCTGGCAGTGGTCAGATCCCAGGGCATTGCTGTGGTGCCTTATCTGGACAACATCTTAGTTCAAGAGCCATCTTTTCATCTAGCAAGATCCCATACAGAGATGTTGTCTATTCTACGTCCCCACAGGTGGAAAGTGAATCTGGGAAAGAGTTCCCTTGTACCAGATACAAGGGTATGTTTCTTAGGAACAATTATAGATTCCTTGTCCATGAAGATGTTTCTAACAGACGTCAGAAAATCCAAACTTCATGCTTTTTTGCTTTTTTTCCAGTCTGCTATTCGTCCATCAGTGGCTCAATGCATGGAGGTGATTGGTCTGATGGTTGCTTCCATGGACATCATTCCTTTTGCTTGGTTCCATCTGAGACCTCTGCAACTATGCATGCTCAGTCAATGGAACGGGGGCCACTCATATCTCTCGCAGAGGATAAATCTGGACTCCAAAGTCTCTCTCTCGTGGTGCATTTCACAGGACCATCTGTCTTGGAGCACATGCTTCCTGAGGCCTTCCTGGGTAATCATGACCAGGGTCGCCAGCCTGTTAGGCTGGGGAGCAGTTTGGGACTCCTTAAAACACAGGGCCTGTGGACTCCGGAGGAGTTGTCTCTTCAATAAACATCCTAGAATTGAGAGCGATCTTCAATGTTTTGATAGCTTGGCCTCAACTAGCTTTGGTCCGGTTTATTAGATTCCAGTCACACAACATCCCCTCAGTGGCTTACATCAACCACCAGGGGGGAACACAGAGTTCCTTAGCAATGATGGAGGTGACTCGCATTCTCCCGTGGGCCGAGACTCACAATTGTCATCTCTCTGCCATTCACATCCTAGGAGTTGACAACTGGTAAGTGGATTTTCTGAGCAGACAGACTTTTCATCCAGGAGAGTGGGCTCTCCACCCAGAGGTTTTCACAATGATAACCCTCAGGTGGGGGGGGGGGGGGTTTCCGAAGTTGGATCTGATGGCATCTCATCAAAATGCCAAGCTTCAAAAGTACGATTCAAGCCATTCTGATAGACGTTCTGGCGGTTCCTTGGAACTTCAATCTAGCATACCTTTTTCCTCCATTTGCTCTCCTTCCATGAGTAATTGCTCGCATCAAACAGAAGAGACCTTCTGCGATTCTAATAGCTACTGCATGGCCTTGCAGGATCTGGTTTGCGGATCTGGTGATGATGTCATCTCTTCCGCCTTGGAGGTTACCTCTGAGGAAGGACCTTCATCCAAATCTGGTTTCTCTGAAGCTGACTGCTTGGAGATTGAACGTCTAGTTTTGGTTTGACGTGGCTTCTCTGAGAAAGTCATAGATACTATGCTTCAGGCTCGTAAACCGGTTACTCACAGAATTTACCAGAGAATATGGTGTAAATACCTTCATTGTGTAAAACCTGTTGCTCCTCCTTGGAGCCTTAACCTTGTTCTTAGAGTTTTGCAGCAGGCTCCGTTTGAGCCGATGCATTCTGTTGATATTACATTACTATCTTGGAAGGTTTTGTTTTCTTATTGCTAATTCTTCTGCTCACAGAGTTTCTGAACTTTCGGCTCTGCAGTGTGATTCCCCTTACCTTATTTTTCATGCTGATAAGGTGGTCCTCCATACTAACCTGGGGTTTCTCCCTAAGGTAGTGTCAGATCGCAATATTCATCAGGAAATTGCTGTTCCCTCTTTTTGTCCCAATCCTCTTTCCCAGAAGGAACGTGTTTTGCATAACTTGGATGTTGTGCATGCTTTAAAATTTTACCTTCAAGCAACTGAAGATTTTCTGCAGACTTCTGCCCTGTTAGTTGTTTTCTCTGGTAAACGTAGGGGTCAGAAGGCGACTTCTACCACTCTCTCTCTCTGGTTGGGAAGTGTTATCCATTTAGCTTATGAGACAGCTGGACAGCAGCCTCCTGAGGGAATTATGGCTCATTCCACTAGAGCTGTTTCTTCTTCCTGGGCTTTCAAAAATGAAGCTTCGGTGGAGCAAATTTGCAAGACGGCCACATGGTCCTCTATTCATACCTTTTCCAAATTTTTCAAATTTGATACTTTTGCCTCGGCTGAGGCTTCTTTTGGGAGAAAAGTTCTTCAAACGGTGGTGCTTTCGGTTTAGGTCCGCCTGTTTGGTTCTCCCTCCCTTTCATTCTGTGTCCTCTAGCTTGGGTATTGGTTCCCACTAGTAATTGGAATGATTTGTGGACTCTCCATGCCATAGGAAAGAAAACACAATTTATGCTTACCTGATAAATTAATTTATTTTATGTTAAAGTTCAAAGAAAAGGCACCAGGTTCATAAACAAGCTTCTTTTATTTCTTTCACCAGGAGCAGGTACAGAACATCAGGACTACATTTCGGGTTGTTAACCCTTAGTCATGTCTGTAGTGCAATGTAACACATCACCTTAAATACCTTTGCACAGGTGTCTAGCTCCTGTGGGAAGTCTTAAAAGAAATAATGTTGGTTATTTGGTAAGTCAGAAAAAGGGCCCACCGATTCAAGGTAGCATAAAAACAATTTATTTACATGCGCAAAAAAAGCAAATATTGCACCCACAAGATATCAGTGATAAGAAGGCGTATCATAAACGTGATTACAATCCTCCATGGCTTGGATGTGTCCAGCCTGAGTAGAAGGCTCTTCTATATGTACAGGTGTTTCCACTGCGTCCTTATTCCAGAATTTAAATACAGTCTTTGCTTTGACTTCTATGAGTTATACACTGTCCAATGCCTTTGGATCTTTAAGCCAGACGCTGTTAGTTACCTCCACAGAAGGACCGTCACAAGCTGGTCTTGATACATTTTATACAACAGTAAACTGCCGTTAGGTTTAACCCTTAAAATACCCTATTGTTGTTTTTTTTTGGTAACTTAGGTGGGTTTTAGGTTAGTGGTGTTAAGGGGGTTTGCTGTCCGATGGTTAGTGGGTACTTTGCAAAGGGGTTGTGGCAGTTTAGATGTTACTAGTGTAGCGGGTAGTTTGCAATGTGGGGCTGTAGCAGTTTAGAGTTTAATAGTATAGCGGGGGAGTTTGCGGTGAGGGGGTGTAGTGGTTTGGGTTTAATAGTGTAGTGGTGTACTTTGCGGTGGGCTATATGATGGTTTAGGGGTTATTAGTATAAGGGGCTAATTCCGATGCGGGTTAGCGCAAGAGTATGGGTGTTTTTTTTACTTTGCGAGCTCCATTGAAGCCTATGGGAGAATACGTTAACGTGGTCATGATATCGTAACTTCAGCTTTTTGTGCACTTCAGGTTAGCGTGCAAGCAAAAACTTTTTACTTTCAACTTGTAATACCAAAAATAATCAACTCACGCAAAAAGCCAAAGTCGAACACAGTTAGCGTGCAAGCGGGAGCGATAAGTAGCACTTCACTCGTAATCGTAATCTAGCCCTAAAAAAGTTATATTAATTGTTATTAACTTTGGAATGTAGATACTTAAAATATAAAAATTCCTATTAGACTTGTGCTGCCACAAAGTTTGTCCCGAATATTTGTTGACTGCACTATTTGGTATTCATAAACAAATACTGAATTTTCGTTAAATGCTCAAAGCTACAGGTAAAGCTAGCTAGAATACTTACCTGAACGTGCTAACCCGATCTTCTTCTTACCAGAGTCTTAGCCGTGCTAAAAGCAGGCTTAAAACCCTTGATTCCCAGGACTAACTTTAGTTAAAATAAAAAGGAATCAAATGAATGACGAACAGTTTTTTCTTCTATTTTTTAAAATTTTCTTTGGTGCATTAATTTGGATATTCTTTTGTTAAAACAAAAACGAATATCTGATTTTCATCACGAGTATACATTTGTGCCAAAACTGACTGACACTGTAAATGCCATCTACTGATTAGAGCTTGGATTGAATAACTGGGAGCACAACCTCTTCACAGTATTATATCTACATACATGCGTATTTACTTACTACTACTTTACATGCTACAATGTCTTATTGAAGTTCCCCACTGGCTCCTTGTTAAAGGGATATGAAACCCACATTTTTTTATTCATGATTCAGATAGAGCATGCAATTTTAAACAACTTTCTAATTTACTCCTATTATCAATTTTTATTTGTTCTCTTGGAATCTTTATTTGAAAAGCAGGGATGTAAGCTTAGGAGTCGGCCCATTTTTGCACCTGGGTAGCGCTTGCTGATTGGTGGCTAAATGTAGCTACCAACCAGCAAGCGCTACCCAGGATTCTGAACCACAAATGGGCCGTTGTTCTAATATATCAGCCAATTCATCAGATTAGCCAATCATATAACTTTTGGTGATGTGGGATTAGCGGTCTGACCACAAATTAATCCACTTCGTATGTGCTCCATCTCGTCACCGCATTCCCATTCTAATTGCCGCACATCACTACATTGTTAATCAGACATACTGTATATATGCTGCACTGTAATTCCCCTATCTTCACTATCTTTTTTGCCTACAAGACATATGCCCTCCTTGTAAACCTCATTACCTGAGGCTCACTTGGGGTGGATACCAGAGGATCGGCGGGGCACCCAGGTGGAGACAAAACAAATAGTGAAGATTGGGGCATTACAGTGCAGCGTATATATGTATGTTTTAAAAACAAATTAAATAGAAGGAGCAGATCAGTTCCTTTGATGAGATTTGCTACCTGTGGTGGGGTGTATGCACAGTGACTGATGTTGCTGTCAGATTTGGCTGATCTGACAGATGTGCGTTGATTGGAAAGCGGTGAGGCAGTAGAGTGCATGTGCAGTCAGTGAATTTGTGCTCAGACAGCTGATTCTACATCACCAGAAGTGATAAACAATCTGAGGAATTGGCTGACCTATCAGAACACCGGTTCCTAAGCTTACATTCCTGCTTTTAAAAAAAAGATTCCAAGAGAATAAAGAAAAATTGATAATAGGAGTAAAATAGAAAGTTGCTTAAAAGTGCATGCTCTATCTGAATCATAATAGAAAAAAATGTGGCTTTCATATCCATTTAATGTTTGCTCTTCCTACCAATAAATTATTCTAAAATTTTAATTGTTTAGAGATCTTTAACCTTACTGTCCTTGATTATTTGTCATATTTTACATTTTTTTTAGATCAAAGCTCGTTCCCAGTTGCGAATTTCAGGTCTCTTTCCATCTGCCTACTGGCTTGGACAAGCTTTAGTGGATGTTGTTCTCTACTGGATCCTGATGTTTTTGATGATTGCTATATTGTTTGCTTTTAATCACAAAGTCCAAATGGAAACTGCGCTGGTCTTCCCAATCGTAAGTACTTATATTAACTATAATTTATCTTACATTATAAACATCAACTAAAAATGTAATTTTGTATGACTTATAAGGATAGAATAAAAAGCACATATAATATAAAAAATATATACATGCAATAGCAAACTAATCTATAGCGAACTAATCTAACAAAGGGGGAAGTCTTAACTTGGAGTTAAGGCAAATTCAACTAAAGTAGGTATTTGAAGAAAGTTCTTAATTGCTAAATGTTTTTTGAATTAACTAAACCAGTAGTTTTGAAACAATTTTTGATGGTAGCTCATATTATCTACCTGCTATTAAGGGGCCATGAAATCAACATATTTTCTTTCTTAATTCAGATAAAGCATACATTTTTAAGCCCTTAATGACAACAATGTACCCCCCCCTCCTTCCTGCTGGTCAATAGCGAGACTGCGCTATTAAAGGGACAGTCTACACCAGAATTGTTATTGTTTTAAAAGATAGATAATCCCTTTATTACCCATTCCTCAGTTTTGCATAACCAACAGTTATATTTATATACTTTTTACCTATGTGATTATCTTGTATCTAAGCCTCTGCAAACTGCCCCTTTATTTCAGTTCATTTGACAGACTTGCAGTCTAGCCAATCAGTGCCTGCTCCCAGATAACTTCACGTGCACAAGCACAGTGTTATCTATATGAAATACGTGAACTAACACCCTCTAGTGGTGAAAAACTGTAAAAATTCATTCTGAAAAGAGGTGGCCTTTAAGGTATAAGAAATTAGCATATGAACCTCCTAGGTTAAGCTTTCAACTAAGAATACCAAGAGAACAAAGCAAAATTGGTGATAAAAGTAAATTGGAAAATTGTTTAAAATTGCATGCTCTATCTGAATCATGAAAGTTTATTTTGGCCTAGACTGTCCCTTTAATATTGCAATCCCCATAGAAAAGACCAGTGATGTACAGGTTAGGCTCAAGAGCAGCAATGCACAACTAGGAACTATCTGTTGTCATGAACTCACCTGATGTTTTCAGCTAGCTCCCAGTAGTGCATTGTGGCTCCTTCATTCTATTGGCTGATTTGAATTTGAACATGAAAATCAGCCAATAGAAATGCAAGGGTAACCCTATATAAAAGGGGTGCTTCACATTCAAAATTCGGTGTGCAGCTGGTGACCACATGAAGAGGATTGTCTGTGTTGAAGAGCTAAAGATGGATGAAGACCACCACTGCGATGAAGATAAGAAGATGGAGCGCTTCCAGGATAAAGATAAGATGATTGCAGAATGCAGATGGATGAAGATGGAGCACTGCTGCCCGGATTCAACTTTGGTGAGTACCATCTTCAGGGTTAGTGTTAGTTTTTTGGGGGTCTTTATTTATTATTATTTTTTTAAAGATTTTTATTTTTCTTCATTGGCCGCAATAGAGCTAAATGCCACTTTTTAGAGTATTTTTTTTTTTTTAGATAGACTTTTTATTTTGGGGCGGGTGGGGGTGGGGGTTAAGGTTAGAAGCTTGTATTTTTTTGTCACAAAAATAGCTGTGTCACTTTAGGGCAATGCCCCACCAAAAGTCCTTTTAAGGACTATAATGTTGTTTAGTGTTAGAATAGTTTTTTTGTTTTTTTTGTTTTTTGTTGGGTTTTAGAATAGTTAAGGTTAGATTTTTTTAATTTCTCAGGTAAGGTTAGTCTATTTTGGGTTAAGTTAGGGGGTGTTAGGTTAAGGGTTTAGATGTTAGTGGGTTGCTTTGCGTTCTGGCAGTTTAGAGGTTAACAGTGTAGGTTACTTTGCAATGTGGGTGGCTGGCAGTTTAGAGATTAATAGTGTAGGTTAATTTGTGATGTGGGGGTGGTGGTTTAGAGGTAAATAGTGTAGTGTGGACTTTGTGGTGGGCTATGTGGTGGTTTAGAGGTTATTAGAGTAGGGGTCTTATGGTGATTCGAGTTTGAGCACGAGTATGGGTGTATGATTTTTAATTTTCTCTCTCCATTGAAGTCAATGGGAGAGTATGTTAACAAGATCACAATATTCTCCTCTTTGCGCAAGTCATGTTAGCTCTGAAGGGATAACCATTTACTTTCAACTTGTAATACAACTGCTTTCCGACTTGTGCAAAGAGGAAAAGTCGAGCGGTGTTAGTGTGTGAGCAGGAGCCATAATTAACGGTCCACTTGTAATCTAGCCCTAAATAAATGCTAGACTGAATTATGCGTCCAAAGAATGGATTATTAGGAAAATAACATGTAGATTTATTTTTTAAAGTTTAATTTGCTGTTTAAATATTGACAACATAAGTGTAAAGTTTTAGTGTCTAAAAAACAACAGGTGCTGCTATGTTGGAACTTAGGTTACCTTCTCTGCTGTGGCCAGTTAGAAACAGTTATAAATAGGTAATTAGAGTGTGCAGCCAATGGCTGTGTGGACTATAACAGTGTTCTGCACTTCCATTTCTAACGGCAAACTAAAAAGCTCACAATTTCAGAATAGAATTACAGGAAAAGGGGACAAAATAAATAATGAAAGTATATTGCAAAGTTTTTTTTATAGTAATGCTATGGAATGGTAATAAATCATCTCCTACTTCAGATAATATGCTGAGATATGTTTTATATATATATATATATATATATATATATATATATATATATATATATATATATATCGTTTTCAAAACTTTTTATAAATGTAACTATTTATTCCAGGTTATATACTAAGTGTTATTTCTTAGAACACTTAAAGGGACATTAAACCTTAATTTTTTCTTTCATGATTCAGATAGAGAATACAATTTAAAACAACTTTCTAATTTACTTCTATTATCTAATTTGCTTTATTCTCTTGATATTCTGTCCTGAAAAGCATATCTAGATAGGCACAGTAGCTGCTGATTGGTGGCTGCACATAGATGCCTCATGTGATTGGCTCACCCATGTGGATTGCTATTTCTTTAATAAAGGATATCTAAATAATGAAGCAAATTAGATAATAGAAGTAAATTGGAATGTTGTTTAAAATTGTATTCTCTGTCTGAATCATGAAAGTGTTTTGGGGGTTTAATGTCCCTTTAAGACAGATTAGCCCACACTAGTTATTTAAGGCCACACATAAACCAGGATCCCATGACATATTTGCATGAGCAGGTGGTCTAAACACTTAACTGCTTGAGTTAAAGAAGAATATGTTCTATTTATTCATAAATACATATTTCCTTCTAATGGCAGTGAGAGTCCACAAGAACATTCTTTAACCTATGGGAATTACTCTACCTGTCCACATGGATGAGGTAAAAACACCCCTAACAAGACTATAAATATCTCTGCCACTTCCCCTACGATCCCAATAGTTTTGCCTCGTATCATGGAGGTAGGCAGAGAGAGGTGCTCTGTAAAAGAAGAAATTAAGTTTAACATGGATTGGCTTTCATGAGAGCAGGGGATCATATATCCATATAAATCTCAAAAGAGTATTGGTATATATAATACTGGTTGACGCTGGGGCCTCTAGTTATCAAGCCGTCTACTTACCTGCCTTCGCCGGCCCCAATACGCCCGCCTAAGCTCGCCTCACATCGCCGCCGCGGACCTGAATAAGCTCGCCAAAGTTATCAAAAAAGCTGTCAAAAAGCTGCGCACCAAATACGGGGCGATGAGCAGCGGACTGTGATAGTTATCACTCATTCGATCTCGCTGCTCTTTGGCTTTTCTACAGCTTTATTGATAAGCTGTCACTAAGCACCCACACTAAATTACACTGTTCTACCCCCTATCCCGGCGCCCCCGGAGCCCCCCGCAACTAAATAAAGTTATTAACCCCTAAACCGCCGCTCCTAGACCCCGCCGCATATATAATAAATGTATTAACCCATAAACCGCCGCTCCAGGACCCCGCCGCAACTATAATAAATATGTTAACCCCTAAACCGCCGCTCCAGGACCCCGCCGCCACCTACATAATACCTATTAACCCCTATCCTGCTCCCCTATACTGCCGCCACCTATAATAAATTTATTAACCCCTATCCTGCCGATCCCAGACCCCACCACAACTAAATTGTTTAACCCCTAAACTGCTGCTCCCGGACCCCGCCGCCACCTATATTAAACTTATTAACCCCTAATCTGCCCCCCCTACACCGTTGCCATCTATAATAAATTTATTAACCCCTATCCTGCCCCCCCTACACCGCCGCAACCTATAATAAAATTATTAACCTCTAAACCTAAGTCTAACACTAACCCTAACACCCCCCTATCTTAAATATTAATTAAATAAATCTAAATAAATATAACTCTTATTAAATTAATTATTCCTATTTAAAACTAAATACTTACCTATAAAATAAACCCTAATATAGCTACAATATTACTAATAATTATATTGTAGCTATTTTAGGATTTATTTTTATTTTACAGGCAAATTTAAATTAATTTTAACTAGGTACAATAGCTATAAAATAGTTATTAACTATTTAATAGCTACCTAGATAAAATAAAGTCAAATTTATCTGTAAAATAAATCCTAACCTAAGTTTCAATTACACCTAACACTACACTATCATTAAATAAATTAAATTAATTAACTACAAGTAGCTACAATTAAATACAATTAAATAAACTAACTAAAGTACAAAAAATAAAAAAAAATAAGTTACAAAAAATTAAAAAATATTACAAGATTTTTAAGCTAATTACACCTAATCTAAGCCCCCTAATAAAATAACAAAGCCCCCCAAAATAAAAAAATGCCCTACCCTATTCTAAATTACAAAAGTTAACAGCTCTATTACCTTACCAGCCCTTAAAAGGGCCTTTTGCGGGGCATGCCCCAAAGTATTCAGCTCTTTTGCATGTTAAAAAAAATACAACCCCCTCTAACCCAAACCCCCCTTAAATAAACCTAACACTTACCCCCTGAAGATCTCCCTACCTTGAGTCGTCTTCAGCCAGCCAACCACCGATGGAACAGAAGAGGACATCTGCAGCGGCCGAAGTCATCATCCAAGGGGCGCTGAAGAGGTCTTCCATCCGATAGAAGTCTTCATCCATGCGGCGTCTTCAATCTTCATCCATCCGGAGCGGAGCCTTCTTCAAACGAGCAAACGCGGAGACATCCTCTTCCAACGACACCTACCCGACGAATGGATATTCCTTTAAGTGACGTCATCCAAGATGGCGTCCCTCGAATTCCAATTGGCTCATAGGATTCTATCAGCCAATCGGAATTAAGGTAGGAAAAATCTGATTGGCTGATGCAATCAGCCAATCAGATTCAAGTTCAATCCCATTGGCTGATCCAATCAGCCAATCAGATTGAGCTTGCATTCTTTTGGCTGTTCCGATCAGCCAATAGAATGCAAGCTCAATCTGATTGGCTGATTGCATCAGCCAATCAGATTTTTCCTACCTTAATTCTGATTGGCTGATAGAATCCTATCAGCCAATCGGAATTCGAGGGACGCCATCTTGGATGACGTAACTTAAAGGAATATCCATTCGTTGGGTAGGCATTATTGGAAGAGGATGGCTCCGCGTTGGCTCGTTTGAAGAAGGCTCCGCTCTGCTCCGGATGGATGAAGATTGAAGACGCCGCATGGATGAAGTCTTCTATCGGATGGAAGACCTCTTCAGCGCCCCTTGGATGACTTCGGCCACTGCGGATGTCCTCTTCTGTTCCATCGGTGGTCGGCTGGCTGAAGACGACTCAAGGTAGGGAGATCTTCAGGGGGTTAGTGTTAGTTTTTTTAAGGGGGGTTTGGGTGGGTTAGAGTAGGGGTATGTGGGTGGTGAGTTTTAATGTTGGGGGGGGTTGTATTTTTTTTAACATGCAAAAGAGCTGAATACTTTGGGGCATGCCCTGCAAAAGGCCCTTTTAAGGGCTGGTAAGGTAATAGAGCTGTTAACTTTTTTAATTTAGAATAGGGTATGGCATTTTTTATTTTGGGGGGCTTTGTTATTTTATTAGGGGGCAAAGATTAGGTGTAATTAGCTTAAAAATCTTGTAATATTTTTTTATTTTTTGTAACTTACGCCTAGATTTAGAGTTTTGTCGGTAAAGACCCGCGTAGCTAACGCTGCTTTTTTTCCAGCGCGCCCTTAAGACAACGCTGGTATTTAGAGTTCTCTGAAGGGCTGCTTTAGGCACCAAAAAGGGAGCGTAAAGACATATTTACCGCCACTTCAACTCTCAATACCAGCGTTGCTTACAGTAGCGGCTAGCTGGAAAAACGTGCTCGTGCACGATTCCCCCATAGGAAACAATGGGGCAGTTTGGGCTGAAAAAAAACCTAACACCTGCAAAAAAGCAGCGTTAAGCTCCTAACGCAGCCCCATTGTTTCCTATGGGGAAACACTTTCTAAGTCTGCACCTAACACCCTAACATGAACCCCGAGTCTAAACACCCCTAACCTTACACTTATTAACCCCTAATCTGCCGCCCCCGCTATCGCTGATCGGAACAGCCAATAGAATGCGAGCTCAATCTGATTGGATCAGCCAATCCGATTTTTCCTACCTTAATTCTGATTGGCTGATAGAATCCTATCAGCCAATCGGAATTCGAGGGACGCCATCTTGGATGACGTCACTTAAAGGAACCTTCATTCGTCGGGTAGTCGTCGTTGAAGAAGGATGTTTTGCGCCGGAGGTCTTGAAGATGGAGCCGCTCCTCGTCGGATGGATGAAGATAGAAGATGCCGCTTGGATGAAGATGTCTGCTGGTCCGGATGTCCTCTTCTGCCTGGATAGGATGAAGACTTCTGCCGCTCCGGGGGCGCGATCCGATATAGATCGCAGTTTGCGGCGCAAGCGAGGGAACCGGCGTCGCCCGCAGTTTCAGCTCGCAACTCGAGCTATCCCATATAGGTCGCCGTCAGATGCTAACGTGCCGTAAGTCTGACAAACCAGCGATGTCCAGAAATCTGCGCAAGTACAAATTTCTGGCGTCGCCAGTGACTTGCGCCACGTTAGAATCTGCCGGCGCCTATAAAACCTGACTAAAGTCTAAAACACCCGCACTGTCTAACACGCCTCCCTAACATAGTCCGCACTGTCTAACACGCCTCCCTAACATAGCCCGCACTGTCTAACCCTCTATCCGCTATCCCCCCTCACTAGCCTAACAATAAAAAAGCTATTAACCCCTAAACCGCCGCTCCCGTACCCCGCCGCAACCTAATAAAGTTATTAACCCCGAAACCGCCGCTCCCGTACCCCGCCGCCAGCTATATTATATCTATAACCCCCTAAAGTGAGCCCCTAACACCGCCGCCATCTATATTAAAATTATTAACCCCTAATGTAAGCCCCTTACACCGCCGCCATCTCTATTAAAATGATTAACCCCTAATTTAATCTACCTACCCCGCCGCCAGCTATATTATCTATATTAACCCTAAGTATATTATAGTTAATATAGTTATTACATTATATATATTAGCTATATTAACCCTAATTATATTAGGGTTAATATAGTTACTATAGTATTTATATTAACTATATTAACTCTATCTAACCCTAACACCCCTAACTAAATTTATATTAAATTAATCTAATTCATTTATAAACTAAAATATTCCTATTTAAATCTAAATACTTACCTATAAAATAAACCCTAAGATAGCTACAATATAATTAATAATTACATTGTAGCTATGTTAGGGTTAATATTTATTTTACAGGTAAATTGTTAATTATTTTAACTAGGTATAATAGATATTAAATAGTTATTAACTATTTAATATCTACCTAGTTAAAATAATTACCCAATTACCTGTAAAATAAATCCTAACCTAAGTTATAAATACACCTACACTATCAATAAATTTAATAAACTACAAACATCTATCTAAAAATACAATTAAATTAACTAAACTAAATTACAAAAAAAAACAAACACTAAATTACAAAAAATAAAAAAAAGATTACAAGATTTTTAAGCTAATTACACCTATTCTAAGCCCCCTAATAAAATAATAAACCCCCAAAATAAAAAAAAAGTCCCTGCCCTATTCTAAATTAAACAAATTTCAAAGCTCTTTACCTTACCAGCCCTTAAAAGGGCCTTTTGTGGGGCATGCCCCAAAGAATTCAGCTCTTTTGCATACAACAAATACAATCCCCCCCCCATTACAACCCACCACCCACATACCCCTATTCTAAAACCACCCAAACCCCCCTTAAAAAAGCCTAACACTACCCCCCTGAAGATCTCCCTACCTTGTCTTCACCACACCGGGCCGAACTCCTGATCCGATCCGGGCGATGTCTTCCTCCAAGCGGCAAAGAAGAATTCTTCCTCCGGCGATGTCTTCCTCCAAGCGGCAAAGAAGAATTCTTCCTCCGGCGACGTCTTCCTCCAAGCGGCAGCAAAGTCTTCATTCTTCCGGCGGCATCTTCAATCTTCTTTCTTCGCTCCGCCGCCGCGGAGCATCCATCCCGGCCGACTGCTGTACTACGAATGAGGTACCTTTAAATGACGTCATCCAAGATGGCGTCCGCCGAATTCCGATTGGCTGATAGGATTCTATCAGCCAATCGGAATTAAGTTAGAAAAATCTGATTGGCTGATTGAATCAGCCAATCAGATTCAAGTTCAATCCGATTGGCTGATCCAATCAGCCAATCAGATTGAGCTCGCATTCTATTGGCTGTTCCGATCAGCCAATAGAATGCGAGCTCAATCTGATTGGCTGTTCCGATCAGCCAATCGGATTGAACTTGAATCTGATTGGCTGATTCAATCAGCCAATCAGATTTTTCTAACTTAATTCCGATTGGCTGATAGAATCCTATCAGCCAATCGGAATTCGGCGGACGCCATCTTGGATGACGTCATTTAAAGGTACCTCATTCGTAGTACAGCAGTCGGCCGGGATGGATGCTCCGCGGCGGCGGAGCGAAGAAAGAAGATTGAAGATGCCGCCGGAAGAATGAAGACTTTGCTGCCGCTTGGAGGAAGACGTCGCCGGAGGAAGAATTCTTCTTTGCCGCTTGGAGGAAGACATCGCCGGAGGAAGAATTCTTCTTTGCCGCTTGGAGGAAGACATCGCCCGGATCGGATCAGGAGTTCGGCCCGGTGTGGTGAAGACAAGGTAGGGAGATCTTCAGGGGGGTAGTGTTAGGCTTTTTTAAGGGGGGTTTGGGTGGTTTTAGAATAGGGGTATGTGGGTGGTGGGTTGTAATGGGGGGGGGGATTGTATTTGTTGTATGCAAAAGAGCTGAATTCTTTGGGGCATGCCCCACAAAAGGCCCTTTTAAGGGCTGGTAAGGTAAAGAGCTTTGAAATTTGTTTAATTTAGAATAGGGCAGGGAATTTTTTTTATTTTGGGGGTTTATTATTTTATTAGGGGGCTTAGAATAGGTGTAATTAGCTTAAAAATCTTGTAATCTTTTTTTTATTTTTTGTAATTTAGTGTTTTTTTTTTTTTGTAATTTAGTTTAGTTAATTTAATTGTATTTTTAGATAGATGTTTGTAGTTTATTAAATTTATTGATAGTGTAGGTGTATTTATAACTTAGGTTAGGATTTATTTTACAGGTAATTGGGTAATTATTTTAACTAGATAGATATTAAATAGTTAATAACTATTTAATATCTATTATACCTAGTTAAAATAATTAACAATTTACCTGTAAAATAAATATTAACCCTAACATAGCTACAATGTAATTATTAATTATATTGTAGCTATCTTAGGGTTTATTTTATAGGTAAGTATTTAGATTTAAATAGGAATATTTTAGTTTATAAATGAATTAGATTAATTTAATATAAATTTAGTTAGGGTTAGATAGAGTTAATATAGTTAATATAAATACTATAGTAACTATATTAACTATATTAACCCTAATATAATTAGGGTTAATATAGTTAATATATATAATGTAATACCTATATTAACTATAATATACTTAGGGTTAATATAGATAATATAGCTGGCGGCGGGGTAGGTAGATTAAATTAGGGGTTAATCATTTTAATAGAGATGGCGGCGGTGTAAGGGGCTTACATTAGGGGTTAATAATATAAATATAGCTGGCGGCGGTATAGGGGGATTAGATTAGGGGTTAATAATTTTTATATAGGTGGCGGCGGTGTAAGGGGTCAGATTAGGGGATAGATAAGGTAGATGGCGGCGGTTTTAGGGGCTCACAGTAGGGGGTTAGTTTATGTAGATGGCGGCGGGGTCCGGGAGCGGCGGTTTAGGGGTTAATAACTTTATTAGGGATTTCGGGGGGTGGGGGATCGCGGCTGACAGGTAGATAGACATTGCGCATGCGTTAGGTGTTAGGTTTTATTTAGCAGATCGCGGTTGACAGGGAGATAGACATTGCGCATGCGTTAGGTGTTAGGTTTATTTTCTAGTTAGTTTAGGGAGTTACGGGGCTCCAATAGTCAGCGTAAGGCTTCTTACGGCTGCTTTTTGTGGCGAGGTGAAAATGGAGTAAGTTTTCTCCATTTTCGCCACGTAAGTCCTTACGCTGCATATTGGATACCAAACTGCGCTGGTTTGGTATACCTGCCTATGGCCCAAAAAACTACGGGCGACGGCAGAAATATACGCGCGTAACTTCTAGGTTACGCCGTATATAGGATACCAAATCAGCGTAAATATTGGCGTCGCCGGCTTTTGCGGGCGACGATTTATATCGGATCGACCCCCGGATGTCTTCTTTTGGTTCATCAGTGCTCGGCTGGGTGAACACAGTTCAAGGTAGGGAGATCTTCAGGGGGGTAGTGTTAGGTTTATTTAAGGGGGGTTTGGGTTAGAGTAGGGGTATGTGGGTGGTGGGTTGTAATGTTGGGGGGTGGTATTGTGTTTGTTTTTTTTACAGGCAAAACAGCTGATTTCTTTGGGGCATGCCCCGCAAAAAGCCCTTTTAAGGGCTGGTAAGGTAATAGAGCTGTTAACTTTTTTAATTTAGATTAGGGTAGGGATTTTTTTTTTATTTTGGGGGGCTTTGTTATTTTATTAGGGGGCTTAGAGTAGGTGTAATTAGCTTAAAATTCTTGTAATATTTTTTTATTTTTTGTAATTTAGTTTAGTTTATTTAATTGTATGTAATTGTAGTTAATTTATTTAATTAATTTATTGATAGTGTAGTGTTAGGTTTAATTGTAACTTAGGTTAGGATTTATTTTACAGGTAATTTTGTAATTATTTTAAATAGGTAGCTATTAAATAGTAAATAACTATTTAATAGCTATTGTACCTAGTTAAAATAAATACAAAGTTGCCTGTAAAATAAATATAAATCCTAAAATAGCTACAATATAATTATTCGTTATATTGTAGCTATATTAGGGTTTATTTTACAGGTAAGTATTTAGCTTTAAATAGGAATACTTTATTTAATAATATTTAATTTATTTCGTTAGAATAAAATTATATTTAACTTGGGGGGTGTTAGGGTTAGGGTTAGACTTAGCTTTAGGGGTTAATACATTTATTATAGTAGCGGCGAGGTCCGGTCGGCAGATTAGGGGTTAATACTTGAAGTTAGGTGGCGGCGATGTTAGGGAGGGCAGATTAGGGGTTAATACTATTTATTATAGGGTTTGTGAGGCAGGAGTGCGGCGGTTTAGGGGTTAATAACTTTATTAGAGTGGCGTTGAGGTCCGGTCGGCAGATTAGGGGTTAATAAGTGTAGGTAAGGTAGCGGCGACATTGGGGGGGCAGATTAGGGGTTAATAAATATTATGTAGGTGTCGGCGATGTTAGGGGCAGCAGATTAGGGGTTCATAGGGATAATGTAAGTGGTGGCGATGTGCGGTCGGCAGATTAGGGGTTAAAAATTTTTATTATAGTGGTGGCGATGTGGGGGGGCCTCAGTTTAGGTGTACATAGGTAGTTTATGGGTGTTAGTGTATTTTAGAGCACAGTAGTTAAGAGCTTTATGAACCGGCATTAGCCCAGAAAGCTCTTAACTACTGACTTTTTTCTGCGGATGGAGTCTTGTCGGTAGAGGCTCTACTGCTCACTTCAGCCAAGACTCTAAATACCGGCGTTAGGAAGATCCCATTGAAAAGATAGGATACGCAATTGGCGTAAGGGGATCTGCGGTATGGAAAAGTCGCGGCTTGGAAGTGAGCGTTAGACCCTTTCCTGGCTGACTCTAAATACCAGCGGGCGGTAAAAAGCAGCGTTAGGAGTCCTTAACGCTGCTTTTGACGGCTAACGCAGAACTCTAAATCTTGGCGTTAGTTTTTTTTATTTTTTGTACTTTAGTTAGTTTATTTAATTGTATTTAATTGTAGCTACTTGTAATTAATTCATTTAATTTATTTAATGATAGTGTAGTGTTAGGTTTAATTGTAACTTAGGTTAGGATTTATTTTACAGGTAATTTTGTATTTCTTTTAGCTAGGTAGTTATTATATAGTTAATAACTATTTAATAGCTATTGTACCTAGTTAAATAAATACAAAGTTACCTGTAAAATAAATATAAATCCTAAAATAGCTACAATGTAATTATTAAGTACATTGTAGCTATCTTAGGGTTTATTTTACAGGTAAGTATTTAGTTTTAAATAGGAATAATTAATTTAATAAGAGTTATATTTATTTAGATTTATTTAATTAATATTTAAGATAGGGGGTGTTAGGGTTAGTGTTAGACTTAGGTTTAGGGGTTAATAATTTTATTATAGGTTGCGGCGGTGTAGGGGGAGCAGGAAAGGGGTTAATACATTTATTATGGGTGGCGGCGGTATAGGGGGGGCAGGATAGGGGTTAATAGGTATTATGTAGGTGGCAGAGGGGTCCGGGAGCGGCGGTTTAGGGGTTAATATATTTATTATAGTTGCGGCGGGGTCCGGGAGCGGCGGTTTAGGGGTTAATAAGTTTATTATAGTTGCGGTGGGCTCCGGGAGCGGCGGTTTAGGGGTTAATACGTTTATTAGAGTGGCGGTGGGCTCCGGGAGTGGCAGTTTAGGGGTTAGCATGTTTAATATAGGTGGTGGAGGTGTAGGGGGACAGATTAGGGGTGTTTAGACTCGGGGTACATGTTAGGGTGTTAGTTAGAGTGTTAGGTGTACACACTTCCCATAGGAATCAATGGGATGTCGGGCAGCAGCGAACATGAACTTTCGCTATGGTCAGACTCCCATTGATTCCTAACAATGGGAGTCTGACCACTGTTGTCCCCGCCATCTTAAGTACTGGCAGAAAGTCTGCCAGTACTGAAATAAAAAGCATTTTTATTATTTTCTTCATACAGTCTGCAGTGATGCATCCCCCTTACCTTACAACCTCCCTGATCCCCCCATACATCTCTCTAACCCTCCCCCCTACCTATTTGCCGCCATCTTGGGTACTGGCAGAATATTATATACTTCATGTGCATGCAGTTACTCTGTTACGATTGAACACACAGTGAGCTATCCTGTTATAGCATGTGAAAAGTAAATATACACATACAGGGAGTGCAGAATTATTAGGCAAGTTGTATTTTTGAGGATTAATTTTATTATTGAACAACAACCATGTTCTCAATGAACCCAAAAAACTCATTAATATCAAAGCTGAATATTTTTGGAAGTAGTTTTTAGTTTGTTTTTAGTTTTAGCTATTTTAGGGGGATATCTGTGTGTGCAGGTGACTATTACTGTGCATAATTATTAGGCAACTTAACAAAAAACAAATATATACCCATTTCAATTATTTATTTTTACCAGTGAAACCAATATAACATCTCAACATTCACAAATATACATTTCTGACATTCAAAAACAAAACAAAAACAAATCAGTGACCAATATAGCCACCTTTCTTTGCAAGGACACTCAAAAGCCTGCCATCCATGGATTCTGTCAGTGTTTTGATCTGTTCACCATCAACATTGCGTGCAGCAGCAACCACAGCCTCCCAGACACTGTTCAGAGAGGTGTACTGTTTTCCCTCCTTGTAAATCTCACATTTGATGATGGACCACAGGTTCTCAATGGGGTTCAGATCAGGTGAACAAGGAGGCCATGTCATTAGATTTTCTTCTTTTATACCCTTTCTTGCCAGCCATGCTGTGGAGTACTTGGACGCGTGTGATGGAGCATTGTCCTGCATGAAAATCATGTTTTTCTTGAAGGATGCAGACTTCTTCCTGTACCACTGCTTGAAGAAGGTGTCTTCCAGAAACTGGCAGTAGGACTGGGAGTTGAGCTTGACTCCATCCTCAACCCGAAAAGGCCCCACAAGCTCATCTTTGATGATACCAGCCCAAACCAGTACTCCACCTCCACCTTGCTGGCGTCTGAGTCGGACTGGAGCTCTCTGCCCTTTACCAATCCAGCCACGGGCCCATCCATCTGGCCCATCAAGACTCACTCTCATTTCATCAGTCCATAAAACCTTAGAAAAATCAGTCTTGAGATATTTCTTGGCCCAGTCTTGACGTTTCAGCTTGTGTGTCTTGTTCAGTGGTGGTCGTCTTTCAGCCTTTCTTACCTTGGCTGGTGGCAAGTGGCATCTTGGCAGCTGCACGCTTGACTTTTCTCAGTTCATGGGCAGTTATTTTGCGCCTTGGTTTTTCCACACGCTTCTTGCGACCCTGTTGACTATTTTGAATGAAACGCTTGATTGTTCGATGATCACGCTTCAGAAGCTTTGCAATTTTAAGAGTGCTGCATCCCTCTGCAAGATATCTCACTATTTTTGACTTTTCTGAGCCTGTCAAGTCCTTCTTTTGACCCATTTTGCCAAAGGAAAGGAAGTTGCCTAATAATTATGCACACCTGATATAGGGTGTTGATGTCATTAGACCACACCCCTTCTCATTACAGATATGCACATCACCTAATATGCTTAATTGGTAGTAGGCTTTCGAGCCTATACAGCTTGGAGTAAGACAACATGCATAAAGAGGATGATGTGGTCAAAATACTCATTTGCCTAATAATTCTGCACTCCCTGTAGTAGTATCTCACTAACTATGTCAGTGTATAGAAGATATTATGATATATCAAACTATATGCATAATAAAGCCTCTGAAATTTCCATATCTAGTTGGACTTAGCAATCTAAGGGGGAAGGCAAAGAACCAATCACAGTGAAATGAAGTTGAGAAACAAATAGGAGGATTAAGGAAATAAAAAATATATATAAACAATAATGACCTGAACTCACTCCCAGGCTTAACTCACTAAAATCTCAAAAGAAAAAGGGCAGAACTCTCCAGCACTGTGAGATCTCTCTCATTTATGTATGTGAAGCAGAGACATTTATATTACATTTCAGATTGGGTCCAGTCAGTATTACTGCATATAAGCTTTTCACTTTTTCATTTGTATTTTAATACATTTAAATTTTAATCTAGCAGTGATTTTACACATCCTGATTATGCTTTTAAAGTGTCTGTGTCACTTTAATAGCTTAGGATAAAAGTTTGTATGTTTCTGTGTGTCTTTTACAAATTACATTGCTCTTTGTATTTTTCCATTATAAACTGTCAGTTTTCAGAAAGTGGTAGGGACAGGGCAGTTCCCTGGGCAGAACAGGGGAGTTCCTAGGGTATATCTGAAACTCGCTCACAAGTCTCAATTTTGTAACCCTTTTAAACAAGCTGGTCTCACTGGTTTGGCTTACCAGCTGTATACAGGTAAAGTGTGTTCAAAATTCAATACACTTATTTTAACTATCAGAAAAGTAATATATACTAAAATATAGATTAAAGCAAGTTAAATTGTAGTAAAAACATTTCAATGAAATTGATGCAAGCAGACATAACTGCTGTTTCCAGCAAGCCTGAAGACTCGTGCGGAAACAGGGGCATCAGGGACCATTCGGCCCTTGATAAATTGGCCCCTTTATATCAGCCAAAGGGGTTCTCTGGTTAACTTCTTTCTCTCATGTAAAATTTTGTAGTTTTATTACTTTCTATGGAAGGCATCTCTCTGGGATTTCCAGGTTTCTCCCCTTTTCTTAGAAAACTCAGTAAGTCCTTTCTCTGTGAAGTCTGAGCTATAATTTCTATCCAAACTAGAGAATGTTTGATTATCGGGCCCATAGAAAGTAAAGACGCTCTCTGGGAAACTGAAGCTTACAATTTTTAAGTTTGACTTTAAATTAAAAACATGCAAAGTGCAGTTTAATTTGTAAAAGATACACATCAATATACAAAGTATTGGCCTAATTTGTTAAAGTTACACAGGAGCTGTAAAGGCATAATTAGAAGTTGTAAAGTCACAATCCTAAATACACTGCTTTATACAAAATAAAATATAAAATTGAAAGTGCAAAGGTTAAATGTAATAAAATTTAATCTAAAGTGTAAAGTGATATAAATTAGAAAGCACACAGTGTAAATGAAGCAGAACTGTCATGTTATGCAGTTATATATTGCATTGGGTTTGTTTCTTCTTCACATACAGAAATGCTGGGAACTCCCCTTGGAGAAGTAAAGCAAAATCTGACTTTTAAAAAATTTGACTAGTGATCTTGCAGTGCGGGAGAATAATCTTACAATATCTTACCTGAATAGAGAGGTTTTGAATATTAGGGCCATAGAGAGAACAATTAGAAATTAACATTGTGTTACTTATCTCTCAAACCTCCCACTGAGAATGTAATTTCTTCTGCTGGCTATGTTTATACAGCTTCTCTACAGCCTATAATTTGGGATACCACAGGCACAATCGGCTACTTAAAATGCTGATATAAAGGTTAATTAACTATTTGTAAACTATTTAATACACTCCAGCGGGTAAAATGAAACATTGGGAAAACATTAAGGTCCAGATTACGAGTAGAGCGCTACTTTTTACTGGTGCAACTTTTTGTTTGTGAAACAGTTAAACAGTTAACCAGAAGTGCTAACCTGACGAGCATTAACTTGAATTGCACTCAAGTGATTCTGTTTACTTTCAACTTGTAATACTAGCGATAAACCTGACCTGTGCAAACACCTGCGATAAACCCCTTATCGATTGCATGCAAACATTAGCGCTCTACTGGTAATCTGGACCTTAATGTTTTCCCAATGTTTCATTTTACCTGCTGGAGTGTATTAAATTGTTTACAAATAGTTAATTAACCTTGATATCAGCATTTTAAACTTGTTTAAAAGGGTTACAAAATTGAGACCTGTGAGAGAGTTTCAGATATTCCCTAGGAACTCCCCTGTTCTGCCCAAGGAACTGCCTTGTCCCTACCACTTTCTGAAAACTGACAATTTATAATGTAAAAATTCAAAGAGCATTGTAATTTGTAAAAGATACACAGAAACATACAGACACTTTAAAAGCATAATCAGGATGTGTAAAATCACTGCTAGGTTAAAATTTAAATGTATTAAAATATAAACGAAAAAGTGGTAAGCTTATATGTAGTAATACTGAAAGGACCCAATCTGAAATGTACAGTGATATAAATGTCTCTGCTTCCCGTACATAAATGAGAGAGATCTCACAGTGCTGGAGAGTTTCGCCCTTTTTCTTTTGAAATTTCAGTGAGTTAAGCCTTTGTGAAGTCTGAACTACAATTCCTCTCCAAGCTGGAGAATCTTTGTACATTTAGACACCAATCAGCAAGCACTACCCAGGTGCTGAAGCAAAAATTAGCTAGCTTCAAAGCTTTCACTCTTGCATTTTCAAATAAAGATACCAAGAGAACAAAGAAAACATGATAACAGGAGTAAATTAGAAAGTTGCTTAAAATTGCATGCTCTATTCGAATCATGAAAGTTTTATTTTGACTAGACTATCCCTTTAAGATGCTTTGGTTAAAATATGGAATCATCCATTTGTAATAACCAGATATGTTATTCTTGCAGGGAAGATAACATACTCTGCAATTAGGGGACATTTCAGCTTTCTACTTTCATTAAAGAAAAAAATATTATTTTAATTACCTCTTCTGCTGAGTTTGTTTCATAGTTTTTAACCTTTTCTTTTTAAGCCAAAATATCATCATCTGCATCTTCCAATATCTCTGGATTTTGTTTGATTTTTATTTGTCTCTTAGACATCCTAAGATGAGAGAAAAATATATTAAAACATAAAAGGATGTAAATGATAATTAGTTAACCACATAACTAATCTTTTTACAATATTAGTTTATATTATACTGCTTTCTGCATATTACAAATGATTGGTAAAGAATACCCAGCACAGTTTATACTGTACATAAATATTTTACACCTAGATTTAGAGTTCTGCGTTAGCCGTCAAAAGCAGCATTAAGGGGTCCTAACGCTGCTTTTTGCCGCCTGCTGGTATTTAGAGTCGGCCAGGTAAAGGTGTACCGCTCACTTTCAAGCCGCGACTTTTACATACCGCAGATCCCCTTACGCCAATTGCGTATCCTATGTTTTCAATGGGATCTTCCTAACGCCGGTATTTAGAATCTTGGCTGAAGTGAGCGGTACAGCCCCTACCGACAAGACTCCTAACGCCCATGGAAAGGCTGTAGTTAAAGGGACAGTAAACCTTAAAAATACTGTTATATAATTCTGCACATAGTGCAGAATTATATAACATTATATTAGCCAAATCTTATTCAAACGTAATTTCCCCTATTCATTTTTAAAAGAAAGCGCTGTTTCACAGACCCGCTCTCTGCTCTCTGCTGAGCGGGTCTGTTATATTTCCTCAGCGCATCGGGCCAGCTGTATAGTCACAGCCTGTCACAGGAGCGAGCTGCAATTAGTCTTATGGCGCGGTCGGGCCAGGCTGTGACTATACAGCTGGCCCGATGCGCTGAGGAAATATAACAGACCCGCTCAGCAGAGAGCAGAGAGCGGGTCTGTGAAACAGCGCTTTCTTTTAAAAATGAATAGGGGAAATTACGTTTGAATAAGGTTTGGCTAATATAATGTTATATAATTCTGCACTATGTGCAGAATTATATAACATTATTTTTAAGGTTTACTGTCCCTTTAAGAGCTTTATGGGCTAACGCCGGTATATAAAGCTCTTAACTACAGTGCTCTAAAGTACACTAACACCCATAAACTACCTATGTACCCCTAAATCGAGGTCCCCCCACATCGCCGCCACTATAATAAATATTTTTAACCCCTAATCTGTGACCGCCACCTACATTATCCCTATGAACCCATAATCTGCTGCCCCTAACATCGCCGACACCTACATAATATTTATTAACCCCTAATCTGCCCCCCCAACGTCGCAGCCACCTAACTTCAAGTATTAACCCCTAATCTGCCGACCGGACCTCGCCACTACTATAATAAATGTATTAACCCCTAAAGCTAAGTCTAACCCTAACCCTAACACCCCCCTAAGTTAAATATAATTTTAATCCAACTAATTTTAAATATATGTATATGCTTATATACATATATATTTATGTGTTAATATGTGTATAATACATAAATATATATTAAACAAATGTTTAAAGAAAGAAAAAGGTGATAGGGCTCAGGAAACTTCTATACAAAGCAAGGGGATACAGCACTCTTTTGTCAATCAAAATATATTTTATTTAAATAGATGCATCATTTGTGGAACTTATATACACATACCTGCACATCACACATAAAAACATTGTACATAATGCTGGCCAGCAAACAAAGACTAAAAAAGATATCTTATACAAATTAGTCTATACACAGCTTAAGCATAAGAGTTAATAGTTAAGCAAAACACACTAAAAGATGGTTAGTATAGTGCGTAACAAATGCATGTACACAAGTAGTGTGCAACAGCCAGAATCAATTGTATCAAATAGTTGAGACATAAAGTTCAGGGGGTTGAAACTTCCTTGGCCAAATTTATATGTATCATAGGCAGATCAAAAGAAAGTCACAAACAAAAGCTACAATGTAGCATTCCTGAGATTACTGTATAGGCACGCATGATGCATCTATTTGAATAAAATATATTTTGATTGACAAAAGAGTGCTGTATCCCCTCGCTTTGTATAAGACTTTCCTGAGCCATATAACCTTTTTCTTCTTTAAACATTTGTTTAATCTCGGGACTTCCTGTGGGCGGAGCAACCGGGGGGCAGCAAGTAGAAAGAGCTCTGCAAAACAGCTCTTAAAAAAGGCAATTAATCGCTGCCACCAGCTAACCCACGCTACTTTTCTTGCTGAGCAGGCATCCTAATCTATGCGGGCACTTGCTGCAGCTGAAACCTGATGCGTGAAGGGCCCCTACATCACGCCCTTGCCCCTGAGAAGAGACAGCAGTAAAACTGCCTACACCATCTTATAAACAGCAGCTGAGGCCTCCTATAATCCTGGATGCAAAGTAGGATTCAACATGCTGATGTGCAAAGATAACCTCATCCAGGAACTGACCATGCTGTTTACACCTTCACTGGACAGATTGCTATCTAGCTGTTCAGAGTTATGCCAGGAAGTTCAGGGAGTTGTGAGAGGCACCAAACTGATAATGACCATGTGTGAAGATCACAAGGAAAATTCTATTACTGAGTACCCAATACAGTGTGGCTATGTGAAGTATGCTGACAATCTAACTGTTCTCATATTGGACTCTCATAACGGCTGCTCAGAGGATATGTCTCTTGGATCACTGAGACTCCCACCTAAGACTGCAGAAACATGCCATGAGGTCAGTTAAAATGTAACAGGCTTGTGCCTATTTGATTTACTGATGTCAGCTCCGGAGCTACTAGCAGCTGGCTGCTCTCAGAGGAACCCTCAGTGTTATAAACTTATGAGACGATTCCAGTGGAGCAATACCTGGGCAGACTGTCTGGATAGAAAAGATGTAAAGCTCTGCAGGACCTTTTCAGGGACAGCTGCAATATATTTCTCATTCCCCACATTCCCCACTTGGAGCAGTTTATGTCCTGTTCACTCATGCTTTGTTTGCAGTGTTCATCCTCTCCCTGATCGTGTAGGAGTTGGATGATATCCTATGCAGAGATAGGGTATTAATTCACCCCCCTCATGTTTGGGACTTCCAAAAGGGACTGCTTTAAAGAGATGGCAGTGCACCATCATTTTACTTATGATTTATGACAGGTTGCTTACAACCTTGATAAAAAATATGCCTGCAATACTTTCTTTTTTTTTATTATTATTATTATTTTGAATATTCAACAGCAAGCATACAGCAATGCAGATTGTGTTCACTCCCTATCAATGCTGTCTCAGTCATCACATTGAATGAAACAATTTGCATTTTATACTCTACCTCATTTTGCTTTCTATGTGTATATGTAGGAAAATATGGTTTCCCTTTGTTAGAGTTACATACTTTAGAGTTAACATATTGAGGTTGCCCAGTTTCTCATGCTGAACACTCCTGATTTTTTCCACCATATAACCTAGACATTGGTATTATTGCTTATAGATTTTATTAATGATTTCTCAATCCTGCCTCCTTTTTTTTTTTTTTTACATTGTAGGATGCAATTTGTATTTTCTATTCTGATATACTTCAGTTTACTCTATATGCAGAGGCATGCTGTATTACTTTATTAGAATTATTTGCAGTCTCATGCATCACTTGTGTTTAATATACTGGGATTGCCCAGTCTCTGGCCTAGATTTAGAGTATGGCGGTAGCCGTGAAAACCAGCGTTAGAGGCTCCTAACGCTGGTTTTAGGCTACCGCCGGTTTTTGGAGTCAGTCAGGAAAGGGTCTAACGCTCACTTTCCAGCCGCGACTTTTCCATACCGCAGATCCCCTTACGTCAATTGCGTATCCTATCTTTTCAATGGGATCTTTCTAACTCCGGTATTTAGAGTCGTGTCTGAAGTGAGCGTTAGAAATCTAACGACAAAACTCCAGCCGCAGAAAAAAGTCAGTAGTTAAGAGCTTTCTGGGCTAACGTCGGTTTATAAAGCTCTTAACTACTGTGCTCTAAAGTACACTAACACCCATAAACTACCTATGTACCCCTAAACCGAGGTCCCCCCACATCGCCGCCACTCGATTACAGTTTTTTAACCCCTAATCTGCCGACCGCCACCTACGTTATACTTATGTAAACCTAATATGCTGCCCCTAACACCGCCGACCCCTATATTATATTTATTAACCCCTAATCTGCCCCCCACAACGTCGCTGCCAGCTACCTACAATAATTAACCCCTAATCTGCCGACCGCCACCTACGTTATACTTATGTACCCCTAATCTGCTACCCCTAACACCGCCGACCCCTATATTATATTTATTAACCCCTAATCTGCCCACCTCAACGTCGCCTCCACCTGCCTACACTTATTAACCCCTAATCTGCCGAGCGGACCGCACCGCTACTATAATAAAGTTATTAACCCCTAATCCGCCTCACTCCCGCCTCAATAACCCTATAATAAATAGTATTAACCCCTAATCTGCCCTCCCTAACATCGCCGACACCTAACTTCAATTATTAACCCCTAATCTGCCAACTGGAGCTCACCGCTATTCTAATAAATGTATTAACCCCTAAAGCTAAGTCTAACCCTAACACTAACAACCCCTAAATTAAATATAATTTGAATCTAACGAAATTAATTAACTCTTCTTAAATAAATTATTCCTATTTAAAACTAAATACTTACCTGTAAAATAAATCCTAATATAGCTACAATATAAATTATATTTATATTATAGCTATTTTAGGATTTATATTTATTTTACAGGTAACTTTGTATTTATTTTAACTAGGTACAATAGCTATTAAATAGTTAATAACTATTTAATAGCTAAAATAGTTAAAATAATTACATATTTACCTGTAAAATAAATCCTAACCTAAGTTACAATTAAACCTAACACTACACTATCAATAAATGAATTAAATAAAATACCTATAATTATCTACAATTAAACCTAACACTACACTATCAATAAATAAATTAAATACAATTCCTACAAATAAATACAATGAAATAAACTAACTAAAGTACAAAAAATAAAAAAGAACTAAGTTACAAAAAATAAAAAAATATTTACAAACATTAGAAATATATTACAACAATTTTAAACTAATTACACCTACTCTAAGCCCCCTAATAAAATAACAAAGACCCCCAAAATAAAAAAATGCCCTACCCTATTCTAAATTACTAAAGTTCAAAGCTCTTTTACCTTACCAGCCCTGAACAGGGCCCTTTTGCGGGGCATGCCCCAAGAAGTTCAGCTCTTTTGCCTGTAAAAAAAAACATACAATACCCCCCCCCCAACATTACAACCCACCACCCACATACCCCTAATCTAACCCAAACCCCCCTTAAATAAACCTAACACTAAGCCCCTGAAGATCTTCCTACCTTGAGTCTTCTTCACCCAGCCGAGCCAAATTCTTCATCCAAGCGGAGCAAGAAGAGGTCCTCCATCCGGTAGAAGTCTTCATCCAAGCGGGGCAAGAAGAGGTCATCCATCCGGTAGAAGTCTTCATCCAAGCGGGGCAGAAGAGGTCTTCCATCCGATTGAAGTCTTCATCCAAGCGGCATCTTCTATCGTCATCCATCCGGAGCGGAGCGGCAGCATCCTGAAGACCTCCGACGCGGAACATCCATCCTGGCCGACGACTGAACGACGAATGACGGTTCCTTTAAATGACGTCATCCAAGATGGCGTCCCTCGAATTCCGATTGGCTGATAGGATTCTATCAGCCAATCGGAATTAAGGTAGGAATATTCTGATTGGCTGATGGAATCAGCCAATCAGAATCAAGTTCAATCCGATTGGCTGATTGGATCAGCCAATCAGATTGAGCTCGCATTCTATTGGCTGTTCCGATCAGCCAATAGAATGCGAGCTCAATCTGATTGGCTGATTGGATCAGCCAATCGGATTGAACTTGATTCTGATTGGCTGACTCTATCAGCCAATCAGAATATTCCTACCTTAATTCCGATTGGCTGATAGAATCCTATCAGCCAATTGGAATTCGAGGGACGCCATCTTGGATGACGTCATTTAAAGGAACCGTCATTCGTCGTTCAGTCGTCGGCCAGGATGGATGTTCCGCGTCAGAGGTCTTCAGGATGCTGCCGCTCCGCTCCGGATGGATGACGATAGAAGATGCCGCTTGGATGAAGACTTCAATCAGATGGAAGACCTCTTCTGCCCCGCTTCGATGAAGACTTCTACCGGATGGAAGACCTCTTCTTGCCCCGGTTGGATGAAGACTTCTACCGGAAGGAGGACCTCTTCTTGCTCCACTTGGATGAAGAATTTGGCTCGGCTGGGTGAAGACGACTCAAGGTAGGAAGATCTTCAAGGGCTTAGTGTTAGGTTTATTTAAGGGGGGTTTGGGTTAGATTAGGGGTATGTGGGTGGTGGGTTGTAATGTTGGGGGGGTATTGTATGTTTTGTTTTTACAGGCAAAAGAGCTGAACTTCTTGGGGCATGCCCCACAAAGGGCCCTGTTCAGGGCTGGTAAGGTAAAAGAGCTTTGAACTTTAGTAATTTAGAATAGGGTAGGGCATTTTTTTATTTTGGGGGTCTTTGTTATTTTATTAGGGGGCTTAGAGTAGGTGTAATTAGTTTAAAATTGTTGTAATGTTTTTCTAATGTTTGTAAATATAATAATTTTTTATTTTTTGTAACTTAGTTCTTTTTTATTTTTTGTACTTTAGTTAGTTTATTTCATTGTATTTATTTGTAGGAATTGTATTTAATTTATTTATTGATAGTGTAGTGTTAGGTTTAATTGTAGATAATTATATGTATTTTATTTAATTAATTTATTGATAGTGTAGTGTTAGGTTTAATTGTAACTTAGGTTAGGATTTATTTTACAGGTAAATTTGTAATTATTTTAACTATTTTAGCTATTAAATAGTTCTTAACTATTTAATAGCTATTGTACCTGGTTAAAATTAATACAAAGTTACCTGTAAAATAAATATAAATCCTAAAATAGCTATAATATAAATATAATTTATATTGTAGCTATATTAGGATTTATTTTACAGGTAAATATTTAGCTTTAAATAGGAATAATTTATTTAATAAGAGTTAATTAATTTCGTTAGATGTAAATTATATTTAACTTAGGGGGGTGTTAGTGTTAGGGTTAGACTTAGCTTTAGGGGTTAATACATTTATTAGAATAGCGGTGAGCTCTAGTCGGCAGATTAGGGGTTAATGTTTGAAGTTAGGTGTCGGCGATGTTAGGGAGGGCAGATTAGGGGTTAATACTATTTATTATAGGGTTAGTGAGGCGGATTAGGGGTTAATAACTTTATTATAATAGCGGTGCGGTCCGGTCGGCAGATTAGGGGTTAATAAGTGTAGGCAGGTGGAGGCGACGTTGTGGGGGGCAGATTAGGGGTTAATGAATATAATATAGGTGTCGGCGGTGTTAGGGGCAGCAGATTAGGGGTACATAGGGATAATGTAAGTAGCGGCGGTTTACGGAGTGGCAGATTAGGGGTTAATAATAATATGCAGGGGTCAGCGATAGCGGGGGCGGCAGAATAGGGGTTAATAAGTGTAAGGTTAGGGGTGTTTAGACTCGGGGTACATGTTAGAGTGTTAGGTGCAGACGTAGGAAGTGTTTCCCCATAGCAAACAATGGGGCTGCGTTAGGAGCTGAACGCGTTTTTTTTTCAGCTCAAACAGCCCCATTGTTTCCTATGGGGGAATCGTGCACGAGCACGTTTTTGAAGCTGGCCGCTTCCGTAAGCAACTCTGGTATCGAGAGTTGCAGTGGCGTTAAATATGCTCTACGCTCCTTTTTTGGAGCCTAACGCAGCCATTCTGTGGACTCTCAATACCAGAGTTATTTTAAAGGTGCGGCCAGAAAAAAGCCAGCGTTAGCTACGCGGGTCGTTACCGACAAAAACTCTAAATCTAGCCGTCTGTTTCCACAGTATAGCCTAGACATTAGTAGCATTACTTAAACATTCCTGCTAATTATCTTTCAGTGCTGCCTCTCTCTTCATATTGAATGATGCAACTGGTATTTCATGCCTTGGCTTATCTCATCTCATATTATAAAAGCCTGCTGTTTCACTTTATTAGCTTCATCTACAACGACTTGTGTGTATGTATGTGTGTATGCATATATATATATATATACAGGGAGTGCAGAATTATTAGGCAAATTAGTATTTTGACCACATCATCCTCTTTATGCATGTTGTCTTACTCCAAGCTGTATAGGCTCGAAAGCCTACTACCAATTAAGCATATTAGGTGATGTGCATCTCTGTATTGAGAAGGGGTGTGGTCTAATGACATCAACACCCTATATCAGGTGTGCATAATTATTAGGCAACTTCCTTTCCTTTGGCAAAATGGGTCAAAAGAAGGACTTGACAGGCTCAGAAAAATCAAAAATAGTGAGATATCTTGCAGAGGAATGCAGGACTCTTAAAATTGCAAAGCTTCTGAAGCGTGATCATCGAACAATCAAGCGTTTCATTCAAAATAGTCAACAGGGTCGCAAGAAGCGTGTGGAAAAACCAAGGCGCAAAATAACTGCCCATGAACTGAGAAAAGTCAAGCGTGCAGCTGCCAAGATGCCACTTGCCACCAGTTTGGCCATATTTCAGAGCTGCAACATCATTGGAGTGCCCAAAAGCACAAGGTGTGCAATACTCAGAGACATGGCCAAGGTAAGAAAGGCTGACAGACGACCACCACTGAACAAGACACACAAGCTGAAACGTCAAGACTGGGCCAAGAAATATCTCAAGACTGATTTTTCTAAGGTTTTATGGACTGATGAAATGAGAGTGAGTCTTGATGGGCCAGATGGATGGGCCCGTGGCTGGATTGGTAAAGGGCAGAGAGCTCCAGTCCGACTCAGACGCCAGCAAGGTGGAGATGGAGTACTGGTTTGGGCTGGTATCATCAAAGATGAGCTTGTGGGGCCTTTTCGGGTTGAGGATGGAGTCAAGCTCAACTCCCAGTCCTACTGCCAGTTTCTGGAAGACACCTTCTTCAAGCAGTGGTACAGGAAGAAGTCTGCATCCTTCAAGAAAAACATGATTTTCATGCAGGACAATGCTCCATCACACACGTCCAAGTACTCCACAGCGTGGCTGGCAAGAAAGGGTATAAAAGAAGAAAATCTAATGACATGGCCTCCTTGTTCACCTGATCTGAACCCCATTGAGAACCTGTGGTCCATCATCAAATGTGAGATTTACAAGGAGGGAAAACAGTACACCTATCTGAACAGTGTCTGGGAGGCTGTGGTTGCTGCTGCACGCAATGTTGATGGTGAACAGATCAAAACACTGACAGAATCCATGGATGGCAGGCTTTTGAGTGTCCTTACAAAGAAAGGTGGCTATATTGGTCACTGATTTGTTTTTGTTTTGTTTTTGAATGTCAGAAATGTATATTTGTGAATGTTGAGATGTTATATTGGTTTCACTGGTAAAAATAAATAATTGAAATGGGTATATATTTGTTTTTTGTTAAGTTGCCTAATAATTATGCACAGTAATAGTCACCTGCACACACAGATATCCCCCTAAAATAGCTATAACTAAAAACAAACTAAAAACTACTTCCAAAACTATTCAGCTTTGATATTAATGAGTTTTTTGGGTTCATTGAGAATATGGTTGTTGTTCAATAATAAAATTAATCCTCAAAAATACAACTTGCCTAATAATTCTGCACTCCCTGTATATATATAATATGCAGAACTGAATGTCACTTGGTTTCTTTGCTATGTGAGCACCACATATACATATATTTCATCTTCTATAAAGCTGCATATTACCCGTTATACCTACTACAACAAGAATTAGTATACCCTTTTGGGCATACCACCAGTGTTAATATTTGGTTTTACGTTTTTTTGTATGTTTTGTTGTATGTTTTGTTGTATGTTTTGTTCTGTTCTTAGTTGTTAATATAAAAAAAAAAAATTAAGAGGCACAGGTTTAGTATAAAACTGTACTCAACTAGTCCTTTATGTACATCTCAATGTTCAGATCTCTTTTATACAGTCTCAATCCTTTGTATTCAGATTTGCATAGAGCATATATACCTTTGAGAAATATACCACCTTCTTCTGTAACGCTCAATGACAACTATACCACAAATGTTAATATACAGATGTTTAAAATATGTAGCATTTCTTTAATTTCTTATAACTATGCCTTGTAAATGCTGATATATATCTCCTTGTACCTGTGTTTCTTTAATAAAAAAAGAATAAAAAAAAACAAAAAAAAACATTTGTTTAATCTCATTTTTGAGGGTCTGCACCAACGATAATTATAATTTATATATCCTTAGAGCAGGCGTACAGGTTATGGAGCAGCGGTCTAACTTCTATTTCCGGCGAGCCTTCCGTATGGAGCTTGATAAATCTGCCCCCATGTCTTTTTTTTTTTTTTTTCAATATAAATGTTAGAATTTTTGTTATTAAAATTTCTTTATCTGAGTGTAATACTTTATTTTAATGTGTTTTACATGTGTTTTGTGAAGCTTTTTTTTTAACCCGTACACTTTACTTCAGGTCTCAGGTCACACTAATTCGTCAACCGCTATCTGGGCTTTTGCTCCAGTGCAACCCATAACTTTCAACTTGTAATATTAGCGTAGTTGCAATATCCATTTAAATAAATGGGTGCACTAGAGTCCTGTCGGCCGCGCTAAACCCTCTCTGGAAAATCTGTTTTACCATGGGCTTGTAATATCAGTTTGTGCACTTTTTTTAGTGCGTTTTAGCGATATTACTATCTCACCACTTGTAATTTGGGCCCTAATATATGTTGAATTATCTTCTACTTCATGTGTTATTAAAAGTAACAGAAGAGATACGAGGCGGAGCTAACCGGCGCCCAAGACGGTCGCAGGCTATTAGAGCTCTGGAGTTAGATCGGCTCGTATTTAGCCTCTCCAGCACAGGATCGCACCTCTTTACCCACCAAGTGTACGATACAATTCCCCAGTAACTTGTGATCACGCAAATCGCTGAAAGGCTATCCAGCGAACCCTGTAATGGCTGGGATTATCTTGCTACACCACCTGGCCTACAATAATGGTGAAGAGGTGGTATGCAGACGGAGCACTACACTATACAACGCATGGCTGATGAAAAGCATCGGCACTCCTAATGAAAGCACAGACTGCTGCGAATATGTAATATCACAGTTTTAAAAGCATTCAAGTCACAACTACAGGAGCTGCGCCCAGATAACAGACAGACTGCTGTGAGTACATAATGCCTGCTATCCTTCACCCCTCTGGTAGCACAGCATATTTGTCAATCACTGATGTCCCTTATTTAGTAGATTGCTACACAGTGTCACTAGCACATTTATAAGCACTAAGGGTCAAATAAATCTCACACAAGCAGAGATCCGGTGATGCATCCCCTGGTAGTACTTTACACAGTATAGGAGCTAAACTATAGAGATATACGCATCTTTGTCCTGTTTCCCACGAAGCAGGGCAGTTAAAGGCATACTAAAAACAAAGGCACATTTACTCCTATCTGTGAAGAACATTGCCCTGTTGGTGCTACATATACCGGTTTCTACCCATCTCTATGCTTCTATCATACTATCATATTATCTCAACATAGACGATACTATGTCCGTCAGAAAGGGACCGAGGTCAGACAGATCACTTAAAGGCTCCAAACAAACTGTTACTAATGACTTTTTTAAGGCCGTAGACTGTGGTACACCTGATCCCACAGACAAGGCAAATTTAACACCGGTCCAAGTTTTACCCCACTCAAGAGAAAGTGAAGAACGTAGAATTATTTGAAAAACTAGTACAAAGAGACATAGAAAAATATGAGCCAAATAAAAATAAAAAACGCCTTTTTAATTTGAAAAAATCTGAAAATGATGCCCTCAAAAGACTGAAAGAGAACAAAGACATCATAATTAAGCCAGCTGATAAAGGGGGTGGAGTAGTGATTATGGACAGGGACTACTACCTAGTAGAAGCAGAAAGACTATTGAAGGATGAAACCACCTATAAAGAGTTAAAAAGAGACCCCACTAGAGCCGACCATCTAATTTTGAAACTACTTCTAGATACTGCTAAAAATAAAGGTATACTCAACTCTAAAGAATACAGTTTCCTATACCCCGAATTTCCTAGAATTCCTATTTTTTATTTTTTACCAAAGATTCATAAAGATTTAAAAAATCCACCAGGTCGCCCGATTATTTCAGGGATAAACTCACTCACTGCCAACTTGTCCCAATACATAGATAGATTCCTTCAAAAATATGTCAAACAATTACCCTCATATTTGAAAGATTCAACACAAGTGCTACAACTTCTAGATAACTTGAAAATTGACGGTGAAATCATTTTAGCTACATGTGACGTGACATCTCTATACACTAATATCGCACATGATCTAGGTGTTAAAGCAGTTACAAAGTTTCTAAAGAAAGATGAAACTATATCCAAAGAACAAAGAGAATTCCTATTAGACAGCATCAGATTCATTCTTGAAAACAATACATTTTCTTTTAATCAAAAGATGTATCTACAGATTAAAGGTACCGCTATGGGCACCAGATTTGCACCAAGTTATGCCAATCTTTTTATGGGGGATTGGGAGTCCGAATTTTTGGGAACCAATAGCTTGGTGCAGTATCTGGTGACCTATAAGCGGTACATTGACGACATTCTGATTATCTGGAAAGGTACTGAAGAAACACTATTAGAACTTTTCTCCTCCATGAACCAAAATGACAGGGGATTACAGTTCACTTACGAAATAAATAAACATAAAATTTCGTTTCTAGATCTGGACATTGAAACCAACAATGACCAATTTAATACCAAAACTTTCTTTAAGAAAATAGATTCCAACAACTTTATTCATGCTACAAGCTGCCACCTTTCAAAGTGGAAAGAAAATATACCCAAAGCACAATTTCTGCAGATTAGAAAAAACTGCACTAACCTAATAGACTACGAAGAACAGTCTAAAATTCTAATAAAGAAATTTAATGACAAAGGGTATGATGATATAACAATTCAGGATAATTTCAATAAAATAAAAGACATAGATAGAAAAGATTTACTTAAATATAAAAGACATGAAGATCCTATATGCATAAAAGAAACGGAGGATATATCTGTCCCTTTCATTACAAACTATAATGGGGACCATAAGACTATCGAACGTATTATTAAAAAACATTGGCACCTAATTAGAGAGGATCCAATTATTGGAGATAAGATCTCTATTAACCCGAGATTTATATATAAAAAATCAAAGAACCTAAAGAACACATTGGCCCCCAGCGAGTTTAAAACAAATAATCAGTCCAAACAACATGACCTACTAGGGAACATAGTCAAAGGCTTCTTTCCCTGCCATTGCTGCAGATCCTGCCACTACACAAATAAAACCAAAGAATATACGTCAACCCAAACAGGAATAACCTACCATATAAATGACACTATCAGATGTACAGATAAAGGAATCATATACCTCATACAGTGTAGTTGTAATATGCAATATTTAGGAGAGACCTCTAGAACACTCCGCGAAAGAATTAGAGAACACCTTTGTATCATAGAAAAAGGCAACAAGGAAACACACCTATACAGACACTTTAGAGAGGTCCATAATAACCGACTTAAAGACTTTAAATTCTGGGGGATTTTGAAAGTCAAACCAGAATGGAGAGGAGGGAATTTTGAAACAAAGCTCCTAAAAAAGGAAGCCGAACTGATATATACCATGAAAACACTGCACCCATTAGGCTTAAACTCAGAACTTGATGTAGCTCCTTTTATGTTTGACTAAAACTTCCCCTAAGGGTCTCTATTAGATATGCTTTTTAAAAACAATCGGAACCTCCTTTCATTATTTGCCCAAGTATGCAACCACCAAATGCAAAACTTTGGAATAGTCTGTCTACATTTTTATGTCATATACACATATGTGTTTAACTTTTACCTATGTGTTTAATTTTACCCCCAATACACTAAGAACCGTTTTTTCATAATTAACTTCCATTTGCAAGTACCAAATGTAAGATTTTATAATATCTATTAAAAAGAGAACAAATATCGACATATGTGTTTAACCTTTAACTATGTGTTTAATCATACTATCATCCCCCAAACAATACTGACTCTTGATCAGATAAGTATGCCCCAATATGCAACCACCAAACATGAAATATCTAGAATGTCTGTCTATTTTCTGTATCATATACACATATGGTAAAAATTCTTTACCTATGTGTTTAACTTTAACTCTAAGACAATGAGAACCCCCAGTTCTCTCTTTTTGTCCCTAATTTACTTCTGCTTGTAACTATCAAATGTAAAACTCTGTAAAAACTTTATATTCCCTGTACAATACTGACATATGTCTTTTACCTCTACCTATGTGTTTAATCAAATTGAGGACTCCAAAAAATACTAACTCTTGAACAGACTTTACTCATAATTTAAGTCTATTTCACTTGACACCATGGATGTGACCATATTACACGTATGGTTGTTCCTTTCCGGAGCAATATGTACTTTTAGTATACTAGTTGTTAAACTAAAATTAACAACAGGACATTTCCAAAAAACTACAAGAGACAATAAGATACCTCCTTAAAAGTTTAAGGGATATAACTCAATTTCCACCTTAACTGGGATCACACACCCCTTTGAACTAACCAATAAGGATGCAGGATAGCCCTATAAAGGAATACCTGCCAGCAATGAGAACACATCTTGAAAAAGCCCCAAGTGAGGGGAGAAACCGGTTGATGACTGTGTCTCATTTCCTACAAGAAGAACTACTGCTAAGCTGAACTCCTTTAAGGCTTGTGAACTTGATACAGCCGCCGAAAGGATCGCTATTGTGTTGAAAAAGCACACAGGACAACTACCAACGCCTGGCTCACTACCCCCAAGGCCTGTGAATTTGAATACAGCCCTCTGAGGGAGCGCACCAGTATACAAATTGCATATACTGCCAGATGATCTAGTACCTGCACTAAGCACCACAGAATAAGAGTGCCTTGAAGTTACTATCTACCATCATCTAAAGGATTGCTATTACCCCAGAGATCGTTTACATTCTGTTCCTCCCGAAATCAGCTGGACATTTTCAGAAAGGGTGATGTAAGTGGACTACGCTAGGAGTACACACCCACCTCCAGAGGATCACCCACCTACAGGACGAACAATATTCAATCTGTGCTCCACAGATTAGCGCAAGGTACCTCGCTCGCCCATTAGCTTGATCCAATGCTATTAGTATGATCATCTAGTCACGAGTGTTTTTGTTCACTATAGTGCACTTTCAGGTTAATACTGTTTTAACCCCAGATTATTACTGTTTTAACCCCTGTTTTTTACGCTGGACGTCCAGTTATTAAGTCTGTTTGTATTGCTATTTGTTTTTATTTATACTGTTTGAATATCTCTGCCCTCTTTATACTTATATTTATTTGAGTATAGTTTTCTTCTATCCTCAATCACAGTATATATATATATATAGATTTGTGATTAATCTTTCCCCTTTCTGTATGTTTTTTCAAACTAATTTAAAGGGCCCCATTAATTACTTTTTAGTATATATGTACTGATTTTATTAACACTGATTTTATAATTTTGATTTTATTGTAATTTTACACTATTAAATACATTTTCTAAGATATATATTAGGCGATTATATTTCTGCTAAGGTAGACCCTTTTAGGTTACCCGTATATTGTATTTGTGTACTACCCTGCTTTCAGCGCCAGTATTTCCGCTTAAATTATTCTACTATCCTCCTCAGGGTTCTTAGAGAGAGACCCTTCTATACTTGGCATTAGGGTTGATATAAGCGCCAATTCTCTCCTATCCTCCTTAAATTTAACACCGGTTGACATGTCTGATCAAGAAGAAGGGTCCAAAAATGATATACCCATAACCAAAGCAGACCTTAAGGTATTACCATCTAAAGAGGACTTTCATAATTTCATTAGCCAAGTAAGCAAAATGATCAAAACCAGTCTTTCAGAAGTAAAAAAAGAAATAAGTGACATTGGAAATCGCATAGTTCTGCTGGAAGAAGATGCATTGCAGACAGATAAGTTGCTAGATATCCAAATCAAGCAAACCTACCACAACTCTACTATGGTACAACAATTACAGGAACAGGTCGAAGACCTGGATAATAGGGGTAGGCGGCAGAACATTAGAATCAGGGGCATCCCAGAATCTGTCAAAGCCTCAGAGTTGCTCCCCTATCTCCAGAAACTTTTCAATACCCTGCTGGATAACACAGAGCCTGTTGAATTTCCTCTAGATAGATACCACCGTGGTCTTAGGCCCCTACCTAGGGACACTGCACCTCCTAGGGACACAATCCTTAAGTTTGAGAGCTTTAGAGATAAGGAAAATATCCTCTCAGCGGCAAGAAAGAAATCTACCATTTAATTTGAAGGTCATCAATTGCAAGTATATGCAGACCTCAGTCAACTGACCCTGGCTAAGAGGAGAGAAACAAGATATATTACCATTCACCTCAGAGAACTGGGAATCCCATACAGATGGGGATTCCCCTTCTGTTTGAAAGTCGTGAAAGACAAAAATAAATTTTCTTACAAAATGCCAGAGGACCTAAATGATTTCTGTTCTCAACTACAAATCAGAAAACCATCTCTCCCGTCTCTGAACGAAGACACCCAAAACATTGGACAATCCAAGTTACATCGACAAGAATGGACATCAGTTCCTTACAGAAGAAAGAACAAGACAACTGCTGAAGCAGCGGCCACTGCCCACACAGCATCTTCATCAACAGTAACTTGAAGATAAGAAGCAAGATTTGTTCAGCTTGGTACACTAACCATGATCTCCTTTGACTATTCCTATGGGTCTACCTTATTGGACTCCTTGATGCTATTATTGTCCATCATAGAAGTAACATTCGGATCATCTTCCTTCTTATGGACAGATTAGTTAACTTTGCCACCACAGATAAGTGACTGCTGTTCGCCTTAAGGACTATCAGCATATGTGCAAGTATAAGAAAATTATTTTTTGTTAATTCTATCTTTAGACTCTATTGAAGGTTAGAGGACCCTTATTGTAGTAGTCTGTGATTTATTTGGCAGATTGAGTTTCTAGTTTTAAAATAATGAAACAGGATTACTTCAAATTGTTTTATTTTAAGGATCTACTCTTTTTGGTGTGTTCCCCCCCCCCCTCCCCTCCTTTTTTTTTTTTTTTTTTCCTTTCTCCCTTGCCTCTCTCCCCCTTACTCGTCTAAAGTTGAAGTGGTGGTGAATTGGTTTGGTGCATATTGTGATTTGAGTTTAAGGATATGTTTCACGCTAGGTAAAGTCAGATCTTTCACAGAGTTGGAAGAATATATATGTTAGCTTCTTTTGTTGAATATGATTTTGAAGGTTTTTTTTTTTTTTTTTTTTTCTTCTCTTTTTCTAAATGGTTGATACAATAGGGAATTTAAGGATTCTTTCGTGGAATGTGGGGGGTATTAGTAACTCTGTAAAACGGAAACTTATTATTAAAAAACTAGGAGTCCAAAATCCTAGTATTGTATTTTTGCAAGAAACCCATTTAAAAAACCTAGAATTATCGAAGTTACGTTTTAAGTGAGTAGGAGAAGTTCTGGCGACTCCATGTAAAAATAGGAAGGCAGGGGTCGCTATTCTATTAAATAAGAACCTATCATATCAAATTTTATATTGTGAGTTAGACCCAGAGGCAAGATTTATGATACTACAAATAAAAATCAACGGAGCTAAGTTTGTCCTATGTAATATATATGCACCAAATATATTCTCCAAAGTATTTTGGGAAATGTTAAAGAATAAATTATTCCCATTTGTAACGGAAAGAATGATAATAGGGGGTGATTTTAATCTCTCGCTTTGCCCAGTGATTGACAGATTTTCAAAAAAAAATTTGGCCTCATACAATAAACAAGCTAAATTCATGGAAAAATTCTGTTATCAATTAAAATTAATTGATATCTGGCGACTTCATAACCCTGACCAACGTATATATACATGTGAATCTAAAACATTTAAGACATTCTCCAGAATCGACTTTATTTTAGTAACAGAATCTCTATCATTACAAAGAATGGAAGCAGAAATTGGTGAGATAGTTATCTCGGACCATGCAATTGTCTCTTTGTCGTTCCTTTTTCCTTCTAACCCAGCAAGAGGTAATTTAAATTTTATCTTCCCTCGGTACATGTATAAGAATATGAAATTTAGCCTATGGCTAAAACAAAAATGGAAAGACTATTGTACGTATAATATCTCATATTTCAATAAAATTGAAATCTTTTGGGAAGCCTCTAAAGCATTCTTAAGGGGCGAAATTAAGGCATATATGTGTAAAAAGAAAACGAAAGATAGAATGAGAGAAGTTCAATTGGCCAACTTCGTTAGAAACAGTTATAAAAAATATATTACTGACCCTACGCTTGCTCACTGGGAATGTTACTCTAGAGCCAGAGCAGAAAGGGATATATTTTTTAAACAGAAATCCTTAGAAGAGGAAACTAAACTTAATATACGTTACAAGGGCTATTATGGTTGTTCTGCAAAACATCTAGCAAATTTAATTAAAAGCAGGAAGAAAAAGAATTATATTCTATCAATTAAAGACCAAGATAATAGATATACCGAAGTAGCTGATATTAATAATATTTTTTTCTTATATTATAAAAATCTATATGCTCAGTCTAGTAACAATAAACAAAATCAAGAGAAATTTTGGTCTCAGATAAAAATTCCTCAAGTAGCAGATGATTCTCTTGAAAGTCTGAATTCCCCCATATCGTTGAAGGAGATAGGGGACGCAATTGATAGAACTAAAATAAATAAAGCTGCTGGGCCGGATGCATTACCCGCAGAGTTCTATAAGATCCTAGCGGATGAGATTAAACCTACCTTTGAAAAACTTTTTAATATCTATTTTATGGGTGGCAGCCCACTTTCAGACTATTTCGCATCCGCGAATATTTCTCTTATACCAAAAAAAGATAAAGACCCTGAAGATATGGCCTCTTATAGACCGATCTCGGTACTAAATATAGACTATAAGATTTTAACCTCTATCTTAGCTACTAGATTAATGAAATGTCTTGATAAAATTATACATCAAGATCAAACGGGATTCTTGGTTGCTAGAAACTCATTGAAAAATATTCGAAAAATTATCACCCTTATAGACTATATTTGGAATTTAAACAAAGATGTTAGCAAACAATTTAGACATGATATTGCGCTTTTAACATTGGATGCTGTTAAAGCATTCAACTCCATAGAATGGGACTATTTATTTCAGACGTTGGAGAGATTTGGTTTTAAAAACCAATTCCTCCAATTTGTGCGTAATTTATATCATTCTCCTATCTCTTATCTTTTGATTAATGACACTCTTACTTCTGGTATAAGATTGCAAAAAGGCACCAGACAAGGATGTCCCCTCTCGCCCCTACTTTTTAATTTGGCACTTGAACCTCTTGCGATTTGGTTAAGGCATGTGATGGAAGGGGTTAATTTTGGTAAAATCTCTCTGAAAACTCTATTATATGCCGATGATCTGTTAATTTTTCTCTATAATACATCCAATTCTATACCTATAATTTTGGACTCTTTAAGTTTTTTTGGCTCTTTCTCCGGTTATAAGGTGAATTTTCAGAAAAGTGAAGTGATGTGGATTTCCAAACATAATATCAGGAGAACTAATATTCCATTTAAAGAAGTGGAGATATTAAGATATCTAGGGATTTTCTTGCACAGAAACCCAGATAAATGGTATGATCTTAATTTTAAGCCTCTGTTACAGAAAATTGAATCTGATTTGAAGTTGTGGGCGGCTCTACCTCTATCACTATCAGCCAAGGTTAATCTTATTAAGACAATCATTTTTCCTCGTTTGCTTTTCCCGTTACAGAATCTACCTTTATTTTTTACTAAAACGGACTTACGGAAATTAAATACAAAATTCTCTCAGTTTATCTGGCAAGATAAGAAAAAACCACGAATTGCTTTGGAAAAACTAATGTATTCTCGTGAAGCAACTGGTCTAGCTCTACCTAACATTAAGTTTTATAACAGTGCTGCCCTAGGGAAAATTGCAATAGATTGGCTGGCAGAAACAAATTGGTTCTCATCTAAAGAAATTGAAAGTTTTATGACATATCCATTTTCTCTCAAAGCATTACTACATATATCTATAAAAGAACTACCCAACAATATTAAGAGCTTAATTTCTATTAAAAATATAATTGCTGCTTGGCAAATTCTTTGTTCGGTAATGGGTATAGAGTACGCCTTTTCTGAATATTTACCGATACTGGGTAATCCTGAATTTTCGCCTGGGATTAATCAAAAAACATTTAGAAGTTGGTCCAATAAGGGGCTTAAAGCAGTCCACCAATTGTTTACAATCAATGGACAAATAGAAGAATTTGATCATTTGAGAAGCCAATTTAATCTACCAAGTAATAACTTTTTTTCCTATTTTCAAATCCTTCATTTTATAAAATCTAAGAAATGGAACGGCATTGAGGCAGCTGTATGGTCTGAGTTAAGAGCTTGTATTACTATTTCTAAAATCAAATCCCCTTCCATCTCACTATTATACAGTATTATGCTGTCTAAACAAAGTGATTCCTGGTTGGAAAATCTTAGCGCAAAATGGAGGGTAGCAATTCCGAGAATTGATCAAGATAAATTAAGAACTAGTTTTAATTTAATTAATAAACTTCAAATACCAATAAGTTGGAAAGAGAGTCATATGAAGATAATCCATAATGCCTATTACACACCACAGAGATTGGCCAAAATATACCCTAAGCAAAGCTTCCCCTGTCCACGATGTTGCCACATAAATGCTGACAGCTTACATATGTTTGTATATTGTCCTAGAGTATATCCGTTTTGGAAAAAGGTAGCGTTTTGGTTTAACACTTTGTTTGGAACTAATATTTGTTTTGATTCTGACACTATTTTATTTTTTGATCAATCTACCAGGGTGCCTTTCCCATATAGGAAAAGTGTAAATGTAATTACTCTCCTTGTCAGATATCTTATACTAAAGAACTGGAAAGCCAAAAAAATGCCGGGCTTCTCAGTATTCCTGAAAGAAATTCAAATGCATATAATTTTTGAATCTCTCCACCTGAGAGAAGCTAGGGAAAGAGAAGTTAAGAAGTTTTTAGTAAGATGGTTACCGATTATTAAGACATACCCGGAAGGAGCTCAGACAGGGATCTTATATCCATTTTTTAGTTCAGATAGTTTTTCTGATTTGGTCCTTCTGGGTGATTTCCCGGCGGAATGGATTAGGAGCTATAGGGATTCATAACACTAAACCCCAGAACTGATTCAGCTGGGAGGCGGAGGAGAGAGGTAGGGGAGTAGGTGTTTTCTTTTTTTTTTTTTTTCTTTTCTTTTTCTCCTTTTTTGTACTTATCCTTTTCGGTAAGGGAAAAAAAAAAATATGCCAGAAGTGTAAAAGCAGATCTTGCAATATTTATGTTTGATGTATTAAATCTAAAGAAAGTGAAAAAGAGTCATTTCTATGGTAGATGATACGGTTTATGTAGACCTTTTCAGAGATTTGTGTGTTTTTTTAAAGATATCTACTGAAAAGGTGGCCCTGTGAGGTCTGTATTTCTCTTTTTTCTGTTGTCTTATATTTGTTACACAGATGGCATGTATAAATAAATATTAAAAAAAAAAAAAAATTCTATCTTTCCCCCCCCCCCCAAAAAAAGGGTGTAGTATGTAACTTTCAATTTATTGCCTTTTATCTCTCCTCTCTCTCCTTTCCACTCTCCCTATATACCTTTCCTCCCCGTCTTCTTTTCCTTCCCCCTCCCTTTATCCATTATTTGACTACTCCTTTCTCTTTTTTTTGTAACCTTTGTTATTATTATATGCGCACTGTTGGTTATGAATATTTGGATTGTTTTCTTCTTATTTTCTCAAAGGTAGTTACAGACCGTAAATAAGTGTAGAATATAACATTTAATTCACCACCTTTGCTCCCCCCCCTCTCCCTCCTCCTTCTCTCCCTTTCCTCCCCTTCTCCTCTTTTTCTTTTCATTTTTATCCACTCTCATATTCCTTCCCTTCTTTCTTTTTCCGTTTCATTTCCCCCTCCCCCTTTCCACCTATCCTCCCCTCCCTCTCCCTCTCCTCCTCTTCCTTTTCTTTCCCCCTCCCTCCCCCCTTTTTTTTTTCTTTTTTCCTCCCTCTCCTTACCTTCCTCTCCCCCTCTAGCCTTCAATCCCTTCCCCCCACCCCTCCTCCCCCTCTTCCCTCCCCTCCCCCTTTCCGCCTCTCTTCCTCTTCCATTTCCCCCTTCTTCCTCCTCCCCCTCCTTCTTCCCTTCCTTCCCCCTTCTCTTCCCCCCACCCCCACCCCCTTCCCTTTCACCTCCCCTCTTCCTCCCTTTCCCACCCATGCCTTCTCCCCTTGCCCCTTACCTGAATGTGTTGTATAGCAAGATAGTCTAAGGGTATCAATACCCAACTATCACTGTATCTTGTTTTATTAACATGAGCCAATCAGCTACCAAAAGTTGTAGCTTCCACTTGTTTCCCCTCCTGGTTTTCTCCTGCTACCATAGAGAGTTTCTATGGAATTGTTTGATATAGTTGTTATATCTGTTAATATACTAATGTTATGTTTATGTTTATGTTACCGCAGTGTTAAAACACATTTTTTGAGAACCGCTCCTTTTCTACCTTCTCTGCTTCTCCCTTCTCCACTGTCTTCCTTTCGACCCAGCTGGACTCAAGCTCCCTACCTGTTGTATAGCACACTGGTAAGTAGAATTCCCCCCACAATGAACCACGAACACATGATGATTGAGACTCTGTTGTATTCACCTACCTTAATTATTAGACACCTCAGGAACACCATATACCACGTAATGCATTCCAACTTCCTAACCCCCACCAATGGGTCTGCAACCATTTAAACTGATCACATTGAACGTTAAGGGGTTGAACTCTCCGACTAAGCATTCGGTTGCCCTTTCCTGGTTTAAAAAATCAAAAGCAGATATTGTCTTCTGTCAGGAGACACACTTTTCTAAACTACAACCCCCTAGATTTGTTAATAAGGACTTCCCTATGGGACACTTTGCTTCTAATTCAAAGAAGAAGGGAGGAGTGGGCATTTTAATACACAGATCCACACCATTTCAATTAATTTCGGTTGACTCTGACCCTGGGGGTAGATGGATTATTTTAGTAGGATTGCTTCGAAACAGACCAGTAACATTAGTTAATATAAATACACCAAATACTAAACAAGATAGGTTCATAAATACAATCACTCATAAAATCTTACAATTACAAAAGAGGTCTCTCATATTAGCTGGAGACCTGAATTTACCACTGGAGCCTGTTCTTGATTGTTCTGCTTGTCATAGCGGAATATCCTCAAAAACAATCTCAATTGTCCATATACATCTGCAATCACTTAACCTCATAGATTCCTGGCGCACAAAACACCCAGGACAAAAAAACTATACTTTTTACTCTAACCCACATAGTAACTACTCACAGATTGATTATATCTTTGTTGACCAGCTCACATATAGTTTGCTCGATAGCTCTGACATAGATTCGGTTAGTTGGTCAGACCATTCTATGGTCAGTGTGTCCTTGAAATGGTCAGAAACCCCTCTGTCCCCATTTATCTGGAGACTGGATGACACTATGCTTAAAAACCCTAAAAACTATCTGAACACATAGAGGAATATTTTAAACTTAACGCATCACATGACACCTTCCCTCTGACTTTATGGGAAGCTTACAAACCAGTAATCCGAGGTGAGCTAATAAAATATAAGGCCTTTCTTACCAAAACATATAGAACGGCATACGCCTCTTCACTCCAAAAGATACGTGAGCTGGAAATTCAACATAAAAGGAACCCTTCTGATAAATTGACACTGGGCCACTTGAGAGGGGCCAGGAACGAACTTAACCACTTACTATATCGAGAAGCACAAAATAAAGCATACCGCCTTAAGAAAGTATTCTTCTCTGAATCAAATAGAATAGGGACACCCTTGGCCAGGACACCCAGACAGCGTAAGAATGACACCTACATACACTCCTTAAGACATGAGGATGGGCATTACCTAGTGAGTAGCGACCAAATTGTGGCCCAAATGAGAACATTTTACAGCAAACTCTACAACCTTCCATCCCCTCCCTTGTCAAGGGTAGAAAGAGCTAGTGAACAATATATAGCAGATGCCGCCCTACCAGTACTAGATACTAAACTAGCTGATGTGCTAGAGGAACCTATAACAATACAAGAGACCTTAGCCACCATCAAAGCTCTCCCATTGCATAAAAGCCCAGGGCCAGATGGTTTTACGGGTCTTTATTACAAACAATTTGCCCAACTTCTAGCCCCCCACCTCACAACACTCTTCCAATCCATTGATAATCACCCATCCTGGTCAAAGCAAGCTCTAGAAGCACACATAATCGTTATCCTGAAAACCAACAAATAGCCCACCAGACCCGAGAGCTACCACCCTATCTCGTTACTCAATACAGATATCAAACTATACGCAAAAATTTTAGCCTCAAGAATTAACAAAATTATTCCTCAATTAATCCACGCTGATCAATCAGGCTTTATACCCAAAAGAGAGGCACGAGACAACACGATTAGAGTCCCTCACCTCATAGAACATTCCAGTCGGTCGAAGCAAGAATCTATCCTAATTTCAATGGATGCTGAGAAAGTGTTCGACCGACTGGACTGGAATTTCTTAAAATTATGTTTAAACGCCTTTGGACTAGGACCTAAAATGATCAACAGAATTTTTAGTCTTTACTCACAACCAACGGCTAGGGTCAAGGCCAATGGTACCCTTTCTGATAGTTTTAACATTAAAAACGGAACGAGACAGGGTTGTCCCCTGTCCCCGCTCCTGTTCGCATTTTCAATGGAGGTATTAGCTTCACACATTAGAGGGAACTCAGATATTAAGGGCATACGGGTGGGTTCCTGTTCTTACAAGGTTACTATGTATGCAGATGACGTCCTGGTCCTTCTCACATTCCCAGATACATCCATTCGTCCTTTGTTGGTGGAATTTTGGGCTTTTGGTAATCACACAAATTTTCCATTAATGCACAAAAATCTGAGATTCTCAACATCAACATGCCCCATAGGGATTTTTCACGACTTGGCACAATTTGCCCGTACAACTTAAAATCTAACAAGATGAAATACTTGGGTATCTACCTTACATCTTCTAGTAACAAAATATTCAAATATAAATATCTCCCCTTATTACATAAACTGCAAAAAGACTTTGACACCTGGAAAGACAAACCCTTGTCATGGTGGGGACGTATACAGGCTGTCAAGATGACTACTCTCGCTCAGATTCTTTATATCCTCCAGATGGCCCCCATTCACCTCCCCAATTCCTTTCTTAACCCAGATTCAAGCATTAATCAACTCTTTCATTTGGTGTGGTATCAAACCCAGGATTAATAGAAAACTACCAATGACTCCGATACCTATAAATGCGGAATTCACTGGTGGGATCATACCTAACGACATACCAGACGGGAGATTAGGGCACAACATTCCACTAACGGGGTTAACCGAAAAGGGTAAATTAAAAGAACGTGCTCGGTTGAAAGACATAGCAGACGGTCACTTTACTCCGTGGCTTAAACACGCCCAACTAACACACCTTATAGGTACATCTCCATTTAAACAGGACTTACTTAGAGAACCCACCAACTTTGAACGGTTATGTCTGTCGGACACTCCGCCACATAGGCCACTGTCACTGGTTAAAAAACTGTTGGATACTTCCTCCACCCCCACTCTCCCTTCTTTTGCACCTCAATGGCATAGGGAATTGGGAATTACTTTGTCAGAGGAGCAATGGAATAACATATTCCGTCACACACACAAATCATAACATTCCCCCAGAGTACTAGAACTGAACCACAAAATTCTGTTCCGTTGGTACCTTACCCCGAGCAGGATTAAGCAAATCTACCACAATGCTAATGCCTCTTGTTGGAGGGGGTGTGGTGAAATTGGTACCATGACCCATATTAGGTGGAGTTGTGGCCACCTTACACCTTTCTGGGGTAACATAGAAACTAGGGTTGCACCGATACCATTTTTTTATGACTGAGTACAAGTACCGATACTTGTTTTCAAATACTCGCCGATACCAATTACCGATACTTTTTTTTAATGTCATGTGACAGTTTACCAAGCACAATACAGACTAATTATTTAAGATTCCTTCTTTATAATTATAAAGGGCTGTAATTCAAAATATATTATGAAATAATAAAAAAGTTCACTAAACATGTTTATAAATACAAAATATTACAATAAAATATTAAATTTAAAGGGGTGATACAATTGGGTTGTAGGGCTATTATATAACATCAATCTGACATTTGTATGGAGGTTCGACTCTAAGTTGAACAGTCTTTCACTTTCCACACTACTGCATGGGGCAGAAAGATATTTTTGGGCCATTTTAGCCAGAGCTGGAAATCTGTTTATTAACTGCACAGTACTTCAGGGGTTTGTCTGAACGAGGTACAGTGATCTCTCCTACAATAATACAAATAACAGCAATTTGTATTGGCAGAACAGTAGTAAACAATTTTTAGTTTAGTCTCCACTCCAGTTTAAAATGAAATGGGAACATGCAGTTTTAAAAGACGCCACAAGATACCATATGGGTAGGAAGTAGAGGTATCGGTTTAAGTATCGGTGCATTTGCACGAGTACAAGTACTCATGCAAATACTTGGTATCGGTACCGATACCGATACTAGTATCGGTATCGGTGCATCCCTAATAGAAACACACTATAAAAAAATATTTTGGGATGCCTCCTGCCTCTCTCCAATCTGGGTCCAGCTGGGATTGCGACTTAAAGGTCTCTCTTCTCTCCATCTTTCCTCTACCATACCCCTTCTTTGTCCTTACCCCCCCCCCCCCTGTCTAGCTTCTCTTTCCTGTGTATCTTTACTCTCTTTTTCTTAAGCGGTTTCTCTCAAACTCAGGGTCAAATTTTATATTCCCATAACTGTGAAGATACAGAGCTGGTCAGAGTTTTGGTTTGGGAATTATCAGTTTACAGACCAGTGCCTTCCATTCTTAACTTTGTGGTCCATTGCACTGAAACACAGGATTGTTCTTTCATCTGGACACTTAGAGATGTAGCCTTTATTACCTCCTGTTTGAGATAGTTTCACAAGGACTACCTTCATCCTCACATCCAAGCCTCATTTTTTGTACATTGGTGTAGTTTCAGTCAAGATTGGGCACGTGCTGTGTATATCGTAGACACTATACATTGATCCTATTGTACACTATGTTGTTTATCCTCATGTTGTATGATTACATTTTGTTTTTCAATAAAGCTTTTAAAAATTAAAAAAAAAGTAACAGAAGAGAAACATGATTTTTGTACTTACAGTTAAATAATTTGGTTCATGTACTTTGTGACAGTACATGAAAACACACTGTTTATGGTTTGGTATTCATTTTAAGCCTCTCTCTTTGCTAAACGTTAGAATTGGAAGGAGATGGAAGTCATAGTAGAAGGAGGGTTTTCTGCTGGTGACCACTTGTGCAATGGTAAACACAGGGAACTTATGAACCTCACAATTTGCAATCTCAGGTGGATAGGTTACCTACATGTGAACTTTGTCTGTTCCATCAGTGATTAATCTGAACCATTATGTTTAGCACACTTGTTAGTATAATGTATTTTGACATCTGCCAGTAGTGACTAGCCTCCATAAAAAACAAATAAACTTGGAAACCATTGCTGTATAGGGGTATATTTATCAATGTGCGAGCGGACATGATACAAAGTAGCGTATCATGTCTGCCGCACATCGATAAATGCCGCCATACGCTGCCGGTGTTTATCATTGCACCAGCAGTTCTTGTATTTGATCGGGTTGATTTCTATCCATGGCCTCAGAGACAGCGGACAAGTTATAGAGCAGCGGTCTTTAAACAAGGGGAATCAAGCTCCATACAGAGCTTGATAAATATGCCCCATAGACTGTATATGTTTCTGAGGTAAATAAATTCTACAGTGTTATCTGTTGGTGAATGTGGCTAAAAGCTAATATTTTAAATAAAATAACCCAATAAAAACGAAATATTTTTTTTTTCTCACTATAAATTATTTTCTTTCAGATTTTCTGTATTTTTGGTTATGGTGCAGCGCTGGTCCTATACATCTATGTAATCGCCTTCATTTTTGGAAGAGGAAAAAGCCATAACGATGGATTGTCACTTTTCTTGGTAGTTGTAAGTAACCAGTAAAATACTTACTGCATGATCCAAGTTTCCCGACTTAAATGGACATGAAAAAAACGTGTGTATGTATAAATATATATATAAATGCAATAGTGTTAGTGGGGGAAGAAAACATATATATTTGTTGGTGTCAGTGAGCTGCTATCACTAACTCACTTGTGGTATCCAGGTCCAGTCTGGTCTCCTTCTTGTCCTGATCTGTCCATCCACTAAACTACCACAGGTATGTCAGGTCATACGGTCCATACCCACCTGAGAGTCATCATGGGCCCGGGCCAGCTGTTTAGAAACCAGGAGATAGAGCATACAATTATTAAATGGTCTTTTATCTTTGATAATAGAAGTAAAATGGAAACTGTATGCCCTCTCTGAATCACAAAATACATTTTAGGGTTGCTAGACCTTTAAAATTATATTTTGTTTGCATTTTATTAAAAGGGCAATTTTAGCTTTAACTTAAAAGGGCAATTTTAGCTTTAAGTGGATATTAAGATGATTTGAGTTTAAGAGTATAAATGAATAGTTATATTGATGAGCATGGGTATGTAAAACAGGGTTTTGCATAGTACAGCTATACCTCACTTTACAGCGCTTCACTTTACAGCGCTTCACTAATACAGCGCTTTGTGGAGCTAAAGTTCAACCTCCAAGGATTTTTGAAAAAGTGCTGTAATCATTGTGACATTGCGAGAAAAGTGACTGGCACCATTTTGTTATGCTTAGTTTACTTGGCTTACTGATTTACAGGGCAATCTGTGTCTCAGTGTTATAGTCTGGCAAATTTTACTACAGTAATTGTCACTATTTTACAGGTACAGTATTTATTGAATACTGTGCTGTGCTAGTGTTAAACTAAACGTAGCACGATTGCACCCCTGATTTATGTTAGTTCAAACATGTTTTCAAGTTTTTAAACACACTGGCAAGTGAAAAGAAAGCTAAAACCGCCTTGTTTCACTTTAAGGTGGTTTTCACTTTACAGCGGGGCTCCGGTCCCTAACCCGCTGTATGAGCGGGGTATACCTGTATTTAGTTAGATAGGATTTTATTTCTTGTGAATTTTGTCATTGTAATCTACTTGTGCACATGAAGTTTGTAGGTATGTATTACAATGCATGTTTTACTATTCTCGACCTGAATCAAGATTTACTGAGGCAAAATATCTGTAGTTATGGGCAAAATATCTGTAGTTATTGGCTCAATTTATCAAAGCACCAATCCACATTTATCGCTCACAAACAATTGGGCAAATTCGCCTGTTTCTGGGCGCACAATAAATAACCAGCCATTACAAGTGGCTGGTTATTGTTACCTTGAGCTCAGGGTAGCAATTAGTGCTCAGACAATCAAGCAGAAATCAGATCTTTATTATTGTAGCACTTTTAAAAAAAAATAAAAACCTGCACTAGGTAGTTTTTGGGGGCTAAAGTTGGTGGGTGTTAGAAAAAAAATTACACTAAAAAGTTTACATTGAGGTCTATGGGAACTGTTTGTTACCTGTAAATATATATATGTATATGCTTATATACAGTACATATATATTTATCTGTTAATATCTGTGTATAAATAAAATGAGAGAAGTGCTCAACCTGGGAATGAACAATAGCATAATAGCTTGTTCTATGGCTAGTTACCACCCTAGAAGCAGCCTCTTTTTGCTCAATATGTGCCTTTCACAGAGAAGAACTTTCCTGTAGCATATCAGTCTGATCCTGACTTACCAGTACAGTCCAGCACCGAAATACTAGGCAATTCCTCTCTGAACGAGAGAAACAGCAAAACCCCAGACGTACATTTCGGCCTAGTGTGGGCCTCGTCAGTGAGGTGCAGCCATATCCCTCTAGGCACACTGAACAATGGGTCTACGTCTGGATTCCCGCATCACACTTAGGGAGACTTCCCTAAGAGTCATAATTTGCAGAAATAAAAGAAGGGAAGCGCTCAACCTGGGAACGAACAATAGCATAATAGCTTGTTCTATGGCTAGTTACCACCTTAGAAGCAGCCTCTTTTTGCTCAACATGTGCCTTTTACAGAGAAGAACTTTCCTGTAGCATATCAGTCTGATCCTGACTTAACAGTACAGTCCAGCACCGAAATACCAGGAAATTCCTCTCTGAACGAGAGAAGCGGCAAAACCCCAGACGTACGTTTCGGCCTAGGTGTTAATAACTTTATTTAGTGGCGGTGATGTTGGGGAGCGTCGGAATAGGGGTTAATATCTTTATTATAGTGTGGGCGGGGGAATGGGGTTAATAACTTTATTATAGTGGCGGCGATATCGGGAGCGGCAGATTAGGGGTTAATAAGTATATGTAGGTGTCGGCGATGTTGGGGGCAGCAGATTAGGGGTGTTTAGACTTGGGGTTTATGTTAGGGTGTTAGGTTTAAACATAACTTTTTTTCCCCATAGACATCAATGGGGTTGCGTTACGGAGCTTTTCATTCTGCGCTTCATTTGTTTTTTTCTAACACTCTCTCCCCATTGATGTCTATGGGGAAAGCGTGCCCGAGCACGTCAAAGCAGCACTTGGATTTTGTGCGGTATGGAGCTCATCGCCACCATATCACACACACAAGGCGGCTTTTAAAAAACTTGTAATGGCAGCGCTATGGAGGGTGATATAGTGCAACCTTTGTTGCGTTCGTTTCACACCCTCTATAGGGCAAAACTTGTAATCTAGGTGACAGATAGTTCCAGAATAATATTTTTTTTTAAAGTTTTATGTTTTATTATTTTTTTCTTATTTCATTTAATTTGTATAGATATATTACTTATATATATGCAGGAAACTGACTTTGCATATATATTACATTTGGTTTTCAATATTTGTTTCATTTATTTAATTTTAATAGTACATACATGTTTATTTCTCATTTTTTGTATTTTCTATTTTATTATGTTTTCTTTATCAACAATATTATATTTATATATTTAGTTATTTTTTCTACAAGATATTTTGAAATGTTTTATTTTGTTATTGTTCAAAGTTGATATAATATATAATATTGCATTTTTTGTGGCTTTTAAACTTAACAGGCTTCTTCACGTAGACTTGTAACACTGTTTGTTTAACAAAGAGTTAAATTGATTAATTTTTAACACTATCAACTTTCAACACACCTGAACAACCGCACCTCTCTGACGAAGTGTGATCTCTCACACGAAACGGTAAGAGGTGTTCTGTTGCACTGGATGGGAATCTCTTAATTTTCTGTGTACAATCAATCACAAATAAAATATTCAAGTTTGCACCGGACCTGATTGCTGTCTTCCTTTGGTTTGTTATATTGGTGGCCTGGATCCACTGCACAGCATCAGCCATTCAAGACTTTGACTGATAGCAGTTTCCCTCAATCATCACAAATTCTAAAGAGGGGGAATTTCCTGATGCTGCGCTCAAACCTCACGCACAGTTCCTGGGTGAGCTGTTCATATGGTGGCCGTAGGAGCTGTGCTACCGAGGACGACCAAGAGTACAGGATACGGTGACTGCACCACTGACAAGCTGCTCGAGTTTCCTTTGTTGCCCTGGGAGAAGGCTGTGTTACACAGACGGAAGGTTTCAACATATACTATAGGAATAAGCAGGTCAGAAGTTTAACCACTATTGTGAACTGTTTATCTGGTCAAATCAACAACTGTTAATTGGGACATCTCTACCCAGTATACAAATTATGTATTGAATCAGTTTATGTATCCTGCATATCACAACATTAAAAATACTTGCCTAATATCATGTAGTTCCCCCTTGTGCTGCCAAAACAGCTCTGATTTGTGGAATTGACTCCACAAGACTTCTGAATGTCTCCTGTGGTATCTGTCTCCAAGACATTAGCAGGAGATCCTTTAAGTTCTGCAAGTTCTGAGTTGGTGCCATTTGTTGTTCCAGCACATCACCCATAGCCAGACACGTTCGACAGGAACATAATTCAGATGACTCCTTTCTACAGGCCCTAGGAATAGACCATGTTCTTAGACATATAAGAGGAGGTGATAGGGAAAGGTTATTGGACCAGAGGGAGGTTTTTTGGATATTCAAACTTTAAACTAAACATCCTTTTGGACTTAATTCCATTATGTATGTTTATATGTTTTATTGAATAACAAATAATAGATCTGTTCCGAAAACAAGTAATATAGGACACTTTTCTATTTCTATTTTGGCCGAAACATGTTTGGCACAGTGCTCTAACCCTGGTATATGCCTGTACCTTGGATCCTATTGTTTTTAAGATTTCTCAGTTTTAAATGTATTTTTGAATGAAGATTTTTATAAGCAATTTAGTTTTTTGGTCTGGAGATGCGGGATTTCAGAGTGTATCTACAATTATCCTGACCTAGACCACAGAGGTTGAATATCCCTGCACACTGACCAACTACTTCAATCCAGCAGTCATCTAATATAGTGTTCTCGCTGAAGAATAAAGTGGACCTACAAGAGTATGTAATTAGCGCTACTGTATCGTTTCTTCCCTGGATCTCTGATGTTGATGGTAAGCAGCTTTTTTTAAACCCTCAGCCACAGTGCTGCAATTGGAACTTTATGTGTATGGTCCACTAGGACATTTAATGGCTTGTGTGGAACTGAAGACTGATTGACTGACTGATTGGCTATATTCGTTTCTTTGAACAACACAGTTTTTCTTACTTTTGCTTTCTTGGTATATTCCGTCATCTGTTTCTCCTGTCAGAGACCAGCGCAGTATGCCCAGTTCTAGACGTGCTGTGATGGTGGCTCATGAGTGATGTCTGACAATGATGATATCACAGTAGGTGGACGGGTATCTCGTGTGGTTGTTTGTATGCTGCACAGAGGGGAAGAAGCATGGCACTAAAGGCTAAGTTTTACAGATGCTGTACAAGTAAGGCATGAACCAATTTAATGTTATGAACTCCCTTATTTGTTAAGGTATGCTGTGGGACTTGTAAAGATACAAAATGATACTTACACTTCTACACTAATCAATGTTATCGAATTTATGACATTGTATCTAAAGGTTCTCTGTTTCATCGGATTGTGTGATATACCCTGTTAATCCCTTTATATAAGGACTATATTGATCTCCATTCCATAGAGCTTATAAATATAAGACATTGTATTAGACCAAGATTCCTCTGATATGGAGGATCTAATAGATCCTCTAATATATCCTAATCTATATATCCTAATATATCCTCTAATAAATCCTCCACATCCTCTAATAGATTCTCTAATAGATCCTGTAATAGATCCTCTGATATGGAGGATCTATTATAGGATGTGGAAACCATTTTGGATGATTTATTTGCCCAAATGGATAACCTCAGGAAGAGGGATATAAGACTAGAATTGGATATAAAAACCTTTCAACTGTATCAACAACACTCCAGAATTCCAAGAGGTCTACGAATCTCAAAATTTTCCTCATTCCAGGTTACTTGCGAATATTTCATCACTAAATGGAATGAAGTCCTAAGGCATGTTCTAAAGCTCTTGTAACAAAGATTACAGCTAATACAACATATGCAGGAGTTACAGATACAATTAAGAAACATCAACATCAAAATCAGCAGGAATTTAAGGATTATGACAAGCAGTTCCAGGAAAATATGAGATCTTTTAAAAAGAAACTATGGCTTTTTAAACAGCAGAACATTTTAAAGAGATAAATTGGACTATGAAATGAATAAGGTTTACAAATGGGACTCATAATTATGATTATATAACAACATTTAAGGGCAAAAAAATACACTTAGAAATATTAAGAGTAAACCAGGGCCTAAACAGCCAAAAAATGTCTAATTTAGTATGACTATGACAACTTAGATCTGGAGACATCACAACACTCTAGTAATCACCCTATAGTTAGGGAAACTATCTTTGCATTAGATGTACCAACTCCCCCCACCACTACACAGTCAAAAAATGTGATGGACTCATCCAAACCAAGCACAAAAATGAAACAAAAAGAAAATACGTAGAGGGGGTAGGGGAAGAGGCAGAAGGAACAAGCAACAGTTGGTATCGTCAAAGGAAGAGGGAATCTTTAAGGACAATACGTCCGTGAATAATGTAATCAATTTGTGAATTTTTCAGAAAAAGCACAGCAGGTAACACTATTTTGCACTCCACATCTTGTCACCTAAAACACAGCATTAAGTCAATACCTTATGACCAATTTATTAGGACTTAACACAATTGTTCACATGAAATATCAATTACATGCGAAACACACATATCAGAGGTTCGAGGCTCGTGGATACCATACGTCCTTCTAGATGAGGCGAAATCTAGAGTAGATACATTGGAAAGGGATGATCTAATCTAATGTGTGGCTGTATTAGGGACTCAAGTACTTGGAAGAGATCTTGACGTGGTACTTGAGCTTGTCCCAAATGCAGTAACTAACTCTTCCAGTTTTGATTTTAATCCTAGCCAAAATCTTGTGAGTGAGTGCAGGGCTTTTTTAATGTGTGTGTTGTAGTGTCTGTTTATTTGTAATTCACCCTATGGATTTGCACCCAGGCAGGCCCGGGGTTAACTGCCTGTGACACTGATAATAAGGTAGCTTTATGTGTGTGTTAGCAACCAAAGCTGAGCCTGTGTGACATGGGATGTGTACCCAGTCCATATTGGTTGTGCAGTCCTTTCTCCTTGTTTTGTTTAGGTAACACTATTTTGCACTCCACATCTTGTCACCCAAAACACACCATTAAGTCAATACCTTATGGCCAATTTATTAGGACTAATTGTTCACATGAAATATCAATTACATGTGAAAGACACATATCAGAGGTTCGAGGCTTGTGGATACCATACCGACCTTCTAGATGAGGCGAAATCTAGAGTAGATACATTAGAAAGGGATGATCTAATCCATAATAATAACAATAACAACACACACAAAGGAGAAATGACAGACCCACTTTCATTACCAATTACAATCAGGACTATACTAAGATATGTGGCATTATACGTAATTGCCTACCGATAAGTGATTTGAAATTGAACAAAATTATTGCCAAAAGTTGCAATTTTTCTGCACATAAGGCAAAAACATTGAGAAACATCTTGTCTCCTTCAATGCTACCCCAAACCAAAACCAATACTTGGCTCCCTAGGAGAATAGGTTGTAACAAATGTAATGGAAGACTGTGCAAAACTTGCACTCATATCAAAAGGTGACAAGTTTGTCTCTACCTATATGGGACAAGAATACAACATACGCTTTAACATAACGTGTAATACTACTCACGTCATTTATCTATTGACATGCCAGGGGTGCAATAAGCAATATGTAGGGCGCACTAAATGTGCCCTACGTGACAGAGTACTCCAACATTTAAGAGATATAGGAAACCCAGACAGCACCTCACCAATAGCCAAACACTTTCAGTAGGAACATAAATTCAGATGACTCCCTTCTGCAGATCCAAGGAATAGACCATGTTCCCAGACATATAAGAGGAGGTGATAGGGAAAGGTTATCTGACCAGAGGGAGTTTTTTCGATATTCAAACGTCAAACTAAACATCCTTTTGGACTTTATTTCATTATGGATGTTAATTTGTTTTATTGAATAACAAATTATAGATCTGTTCCGAAAACAAGTAGGATACTTATCTATTGCAGTAAAATTAACTGGAAAAAAAATGATTTATGTTTGCATAGTTAACAGAGAGCTTAAACCTCTCTTTTTTTGTTATTTTAGTTTTTTTTTTGTTTTGTTTTTGTGTTGTTCATTAACTGAATATTTAAAATTTGAAATTTGCATATGGTTATATTTACATTTAAGTTAAAGGATTACTTTCTGTTATAATTTTTAAGCTAAACAACTAACATATTAAAGTTAATAAACATTAATTAAAACCTACTGACCTATATTTTCTCCAAAACGAAGTTTCATAACGTTCTAAAAGTTATATCTTTTATTTGCCGATGATGTCACGTTATCCTGCCCACTATGTTCAGCACTGTGTGTTCAAAATACTTAAACCAATAACTTTGTGTTTAAAGCGCCATTTTGAAACCTAGGTATTGTAAACGGATTGGTACAGAGCAAAGGATACCCACGGAGAGGGTTTGGAAAACAATTAAATTTGCAGGCAAGATTTCTGATATACGGTAGAGATATGTTAATGAAATGCTATTGATAAAAAGCGTATTTGGGGTAGTTAGTTAGTAACAGGCATAGAAAATATTTACTTACAGTGGCCCTTTAAATATATACTTCATTCTCTGAGAAAGCAAAGTGTTAATATACTGATTTATCTTTGCCTTTAAGGGTTACAACCCAACAGGTGTATACACTAATTAATGGATTTTGTTTTTAGATTGTGCCATAGGGATATAGCACTGGCAATGCCAGTGAACACGGGCAGAGGTTTGGACTACACAATACTTCTGAACGTGTTCTGTGGTATCTGTCTCCAAGCCATTAGCAGCATATCCTTTAAGTCCTGCAAGTTCCGAGGTGGTGACTCCATGGGTCGATTTGTTGTTCCAGCACATTCCACAAATGCTCTGTGAGATCTGGGGAATTTTGAGGCCAATTCAACACCTTCAACTCTTTGTCATTTTCCTCAAATTATTCCTGAACAATTTCTGCAGTGTGGCAGGGTGCATTATCCTGCTTAAAAAAAGCCCCTACCATCAGGGAATGCCATGAAGGGATGTACGTTGTGTGCAACAATCTCTAGGTATGTGATACGTATCAAAGTAACATCCACATGAATGCCAGGACCTAAGGATTCCCAGCGGAGCAATGCCCAAAGCATAACACTGCCAGCTTCCATAGTGCATCCTGCTGCTATTTCTTCCCCAGGTAAATGACGCACACACACCTGGCCATCCACCTGATCTAAAAGAAATTGTAATTCGTCAGACCTGGCAACCTTCTTCCATTGCTCCATGATCCATTTCTGATGCTCATTTCCCCATTGAAGGCACTTTTGTTGGTGGACAGGCTTCATCATTGGCACTCTGACCGGTCTGCAGCTACGCAGACCCATACAAAGCAAACTGTGATGCACTGTGTGTTCTGACACCTTTCTATCATGGCCAGGATTAATTGTTTTAGCAATATCTGCTACAGTAGCTCTTCTGTGTGATCGAACCAGACATGCTAGCCTTCATTCCCCACATGCATCATTGAGCCTTGGTCATCCATGAACCTGACGCCAGTTCACTGGTTGTCCTTTCTTGCACCACTTTTGGTAGGTACTAACCAGTGCATACCAGGAACATGTCATAAGACTTGCCATTTAGGAGATGCTGTGACCCAGTCGTTTGTTGCTTGTGCAATGCTTGTGCAATGGGTAGTTTAGGATTTTTTAAAGTTAGGTTTTTTTAATTTTGGGGGGTTGGTTGGTGGGTTTTACTGTTGGGGGGACTTTGTATGTTTTTACAGGTAAAAGAGCTGTTTAACTTAGGGCAATGCCCTACAAAAGGCCCTTTTTAAGGGATATTGGTAGTTTATTGTAGGTTAGGGGGTGTTTTTATTTTGGGGGGCCTTTTTTATTTTTATAGGGCTATTAGATTAGGTGTAATTGTTTTTATTTTATTTACTTATAATACGCTGGAATCCCGCGTCGTGTTTGAAGCAAGATTGATCCGCTGTAGTTTACAAAGCATTAAGATTGTTAAATGTTAAAATGTGTGACAAAATATACGCTCCCATGATCTCAATCCAAAGATCGATGCTTGCGTCATTACAGATGCTTCAAATTCACATTAAACTTTATTTGACCCTTTTCCCAATTTATCAAACATTTAACAGGTACACTCGTGTCTATTCCGACGCAGCATACCTAGTTTTCAAACCGCCACCCTTGAGGCCGCAGATGCCATAGAAATCAATGGGAGTTTGAAAACACAGAAAGCTTATGTTCGATGCTGCAAGAGAATGAAGCATATTACATAATAAAAGTAAATTAGAAACTTTATTAAAATTGTATTCTCTTTCTAAATCAAACAATATTATTGCTCCACATTTGGTGCACTAAAAGATATAGGGATACAAATGAAATAAATACACAAAATAATATAGCTAACTTTCTTTTTATTTTTTTGATACATCTATTTATTTGCATCATGTTTAAGGCATATAATACAAGTCCCACTCTCCACTTTGCACCAAATTTGACGCAACAGTTTTTGCACCAATTATGACACAAACTCCTGAACAACGCACACACTAGTGAATTTTTCAACCACTTTTGATTGGAATATGCATAATCACATGATTTATGACATCAGCTAATCTGATTCAAATATACATTTTAAATTATCACTAACAAATCAAATTGCTCCATACTTGTGTCATTGATCACTCATCAGAACTTGTAAGTGCCATTTGTTACATTGTGTATTATACTTTGAAAGTATGTATATGTGAAATTAGTATTAAAGATAAACATTGATGCTGAAATTAGGACACACAGTGTAATATTTTAGACAATGATTTTAAAACCCGAATGATGTTTGACTAATTATAATCTTAAACTGATAGCTCAAAGGGATAGCCCACCTAACATTAAACTGTCATGAATCAGATACAGCAGAAATTAAAATCACCTCTTTACTATCTTGCTATTTTCAATGTATTTCTTCCTTCTCTTGAATTTCTTTTTAAGTAAGAAATGTCATTTTATATGCCAGACCATTTTGTAACACCTGTGTAGGGGTGGTTTTTAAAACTAGATTGCAATCAGGAGGGGTTACACAGGTACAGAGGGAAAACTGGCCCAGCTCTTAAAATATCCATTGATTGCAAATAAATACATACGATACCCTGATTACATGTTATATTCGCCAGTATTCCTGCTCAGTATAAAAATAAATTTACACTATATACATATAGTGGTATAAATAAATACAGAGCTATGAAAGACAACATTGTTTAGAAAAAAAAGGAATTTAGGGACATGTAAATATTGTTGCAAAAGATTAGCGCTGCGGAATCTGTTGGCGCTCTACAAATAACCGATAATAATAATAATAATAATTTCTGACATAACACACACACACACACACATATATATATATATATATATATATATACACACACACACACACAGTGGAATGAAAATGATTGTATGTAAGTGCACCAGATGGAGTACCAACGGCGCACTGTAACAAACTAGGGGGCACCCACCAATATTCAGTGATACCAGTATGTGAGACAAACACAAGGAACCTAGTATATCTAAATAAATACTACTAATAGTTTTCTTGTAAACTAAAATGATAAGTTATACATTTTAACATTATTAAGACAATATAGCTTGTGACTACTAATTTGTCATCAATTTAGAAAAGTCTCACAAATTTAATTTACTGATAGTTGATTAAAGATATGGTCTAATAAATAATTTACCCCTACAGGGGTAGAGAGAATAAAATTCCATAATTCCCAGGCTATTTGGAAAAAAAAAAAAAAAAAAAAAAAATATATATATATATATATATATATATATATATATATATATATATATACATACACAGGAATAGCCCTAGAAAATAAGGTAGCACATTTAGTACAGACTCCAATTAGCCAGAGAAATGGCACATACACTCTTTAACCCGTTTTCACAGTAAATAATACATATATAGAGTACAGCAGTAGATAACAAAGGGTTAAAACGGTATTTAAATTAGGCATATGTGATTTTAATTGACCTAATCACTAAGGTATACATTTGAGCTGTTACAGCGACTGATCAGTGGTCTATGAGTACGGCTCTTGCGGGCTGAAATGCGTAAGACCTGATCTTTCGCCTATTTTGATAATCTGTTTGTAGAGTGTTATTGCTTCTAAAGAACAAATAAAGTATGAACTTTTAACTGCACTCACGGCTGGATATGTTCATGTTCCATTGGATATCTAAATAAATATGCACATGTACATACCTAAAAATATATGCGCATATGTGAATATATGTGGCTAAAATGGTGTGAAAAAACGATTATATAACACTACAAGAGGTGTTAATATAAAGTGTTACAATGTAAGATGCAACAATAAAAGGTGCAACAGGTAGTGAATATGATGTAACTGTAACAATAATATCCAATCTAGGTAATTAAGGCCTAGATTTGGAGTTTGGCGGTAGAAGGGCTGTTAATGCTCCGCGGGCTTTTTTCTGGCCGCACCATAAATTTAACTCTGGTATCGAGAGTTCAAACAAATGCTGCGTTAGGCTCCAAAAAAGGAGTGTAGAACATTTTTACCGCAAATGCAACTCTCGATACCAGAGTTGCTTACGGACGCGGCCAGCCTCAAAAACGTGCCCGTGCACGATTCTCCCATAGAAAACAATGGGGCTGTTTGAGCTGAAAAAAAACCTAACACCTGCAAAAAAGCTGCGTTCAGCTCCTAACGCAGCCCCATTGTTTCCTATGGGAAAACACTTCCTACGTCTGCACCTAACACCCTAACATGTACCCCGAGTCTAAACACCCCTACCCTTACACGTATTAACCCCTAATCTGCCGCCCCTGCTATCGCTGACCCCTGCATATTTTTTTTAACCCCTAATCTGCCGCTCCGTAAACCGCCGCAACCTACGTTATCCCTATGTACCCCTAATCTGCTGCCCCTAACACCGCCAACCCCTAGATTATATTTATTAACCCCTAATCTGCCCCCCACAACGTCTCCGACACCTGCCTACACTTATTAACCCCTAATCTGCTGAGCGGACCTGAGCGCTACTATAATAAAGTTATTAACCCCTAATCCGCCTCACTAACCCTATCATAAATAGTATTAACCCCTAATCTGCCCTCCCTAACATCGCCGAAACCTAACTTCAATTATTAACCCCTAATCTGACGACCGGAGCTCACCGCTACTATAATAAATGGATTAACCCCTAAAGCTAAGTCTAACCCTAACACTAACACCCCCCTAAATTAAATATAATTTAAATCTAACGAAATAAATTAACTCTTATTAAATAAATTATTCCTATTTAAAGCTAAATACTTACCTGTAAAATACATCCTAATATAGCTACAATATAAATTATAATTATATTGTAGCTATTTTAGGATTAATATTTATTTTACAGGCAACTTGGTAATTATTTTAACCAGGTACAATAGCTATTTAATAGTTACCTAGTTAAAATAATAACAAATTTACCTGTAAAATAAATCCTAACCTAAGATATAATTAAACCTAACACTACCCTATCAATAAATTAATTAAATAAACTACCTACAATTACCTACAATTAACCTAACACTACACTATCAATAAATTAATTAAACACAATTCCTACAAATAAATACAATTAAATAAACTAGCTAAAGTACAAAAAATAAAAAAGAACTAAGTTACAAAAAATAAAAAAATATTTACAAACATAAGAAAAATATTACAACAATTTTAAACTAATTACACCTACTCTAAGCCCCCTAATAAAATAACAAAGCCCCCCAAAATACAAAATTCCCTACCCTATTCTAAATTAAAAAAGTTAAAAGCTCTTTTACCTTACCAGCCCTGAACAGGGCCCTTTGCGGGGCATGCCCCAAGAATTTCAGCTCTTTTGCCTGTAAAAAAAAACATACAATACCCCCCCCCCCCAACATTACAACCCACCACCCACATACCCGTAATCTAACCCAAACCCCCCTTAAATAAACCTAACACTAAGCCCCTGAAGATCTTCCTACCTTGTCTTCACCATCCAGGTTCACCGATCCGTCCTGAAGAGCTCCTCCGATGTCCTGATCCAAGCCCAAGCGGGGGGCTGAAGAGGTCCATGATCCGGTCAAAGTCTTCATCCAAGCGGGGCAGAAGAGGATCTTCCATCCGATTGAAGTCTTCATCCAGGCAGCATCTTCTATGGTCTTCCATCCGGAGCGAAGCGGCAGGATCCTGAAGACCTCCAGCGCGGAACATCCATCCGGCCCGACGACTGAACGACGAATGACTGTTCCTTTAAGGGACGTCATCCAAGATGGCGTCCCTCGAATTCCGATTGGCTGATAGGATTCTATCAGCCAATCGGAATTAAGGTAGGAATTTTCTGATTGGCTGATGGAATCAGCCAATCAGAATCAAGTTCAATCCGATTGGCTGATCCAATCAGCCTATCAGATTGAGCTCGCATTCTATTGGCTGATCGGAACAGGATAAGGATAACGTAGGTGGCGGCGCTTTGCGGTCGGAAGATTAGGGGTTAATTATTGTAAGTAGGGGTTAATCCATTTATTATAGTAGCGGTGAGCTCCGGTCGTCAGATTAGGGGTTAATAATTGAAGTTAGGTGTCGGCGATGTTAGGGAGGGCAGATTAGGGGTTAATACTATTTATGATAGGGTTAGTGAGGCGGATTAGGGGTTAATAACTTTATTATAGTAGCGCTCAGGTCCGCTCGGCAGATTAGGGGTTAATAAGTGTAGGCAGGTGTCAGCGACGTTGTGGGGGGCAGATTAGGGGTTAATAAATATAATCTAGGGGTCGGCGGTGTTAGGGGCAGCAGATTAGGGGTACATAAGGATAACGTAGGTGGCGGCGCTTTGCGGTCGGAAGATTAGGGGTTAATTATTGTAAGTAGGGGTTAATCCATTTATTATAGTAGCGGTGAGCTCCGGTCGTCAGATTAGGGGTTAATAATTGAAGTTAGGTGTCGGCGATGTTAGGGAGGGCAGATTAGGGGTTAATACTATTTATGATAGGGTTAGTGAGGCGGATTAGGGGTTAATAACTTTATTATAGTAGCGCTCAGGTCCGCTCGGCAGATTAGGGGTTAATAAGTGTAGGCAGGTGTCAGCGACGTTGTGGGGGGCAGGTTAGGGGTTAATAAATGTAATACAGGGGTCGGCGGGGTTAGGGGCAGCAGATTAGGGGTACATAAGTATAACGTAGGTGGCGGTCGGCAGATTAGGGGTTAAAAAATTTTAATCGAGTGGCGGCGATGTGGGGGGAGCTCGGTTTAGGGGTACATAGGTAGTTTATGGGTGTTAGTGTACTTTAGAGCACAGTAGTTAAGAGCTTTATGAACCGGCGTTAGCCCAGAAAGCTCTTAACTCCTGCTATTTTCCGGCGGCTGGAGTTTTGTCGTTAGAGCTCTAACGCTCACTTCAGAAACGACTCTAAATACCGGCGTTAGAAAGATCCCATTGAAAAGATAGGATACGCAATTGACGTAAGGGGATCTGCGGTATGGAAAAGTCGTGGCTGAAAAGTGAGCGTTAGACCCTTTAATCACTGACTCCAAATACCAGCGGGCGGCCAAAACCAGCGTTAGGAGCCTCTAACGCTGGTTTTCACGGCTACCGCCGAACTCTAAGTCTAGGCCATAGATTTGATAAAATTTGACAAAATCAATAACAAATAAAATATCAAAAATAAAAATAATAGCAATAATGTAGTGCATAATTAATCACTACAACATTTGCAAGTGTAAAAATAAAAACACAATTGGGCATAGTTAAAGAGAATCCACAAGTGTATGATCAGGGAATACCATAAAATATGTCCTTATATGAATGAAATGTGCAATGTAATGTTCCTTTAATCAGATGGTGATCCACAAACCAAAACCCATTGGATATACAGGCTTCAGAGTAGATAAATGACCCAGCGATTCAGCTCTCCAATGGTAGGGATCCCGAGTCCCAAACGATACTAGAGATATATGAGAAAGGAGAAATGGAGGCGCTTCATAGGGTGTGTATGTTAGGACAAGTGAAATGATGCAAGAAACAAAAACAAAGGGCAACTCACGTGTTTGCAGGCACCACCAGTGGTGCGTGAGAGGCGAGCTGGGGCACACTGGTCCCCCCAGCGAGACAAATCCTGGTTACTTCAGGAAGCTGGAGTGGAAAAAGATCGCCAACACAGTTCTGTAGAAAGGATTTCTACAGCTCAATTAGCTGAATGTGCAAACACTTTAACCAGACAGACTGGAAGGCAGTGCAAAAGAGCACTCAGGTTGCCAATTAGGCAATAAAAGTAAACTTGTAAGTGCCATTTGGTACATTGTGTATTATACTTTGAAAGTATGTATATGTGAAATTAGTATTAAAGAGAAACATTGATGCTGACATTAGTACACACAGTGTAATATTTTAGACAATGATTTTAAAATTCGAATGATGTTTGACTAATTATAATCTAAATCTGATAGCTCAAAGGGATAGCCCACCTAACATTAAACTATCATGAATCAGATACAGCGTACAGAGAGAAAACTGGCCCAGCTCTTAAAATATCCATTGATAGCAAATAAATACATATGATACCCTGATCACATGTTATATTCACAATTATTCCTGCTCAGAATAAAATAAATTTATACTATATACATATAGTGGTATAAATAAACACAGAGATATGAAAGACAACGTTGTTTAAAACACAAAAAGGAATTTAGGGACATGTAAATATGTTTGCAAAATATTTCTGACATAACACACACACACACACACACATATATATATATATATATATATATATATATATATATATATATATATACAGTACATATATATATATATATATATACAGGGAGTGCAGAATTATTAGGCAAATTAGTATTTTGACCACATCATCCTCTTTATGCATGTTGACTTACTCCAAGCTGTATAGGCTCGAAAGCCTACTACCAATTAAGCATATTAGGTGATGTGCATCTCTGTAATGAGAAGGGGTGTGGTCTAATGACATCAACACCCTATATCAGGTGTGCATAATTATTAGGCAACTTCCTTTCCTTTGGCAAAATGGGTCAAAAGAAGGACTTGACAGGCTCAGAAAAGTAAAAAATAGTGAGATATCTTGCAGAGGGATGCAGCACTCTTAAAATTGCAAAGCTTCTGAAGCGTGATCATCGAACAATCAAGTGTTTCATTCAAAATAGTCAACAGGGTCGCAAGAAGCGTGTGGAAAAACCAAGGCGCAAAATAACTGCCCATGAACTGAGAAAAGTCAAGCGTGCAGCTGCCAAGATGCCACTTGCCACCAGTTTGGCCATATTTCAGAGCTGCAACATCACTGGAGTGCCCAAAAGCACAAGGTGTGCAATACTCAGAGACATGGCCAAGGTAAGAAAGGCTGAAAGACGACCACCACTGAACAAGACACACAAGCTGAAACGTCAAGACTGGGCCAAGAAATATCTCAAGACTGATTTTTCTAAGGTTTTATGGACTGATGAAATGAGAGTGAGTCTTGATGGGCCAGATGGATGGGCCCGTGGCTGGATTGGTAAAGGGCAGAGAGCTTCAGTCCGACTCAGACGCCAGCAAGGTGGAGGTGGAGTACTGGTTTGGGCTGGTATCATCAAAGATGAGCTTGTGGGGCCTTTTCGGGTTGAGGATAGAGTCAAGCTCAACTCCCAGTCCTACTGCCAGTTTCTGGAAGACACCTTCTTCAAACAGTGGTACAGGAAGAAGTCTGCATCCTTCAAGAAAAACATGATTTTCATGCAGGACAATGCTCTATCACACGTGTCCAAGTACTCCACAGCGTGGCTGGCAAGAAAGGGTATAAAAGAAGAAAATCTAATGACATGGCCTCCTTGTTCACCTGATCTGAACCCCATTTAGAACCTGTGGTCCATCATCAAATGTGAGATTTACAAGGAGGGAAAACTGTACACCTCTCTGAACAGTGTCTGGGAAGCTGTGGTTGCTGCTGCACGCAATGTTGATGGTGAACAGATCAAAACACTGACAGAATCCATGGATGGCAGGCTTTTGAGTGTCCTTGCAAAGAAAGGTGGCTATATTGGTCACTGATTTGTTTTTGTTTTGTTTTTGAATGTCAGAAATGTATATTTGTGAATGTTGAGATGTTATATTGGTTTCACTGGTAAAACTAAATAATTGAAATGGGTATATATTTGTTTTTTGTTAAGTTGCCTAATAATTATGCACAGTAATAGTCACCTGCACACACAGATATCCCCCTAAAATAGCTAAAACTAAAAACAAACTAAAAACTACTTCCAAAAATATTCAGCTTTGATATTAATGAGTTTTTTGGGTTCATTGAGAACATGGTTGTTGTTCAATAATAAAATTAATCCTCAAAAATACAACTTGCCTAATAATTCTGCACTCCCTGTATATATATATATATATATATATATACACAAACGTACAAATTCTGGCAATAATAATCATTTATAAAAAAAAAATGAGATAAAAGCATATCATGACTTCTAGAAATACAAATACACATTAAATTATGTGAAAGTATCATATAACAGATTTTTTTGTATAACAAATAAATATAAAAATAACTTTCTATGAGATGATGTTTGTTGGGGTATAAATCTAACTATTTCTTGGACATTATCAGATGAAAAATAATAGATTAGCTTTAGAGAAATACCATTTCAGTACTTGTTCATGGACAGTACTGAAATGGTATAAATGAAGTTGGGAAAAAACAGAATAACCGCAACATCGATGACTGTTAGTTAACAACAGTTTGATGCTCATCGCGCCGTACTTGACGCGGGTGTTTTTGACATTTTTTTTAATAAATAAGGGCATCGTATGCAGATCCGCGGCAGCGATGTCTGGCGAGCGCATTGACGCCGGCGAATGCACCGAGATTGACGCTTTGATAAATATCCCCCTTAGTGTTTTTTATTTTTCGGAATTTAGTGTTTATTATTTTTTGTAATTTTAGATTTTTTTATTTTTTTTCGTAGTGTTAGGTTTTTTAAATTTGTAATTTAGATTTTTTAATTGGTAGTTTTTTTATACTATTAGAATAGTTACGATAGGTTAATTTAAAGTTTAAAATTAGGATTTTTTATTTCATAGGTAAGTTTTTATTTATTTTAAGATAGTTATATTGTAATTTTAATTTAAAGTTAGGGGGTGTGTTAGGTTTAGGGGTTAATAGTTTAATTTAGTGTTTGGCGATGTGGGGGGGACTGGCGGTTTAGGGGTTAATAGGTTTATTTAATGGCAGCGATGTGGGGGGCCAGAGGTTTAGGGGTAAATAGGTTCATTTAGTAGCGGCGATGTCGGGAAGCAGCGGTTTAGGGATTAATAATTTTATTTAGTGGCAGCAATGTCAGGGAGAGGCGGTTTAGGGGTTAATCATTTTATTTAGTGGCGGCGATGTCGGGGAGCGGCGGATTAGGGGTTTATAGCTTTTATTAGTGTCAACTATGTCGGGGGAGGCGGATTAGGGGTGTTTAGACTTGGGGTTTATGTTAGGGTGCTAGGTTTAAACGTAATTTTTTTTCCCCATAGACATCAATGGGGTTGCGTTACGGAGATTTTTCATTCCGCACTTTAGGTGTTAGTTTTTTTTCTAACACTTTCTTCCCATTGATGTCTATGGGGGAAAGTGTGCACGAGCACGTAAACTCAGCCCTTGGATTTTGTGCGGTATGGAGCTTAACGCACCATAATGCACAGCACAAGGAGGCTTTTCAATAACTCGTAATGGCAGCGCTATGGAGAGTGAAATAACGCAACTTTTTTGGCTTTAGTTTCGCACCCACTAATAATCTACGTGTGTATTAGGCTTGTTTGTAAAAGTAAAAGAGAAGTAGCACATGCAGTTAAGACAAAAATGTCTATAAAAAATCCATACTCACTGGCTCAGAAGAGGATAAAGAAGAATGGAAAACCTATCAAAAGATTACAAAGTAGTTAATCAGAAAGGCTAAAGCTGATGCAGAAGAGAAAATAGCACAATCTGTAAACAACGGTGACAAAACCGTCTTTAGATATATCAGTGAAAAGAGGAAAACTAAAGGAGGGATAGAAAGACTCAATAATGTTGATAGAGTAGTGGAAGGAGATAAAAAAAATTGCAAACTGTTTAAATGATTACTTGTTACTTATTCCAAAAGACTGGGAAATTTCCAATGTAGTCCTTTTTCATAAAAAGCGTAGTAGGAAAGATTCTGCTAACTATAGGCAGTCAGTTTGACCTCAATTGCAGGGAAATTAATAGAAACACTTTTAAAGTAAAGGCTTGTGTCTTACCTTCAAACAAATTAGAAGACAAAGGACAGCATGACTTCACTTCTGGAAGAATATGTCAGACTAACCTAATTGATTTATTTGACCATGTATCTAAATTAATAGACCAGGGAGGAGCCATATATGTTGCATATCTAGACATTAGCAAATCATTTGACACTGTCCTATGCAACAAACATATTCACATATTCAAATGTATTGCCTTGGAGAAGATGCTACGATTGATAAGTGGGTAGACTGCTGGCTTATGAATAGAAGGCAGAGAGTTTCAATTAATGGACCCCAAGGGTCATTTCTTGGGCCTGATTTGTTTAACATGTTCATAAGTGATATTGGACGTGGGCTTAAGGGGAAGGTTTGCTTGTTTGTTGATAATACTAAAATTTGTAACAGAGTTGATGTTCCAGGAGGGGTTGATCAAATGAACAGTGATATTAAAAAACTAGAAGACTGGTAAAAAAAATGGGATCTGAAATGTAATATTACCAAGAGCAAAATTATGCATATAGTGTCCAAAAACCCAAAGCCAATTATAGTCTCAATGGTACATTACTGACTAACTAAAGAAGAAAGGGACTTGGGATAATGATTTCAAATTTGGTATGCAATGCAGCAGCACAGCCATTAAGGCCAGTTGATTACTTGGTTGCATTGGGAGAGGTATTAGTTGTCATGTTGCTGCTCCTCCATTCCGCTGTGATGCAGGCAGTCCTCCTGTTGCTAGGGATGCAGCAGTGTAACTGCAGCACGGTGATGATATCATCACCTCCCGTCTTCCCTATGTAAGTGCCTCAGTCTCTCTCACCTGTGCCCAAGTATAGGTGTTACTTTGTGTTCTCCTGGGTGCTGTATTTCTGTTTACTGGATTGCTATATTGATACTCTGTTGGTGAACTCTGCCTGTTTGACTACTCTGCTTGCCTTAACCTCTGAACTGGATTGCTATACTGATAATGAACTCTGCTTGTTTGACTACTCTGCTTGCCTTAACCCCTGAACTACTGGATTGCGATTCTGATACTGAACTCGGCTTGTTTGACTACTCTGCTTGCCTTAACCCCCGAACTACTGGATTGCTATACTGATACTGAACTCTGCTTGCTTGACTACTCTTCTTGCCTTAAAGGGACAGTATACATTCATTTTCATATAACTGCATGTAATAGACACTACTATAAAGAATAAGATGCACAGATACTGATATAAAAATCCAGTATAAAATGGTTTAAAAACGTACTTAGAAGCTTTCAGTTTAGCTCTGTTGAAAAGGTAGTTGGAAAGCCCACTGCAAGTGGGAAATAAGACACTCCCCCTTCTATTGCATATGAAAAGACCTTTTACACAAACAGGAGCAAGCTGGAGAAGGTAGCTGACGGTATTCAAATAAAACTTTGGGGCTTGGTTAGGAGTCTGAAAATCAGAGCAATGTTCTTTAAAAATAAGCAAAATTATACATTAAAAAAAAAAAACTTTATGGGCTTTATAAATAGATCATCTACAAAACATTTATGCAAAGAAAAAATGAGTGTATAATGGCCCTTTAACCCCTGAACTACTGGATTGCTTTACTGATACTGAAATCTGCTTGTTTGACTACTCTGCTTGCCTTAACCCCTGAACTACTGGATTGCTATACTGATTCTGAACTCTGCTTGCTTAACCCCTGAACTACTGGATTGCTACTTTGTTGCTGAACTCTGCCAGTCTGACCATTTTATTGGTTTACCCCTGAATTGCTATTGCTATACTGCTGGATATCCTTTTTTTGCTGACTCCTGCCTGTTCCCGGACCTTCTATTGGTTTACCCCTGAAATGCCATACTTCTTGATTACCTTTCTGTTGCCGCTGAGTACTGCCCTGCCTGCTGTAAATACTGCTTACCTCATTTTACAAACTCTCTCTCTCTGCTCTGGGATATTTCCTATCATTCCACTTGACACCGGGATAAGAAGACTACTGGACAAGTTTTGGTCTGATAGTGGAATATCCCACGAGCATTACATTAGTAGTAGAAATAGCAAGGTTCTTATGCCACTTTACAGATCATTAGTTGCTGTTTAGAAGAGGGCTACTAAAATGGTAGATGGTCTAAAATATAAAACGTACAAAGAAAGTCACTATGACCTAAATATGTATAGTTTAGAGGATAGAATGGAAAGAGGAGACATGGGAGCTTGAGGCCCCTTGTTTCTAAAAACCGCTGCTCCATAACTTGTCTGCCTGCTCTGAGGCGACGGACAGAAATCAACCCGATCTAATGCGATTGGGTTGATTGACACCCCCTGCTAACGGCCGATTGGCTGCGAATCTGCAGGGGACGGCATTGCTGGTGCAATGATAAATGCAGACAGACTATGCCGACAGACTACGCTACTTCATATCATGTCCGCTCGCACATTGATACATATGCCCCATGATAGAAACCTTCAAATATATGAATGGACTTAAGAATGTAAAAAAAAAAAAAATCAAATGCCAAAACAAGGGTCACAATTTTATTATTATTATTATCAGGTATTTGTAGAGCGCCAACAGATTCCGCAGCGCTGAACAATCTAAAGTTAGAGGGTAGCAGATTCAGAAGAAATGTGAGGAAGCATTTTTTACATAAAGGGTGATGGATTCATGGAATAAACTTACAATTGAGGTGGTAAACACAAACGGCTAAATTGCGAGTTGTGCGTTAGGCTTAAAAAGCAGCGTTAAGAGGTCCTAACTCTGCTTTTTAACGTCCGCTGGTATTACGAGTCTTGCAGGTACAGGTGTACCGCTCACTTTTTTGGCCAGACTTGGGAATACCGCAAATCCACTTACGTAAATTGCGTATCCTCTTTTTTCAATGGGACTTGCATAGCGCCGGTATTATGAGTCTGACCAAAAGTGAGCGGTAGACCCTCTCCTGTCAAGACTGGTACCGCATTTTAAAGTCAGTAGTTAAGAGTTTTACACTACAATGCTGTAGCATAAAACTATTAACTAAAGTGCTAAAAAGTACACTAACACCCATAAACTACCTATTAACCCCTAAACCGAGGCCCTCCCACATTGCAAACACTAAAAGAAAATTTTTAACCCATAATCTGCTGAACCGGACATCGCCACTATAATAAATATATTAACCCCTAAACCTCCACACTACCGCCACGCAAACACTAGTTAAATATTATTAAACCCTAATCTGCCGTCCCTAACATCGCCGCCACCTACCTACATTTATTAACCCCTAATCTGCCGCCCCCAACGTCGCCGCCACTATATTAAAGTTATTAACCCCTAAATCTAAGTCTAACCCTAACACCCCCTAACTTAAATATAATTAAATAAATCTAGCTAAAATTTCCTATCATTAACTACATTATTCCTATTTAAAACTAAATACTTACCTGTAAAATAAACCCTAAGCTAGCTACAATATAACTAATAGTTACATTGTAGCTAGTTTAGGATTTATTTTTATTTTACAGGCAAGTTTGTTAATAACTATTTAATAACTATTCTACCTAGTTAAAATAAATACAAACTTGCCTGTAAAATAAAAATAAATCCTAAGCTAGCTACAATGTAACTATTAGTTATATTGTAGCTAGCTTAGGGTTTATTTTATAGGTAAGTATTTAGTTTTAAATAGGAATAATTTAGTTAATGATCGGAATTGTATTTATATTTATTTAAATTATATTTAAGTTAGGGGGTGTTAGGGTTAGGGTTAGATTTAGGTTTAGGGGTTAATAAATATAATATAGTGGTGGCGACGTTGGGGGCGGCAGATTAGGGGTTAGTAAGTGTAGGTAGGTTGCGGCGACATTCGGGGTGGCAGATTAGGGATTAATAAATATAATGTAGGTGTCAGCGATGTTGGGGCAGCAGATTAGGGGTTTATAAGTATAATGTAGGTGACGGCGGTGTCCGGAGTGGCAGATTAGGGGTTAATAATATAATGCAGGTGTCGGCGATGTCGGGGGCGGCAGATTAGGGGTTAATAAGTGTAAGATTAGGGGTGTTTAGACCCGGGGTTCATGTTAGGGTGTTAGTTGTAAACATACATTTTATTTACCCATAGGAATCAATGGGGCTGCATTAGGGAGTTTTACACTGCTTTTTGGCAGGTGTTAGCCTTTTTTTCTGCCAGCTCTTCCCGTTGACTCCTATGGGGAAATCGTGCACAAGCACGTTACACCAGCTCAACCCTGACTTAAGCAGCGCTGGTATTGGAGTGCGGTAATGAGCAAAATTTTGCTCAACGCTCACTTCTTGTCTGTTAACGGCAAGTTTCTGAAAACTCGTAATACCAGCGCTGTAGGTAAGTGAGCGGTGAGACAAAACTGCTTGTTAGCACCATACAGCCTCTAATGCAAAACTCGTAATCTAGGTGATAGACTGTAAAGGAATTCAGAAATGCCTGGGATATGCATAAGGCTATCCTAAGAAAAAAGTAACATGTAATATGGGTTGACTTGTTGGGCCTTTTTGGTTCTTTTCTACTATGGCCTAGATTTAGAGTTTGGCGTTAGCCGTGAAAACCAGCGTTAGAGGCTCCTAACGCTGGTTTTAGGCTACCTCCGGTATTTGGAGTAATAAAAAAAAGGGTCTAACACTCACTTTTCAGCCGCGACTTTTCCATACCGCAGATTCCCTTACGTAAATTGCGTATCCTATCTTTTCAATGGGATCTTTCTAACTCCGGTATTTAGAGTCGTGTCTGAAGTGAGCGTTAGACATCTAACGACAAAACTCCAGCCGCAGGAAAAAAGTCAGTAGTTAAGAGCTTTCTGGGCTAACGCCGGTTTATAAAGCTCTTAACTACTGTACTCTAAAGTACACTAACACCCATAAACTACCTATGTACCCCTAAACTGAGGTCCCCCCACATCGCCGCCACTCGATTAATTTTTTTTAACCCCTAATCTGCCAACCGCCAACTACGTTATACATATGTACCCCTAATCTGCTGCCCCTAACACCGTCGACCCCTATATTATATTTATTAACCCCTAATCTGCCCACCACAATGTCGCCGCCAGCTACCTACACTTATTAACCCCTAATCTGCCGAGCGGACCTCACCACTACTATAATAAAGTTATTAACCCCTAATCCGCCTCACTAACCCTATAATAAATAGTATTAACCCCTAATCTGCCCTCCCTAACATCGCCGACACCTAACTTCAATTATTAACCCCTAATCTGCCGACCGGAGCTCACCGCTATTCTAATAAATCTATTAACCCCTAAAGCTAAGTCTAACCCTAACACTAACACCCCCCTAAGTTAAATATAATTTTAATCTAACGAAATTAATTAACTCTTATTAAATAAATTATTCCTATTTAAAGCTAAATACTTACCTGTAAAATAAATCCTAATATAGCTACAATATAAATTATAATTATATTATAGCTATTTTAGGATTAATATTTATTTTACAGACAACTTTGTAATTATTTTAACCAGGTACAATAGCTATTAAATAGTTAAGAACTATTTAATAGCTACCTAGTTAAAATAATTACAAAATTACCTGTAAAATAAATCCTAACCTAAGTTACAATTAAACCTAAGACTATACTATCATTAAATTAATTAAATAAAATACCTATAATTACCTACAATTAAACCTAACACTACACTATCAATACATTAATTAAATACAATATCTACAAATAACTACAATGAAATAAACTAACTAAAGTACAAAAAATAAAAAAGAACTAAGTTACAAAAAATAAAAAAATATTTACAAACATAAGAAAAATATTACAACAATTTTAAACTAATTACATCTACTCTAAGCCCCCTAATAAAATAACAAAGACCCACAAAATAAAAAATGCCCTACCCTGTTAGGGAGGGCAGATTAGGGGTTAATACTATTTATTATAGGGTTAGTGAGGCGGATTAGGGGTTAATAACTTTATTATAGTAGCGCTCAGGTTCGCTCGGCAGATTAGGGGTTAATAGGTGTAGGCAGATGGAGGCGATGTTGTGGGGGGCAGATTAGGGGTTAATAAATATAATATAGGGGTCGGCGATGTTAGGGCAGCAGATTAGGGGTACATAGGGATAATGTAAGTAGCGGCTGTTAACGGAGCGGCAGATTAGGGGTTAATAATAATATGCAGGGGTCAGCGATAGCGGGGGCGGCAGATTAGGGGTTAATAAGTGTAAGGCTAGGGGTGTTTAGACTCGGGGTAAATGTTAGAGTGTTAGGTGCAGACGTAGGAAGTGTTTCTCCATAGCAAACAATGGGGCTGTGTTAGGAGCTGAACGCGGCTTTTTTGCAGGTGTTAGGTTTTTTTTCAGCTCAAACAGCCCCATTGTTTTCTATGGGGGAATCGTGCATGAGCACGTTTTTGAGGCTGGCCGCTTGCGTAAGCAACTCTGGTATCGAAAGTTGAAGCTGCGTTAAATATGCTCTACGCTCCTTTTTTGGAGCCTAACGCAGCCTTTATGTGGACTCTCAATACCAGAGTTATTTTTATGGTGCGGCCAGAAAAAAGCCGGCGTTAGCTACGCGGGTCTTTACCGACAAAACTCTAAATCTAGGCCTATGTTTCTATATTTCTATGCTCACCTGGTTCCTGAAAGCCATGCATACTTACCTGTTACCTGCATATTGTTACCTTGTTCCAGAGACCAAGCATATATACCTGGTATATACTCACCTTTTCCCTGAAGCTTTGCCTGCTGTTCCTACCTGGCATCCCATGACAGTCTCACCAACAGTGCCCACTGGGTATCCATGACAGCTTTCCTCAAACCAGCTGTGCCTGCTGTACCTACCTGGTATCCTGTGTCAGTCTCATCAACAGTTCCCACTGGGTATCCTGTGCCTGCTGAGTATCCTGTGTCTGCTATATCAGTGACAGCTTGACTCAAATCAGCTGTGTCTGCTGTACCTACCTGGTATCCCATACCAGTCTCACTAACAGTAGCCACTAGGTATCCTGTGCCTGCTGAGTATCCTGTGTCTGCTATATCAGTGACAGCTTAACTCAAATCAGCTGTGCCTGCTGTATCTACCTGGTATCCCATGACAGTCTCACTAACAATACCCGCTGGGTATCTTTAACCTGCTGAGCATCCTGTGTCTGCTATACCAGTGACAGCCTTCCTCAAACCAGCTGTGCCTGCTGTACCTACCTGGTATCCCATGACAGTCTCACTAACAATACCCGCTGGGTATCTTTAACCTGCTGAACATCCTGTGTCTGCTATACCAGTGACAGCCTTCCTCAAACCAGCTGTGCCTGCTGTACCTACCAGGTATCCTGTGACAGTTTTACCAACAGTACCCGCTAGGAATCCTGTGCCTACTGTGTATCCTATGTCTGCTATACCAGTGACAGCTTTCCTCAAACAAGCTGTGCCTGTTATACCTACCTGGTATTCTGTGACAGTGTCATCCTCCACACAATTGGGTGCATTGCACAATTCAAGCACAATTCAAGTTCCCATTGGACGTTGTTACTGAAACCTACTTAAGAATTCTGAACTTTGTATAGGAATTTAGTGTTCAGCCTTGGGTCTGTGTTCAAAATTGCAGTTTCTGTGATCTTCAATTTGAATTACTAACTATTCATTTGCTTATCAATTAGTAAAGACTTTAAAAGGCTTTTGTTGTTAAGCATATCTGGTCCTGCATTCTGAGTTCCACACACCCAAACCTCCTCAGACTTATACTCAGTTCCTACCCAAAACTAACATTACAGTGATAACTGTTAGGAAACAGTCTTGTAAATTAGTCCTTCAAAATGCTAATATCACATTTAAGAAGACAACTACAAATGTAAACTTCATTATTATAACTACACAAGTGTACTTTAACTTCAAATTATACAGTTCCATAATACTTTTTACATTTAATATCATGACCATGCTATAAAGTCGCATAACTGGTCACAGGTAGTGATGTCGCGAACCTAAAAATTTGGGTTTGTGAACGGCGGATGCGAACTTCCGCAAAAGTTCGTGAACGAGCGAACCGGGCGAACCGCCATAGACTTCAATAGGCAGGCAAATTTTAAAACCCACAGGGACTCTTTCTGGCCACAATAGTGATGGAAAAGTTGTTTCAAGGGCACTAACACCTGGACTGTGGCATGCCGGAGGGGGATCCATGGCAAAACTCCCATGGAAAATTACATAGTTGATGCAGAGTCTGGTTTTAATCCATAAAGGGCATAAATCACCTAACATTCCTAAATTGTTTGGAATAACGTGCTTTAAAACATCAGGTATGATGTTGTATCGATCAGGTAGTGTAAGGGTTACGCCCGCTTCACAGTGCGCAGTGTAGGTGATATACCTGCCCTGACCATGCTTTGCAGACCAGGTATCAGTGGTCAGATGGACCCTTGCACCAACACTGTGTGCCAGACATGCCATTATAGCAGACTTATATGGCTTTGGCGTTGCTTTTTGGTAATTAGAAGGCTGCTAAATGCCACTACGCACCACACGTGTTTTATGCCCAGCAGTGAAGGGGTTAATTAGGGAGCATGTAGGCAGCTTGTAGAGTTAATTTTACCTTAAGTGTAGTGTAGTAGACAACCCAAAGTATTGATCTAGGCCCATTTTGGTATATTTCATGCCACCATTTCACCACCAAATGCGATCAAATAAAAACAAATTGTTCACTTTTTCACAAACTTTAGATTTCTCACAGAAATTATTTACAAACAACTTATGCAATTATGGCATAAATAGTTGTAAATGCTTCTCTGGGATCCCCTTTGTTCAGAAATAGCAGACTTATATGGCTTTGGCGTTGCTTTTTGGTAATTAGAAGGCTGCTAAATGCCACTGCGCACCACACGTGTTTTATGCCCAGCAGTGAAGGGGTTAATTAGGGAGTATGTAGGGAGCTTGTAGAGTTAATTTTAGCTTAAGTGTAGTGTAGTAGACAACCCAAAGTATTGATCTAGGCCCATTTTGGTATATTTCATGCCACCATTTCACCGCCAAATGCGATCAAATAAAAAAAAATTGTTGACTTTTTCACAAACTTTAGGTTTCTCACAGAAATTATTTACAAACAACTTATGCAATTATGGCATAAATGGTTGTAAATGCTTCTCTGGGATCCCCTTTGTTCAGAAATAGCAGACTTATATGGCTTTGGCGTTGCTTTTTGGTAATTAGAAGGCTGCTAAATGCCACTGCGCACCACACGTGTTTTATGCCCAGCAGTGAAGGGGTTAATTAGGGAGCATGTAGGCAGCTTGTAGAGTTAATTTTAGCTTAAGTGTAGTGTAGTAGACAACCCAAACTATTGATCTAGGCCCATTTTGGTATATTTAATGCCACCATTTCACCGCCAAATGAGATCAAATTTAAAAAAAACTTAAATTTTTTCGCAATTTTAGGTTTCTCACTGAAATTATTTACAAACAGCTTGTGCAATTATGGCACAAATGGTTGTAAATGCTTCTCTGGGATCCCCTTTGTTCAGAAATAGCAGACATATATGACTTTGGCGTTGCTTTCTGGAAATTAGAAGGCTGATAAATGCTGCTGCGCATCACACGTGTATTATGGCTAGCAGTGAAGGGGTTAATTAGGTAGTTTGTAGGGAGCTTGCAGGGTTAATTTTAGCTTTAGTGTAGAGATCAGCCTCCCACCTGACATATCAGACCCCCTAATCCCTCCCAAACAGCTCCCTTCCCTCCCCCACACCACAATTGTCCCCGCCATCTTAAGTACTGGCAGAAAGTCTGCCAGTACTAAAATAAAAGGTTTTTAATTTTTTTTAATTTTTTTAGCATATTTACATATGCTGTGGTGTAGCATCCCCCTTAGCCCCCAACCTCCCTGATCCCCCCCAAAACAGCTCTCTAACCTTCCCCATCTGCCTTATTGGAGGCCATCTTGGGTACTGGCAGCTGTCTGCTATGATTTCACAGTCAAAAAAGTGTTGTTTTTTTTAAATGTACACTACTGTTACACCAGATATGAGTGGTGGCACTGGGGAAGTGGGCACAGTATACGCTGTGAGCCTGACACACATGCTGGCAGGCAGGCAACTGCAATTAGATTACACAGAAAAAAAAAAAGCAGACTGACGTTCTAGCCCTAAAAAGGGCTTTTGGGGTGCTGTCCTTACAGCAGAGATCAGATGAGTCCTTCAGGACTGTAGTGGACACTGAATACACTAGCCTAGCTATCGATTTCCCTATTAAATCAGCAGCAGCTATACTGTCCCTCCTCTCACTAAGAATGCAGCTTCCGAATGAATGTAAAATGGATGCTGTCCAGGAGGTGGGAGGGTCTGGGAGGGAGGGTCTGCTGCTGATTGGCTGTAATGTGTCTTCTGACTGTGAGGTACAGGGTCAAAGTTTACTCAATGATGACGAATAGGGGACGGATCGAACATCGCATATGTTCGCCCGCCGAGGCGAACGCGAACATGCTATGTTCGCCGGGAACTATTCGCCGGCGAACTATTCGCGACATCACTAGTCACAGGCAACCCTAATAGGGGTGGCCAGGGGCAAGAATGATGTACAATGTAAAGTCTTGTTATTATTTTATTCAGAAGTCTCATCTAACTCTCTGGTTTTCAAACCTGTCCTCAGACCTCCCCAACAGGCCTAATTTTCAGGATTACCTTGGATGAGAGCAAGTAAAATATCCATGCTTACTAATCAGCTGATTATTTCACCTTTGCAACAGTTCAGATATCCTCAAAACCTGGCCTGTTAGGGAGACCTGTGGACAGGTTTGAAAACCAGTGGTCTAACTACAAGTAGCCTTAAAAAAATATGTCATAACAAGACATAAGAAAGAAATAGTCTTGCGGGAGTTGCTGCAGCTAACAAGAAATTATAACTTCTCAGCCCGTATAGAACAATTTCAGTGTTGCTTTAAGACGTATGTAAATATTACTGAGCAGTTACTTGCGCTATAATAAAGCAATAGTTTTAAGGGCTTTCCCTAGTACCCTTACACAATGTAACTGAAAAGTTTCCATTCACAATAACAAACAGGATAGGAAATGACTGCCATGCTACCTAAGTAGCTAAATATATAGCTATCTACTGAATGATTGCTTAATACCTTTAAAAAAATCTTATTTATTCTAAAACAAGTTTCAATTAATAAGAGTCAGTTCTGGATATCATGCTAAAATACAAACAATTCATTAGATAACATGCCAGCAAAAAACAATACAATATGACATTATATAAGTTGAGACCATGTGGCATATGTATCAAGCTCTGAATGGAGCTTGATGCCCCGTGAGTTATGGAGATCGCTGCTCCATAACCTGTCCACCTTCTTTGAGCAGGCGGACACACATCGCCGGAAATCAAACCGATCGAGTACGATTGGGTTGATTGACACCCCCCTGCTTGCGGCCTATTGGCCGTGAGTCAGCAGGGGGTGGCATTGCACCAGCAGCTCTTGTGAGCTGCTGGTGCAATGCTGAATACGGCGAGCGTATTGCTCGCCGTATTCAGCGAGGTCTGGCGGACCTGATTCGCAATGTCGGATCAGGTCCGCCAGCCCTCGATAAATAGGGGCCAAAGCCATTAATAAAAAGTATGTAGCAATCATGTCTGACAGAATTTGATAAATTCTGACACCATATGCTATCGGCATTTATCATCGCACAAGCAAATAATAAACTCCTTGTGCAAAGCCGCCCCCTGCAGATTTGCACCCGCTAGCAGGGGGTGTCAATCAACCTCAGAGGCGGTGGACGAGTTAAGGAGCAGTGGTCTTAAGACACAGATGTATTTGGCCCGTTTCGGGCCATGATAAATTACCCCCCATATGTTTCCGCATTGGTTATAGGAATTTCATATAATGATGTGGCTAAAACAGACAAAACAACTCCGAAGGGAAATATCCAAAAATGTTGATAACAAGCCAGGCAAAAAATGAGACTTTACCAACATGACCTTTAAGAGCTGAGGTCAGCACATGCATAACTGTTAACCATTGCTTTTCTATGTAAACGTTCTTCCAGCTTATATATAGAAAACCAGGTGAAATTACTAAATTATTTGTTTTGGAAATGTTAACTTTAAAGGATATGACTATGTTAATACAGTTATAATATACTTGTGTAATAATCACACCTCTCTTTTTTTCTTGCAGACTTCCATCCTTCCCTTGATTATGATTGATTTTCTACATAGCCAAATATTTCAAATAGTAATTCCCTACATTATACTTTTCCCTGCCAGCACTCTCACCCAAATTCTATCCAATATAGTAAGACATGTTTTCTTGTTTATTTTTCAATTCTCAAGATATCTTCTACCTTAAAATGTATGTCATGTCTATTGTGCCATTATAGTGCAGCCGGATATGCGCGCGTATTACAAGTAGAAATTAAAAAGTTAGTGAGAGAGAAAAAGACTCAGGCGCACTAACTTCAGATATAGCAGCTGCGCTAACTCTTTGTCCCCAGTGACAACTATGGGGTGCTGTACAAAAAACTACTAGTTATTGTTCACGTCCTAACCCAACACCCCTCTAAATCAACTGTGATAAAGCCAAACGTGCATTAGTAGTACTTTACATTCCTATGTTCTTCACTTACAAGAAAATGTTCTTTTTAAAAAAAATAATATATATATATATATATATATATATGATTATTTATTTGTAAAATATCTATCATCTATCTATCTATCTATCTATCTAACTATCTATCTTTCTATCTATATATACAGATACACATATATATTTATATATATATATATATATATATATATAATTTTAATTCCTACTAATATTCCTATTCTTATTGAAAACACATAAAAAAATATACATATTTACACATAGATACAAATGTATACACATACTGTATATGCAGATTTATAGTCATGTATACATACACACATACACATATTTAGACCTATATATGAGTGTAATGTTTTTTTGTTTTTATTTTATGTATTTTGTGAAAACATTTTTTTTTAACCCTTACACTTTTTACTTCAGCAAAAAAGAAAAAACAGGGTCCTGGAGTGACACCTTAAAATATATATATATATTAGAAAAATTGGAAACATTTCTCAAGAAGAATGTTATAGCTATAAAAATTCTTCTTGAGAAATTTTTCCAATTTTTCTAATGATCTTGTGGAATATGTGTTGAGTGTAACCAGATTTCTTCTCACACAATTATTTTAGATTTAATGACCAGTTCTATCTCCAGAGATGTGGGACGGCGATGGGGGCAAAATTCGCCCCATCCTACGCAAACCTGTACATGGGTTGGTGGGAGCTGCCCCACATCTATGGAGATAGAAATACTTATAAAGAGAATATTGCCTTTTACAGGCAGTATATTGATGATCTGCTTATAATTTGGCAGGGGGATGTGCAATCAGTGGAAGGTTTTGTACATCATCTAAACAATAACAAAGCCAATTTACAATTCACATTTGGGAACAAAATGCATCTATCAATTATCTGGATCTCACATTAACTGGTTGGGATAATGGGCAGATAACAAGTGACCTGTATAGAAAAGCAATTACCAAAAATACCCTCCTTCATGCCAAAAGCTGCCATCCCAAGCATGTACCGTTTGCAGGTGCAAAAGGTCAATTAATTAATTAGAAATTGCACTGAAGAAGCGGCCTATAAGAGACGTGCAAGATAGATTATTGTCTAGAGGGTATCCAAAAGGTGTGTTGGATAGGGCACAGACTCAGGTAGATCACATGATAGAATTTCTCTACTCAAAGATTCCAAGAACACCAAAACAGACCAAGATAGGACTGGTCAAGATCAGGTAACCTTTGTTACAGAATATAGTGAGGAGTATAATGCTATCTGTAAGATAGTAAATAAACATTTTTGTTTGTTTGCGGCAGATGACAAACTCACTGATTGCGTAGAAAAGTGGCTATTCTGTTCGTATAGAAGGAGTAGAACTATAGGCAATTATTTGTCACCTTCTGAGTTGCCAACCTTACCCCCTCCTAGTCAGAGTTCTTGGCTGAGGCATAGGGGGATGTACAAGTGTGGGAGAGCAAGATGTAGACCCTGTGAATTTGGCATTTTTTCTAATAAATTTCATTCAGAAGTAACAGGTGAGGAATTTAATATCTTCTCTTGCCTCAATTGTACATCCTCCTATGTGATCTATGTATCAACTTGCATTCAGTGCAATCTACAATATGTAGGTCTCACTACTACAGACGTAAATGCCAGGATTAGAATCATCTGTCCACTATCAAAATTGGAGAAGCCACAAAACCTCTGGTGAAACATTTTAAACATGTCCACAATAATAGTAACAATACTCTAAGGTGGCAAGCTATAGAATGGATAAAACCCCCCTCTAGAGGTGGAAATAGAGATAAGATCTTGGGTAAACAAGAAATGTTTTGGGTTTTTAGACTCCAAACCAGAGTTCCTGCAGGACTCAACTCTGAATATGATTTGATTATTATTGGAAGTGATTGACACTTACCGCTTTTTGATATCCCCTTTTTTTCGATACGTGGCTATCAAGTTCTGTATCTATAAATACATGCAGTTATAATACCCATATTGCATTTATGTATAGTCTATAAATATGCATATTACACACCTACCATGTATGATAAGAGGTATAATTGCCTTTAAAATACTGAGGATGTTGATTTTACCCTAGCATTCAATCTATACATATATGTGTGCATTTTAGTTATGTTACATAATGCAACATTATGCATATTTTTATTTGGGAAATTATTGTGTAATTTTGTATAGCTTTTGTATAGTTTTTGTGACATTTTGTATAGCTTTTATACAGCTTTAATATTAATAACATTAATATTAACTTTGTTATGCACCCCCTATTGCATACTCTCTCTTCATCTCAGACCATAGATATCATGGTAATTGATACCGTTAGTATGCGTGCATCATATACTCATTTATTTATTTGGATATTGTCAGGTCTGAGATATATAATCATCATATGTGACAATATGAGACAATATATTTCCCAGGCAACGTTTTATACCATTGTCTGTGTATACGCTTATGGCGTGAGGGTTATTCCATGGAAGCGTTTTGGGAAATATATATACATATTTTTTCCTTAAGTCCACATAAAAATATAAATAAAAATATAAATATAAATAAAAAAATAATTATTTTCTAACACCTTTGGCATACATTACCTTTATCAAATTTTGATCAAACATTTAACAATGTAATGTTCTGATTTGGAATTTTGTATGTTCAATATGTTCACAGGTATTAGATAGTATTAAGCATTAAATGTGGCACCAAATCTAATACTCATTCATTGGTTAGTGCTTAACCTATGAGATAATAGGTATGCCTTTAAAAAGGTGTCTCAAATGTATCTTATTAGCTATGATTACGGCAATGGATTACGAATAAACATTATTTGTTTTTACTTCACCTTTGGAAACCTTTTCTTTCATCATGTCTTCTATATATATATATATATATATATATATATATATATATATATATATATATATATATATATATATATATATGTAGCAATACCTATATATACATATAGAGATATAGGTGTAGATATATATTTTACAAAACAATATAATCATATATATATATATATAAAAAGAACATTATTCATAACTGCATTCGGGTTTTGCGTTGTAGGTCTAGCGTGGTGTTGAGTTAGAATGCGAATGATAAGTGTTAGCTTTCTTTTTAATGCACTCTTCGTTGAAGTGTATGGGGAAAAGAAGTTAACACGGATGCAAAATCTGAAGTCCTGAAGTTAGTGCGCTTAGGGTTTCTTTTGCGAGCAAACAATTTACTTTTAACTTGTAATGGGGGTGCTAACCCACCCGCGTTAAAAGTTTACTTTGGGCAGTGTTAGCGCACAAGCAAAAACTAAATGTAGCTTGCCATTTGTAATATGTACTTTTAGCATGGTTTCAGCTTTTGCTCAAGCACAACCTGTAACTTTTAACTTGAAATACCAGCTCTATTTAATGCGGTAGCAATATCCATTGAAAGTATAGGATGCACTAGAGCGATATTGGCCGTGCTAACTCTGCTCTGGTAAATGGTATTTACCATGGACTTCTAATATCAAGTTGCGCTAAAATGTTAGCCCTGTCTAGCGATATTGCTTATTGCAACCCGCACTATCATTAGCGTGCACTTATACCACTTTGTGTGGGTTATTTCAGTCTCTTTAACAAGATGCTTATTCATGTAATTTTTATTTGTGCTGTATCCTTACCCTCTGACTGAACCAAATTTCTTTCTACAGATCTACCTACTTGATTATGACTTTGCATACTTTGATTTTGTTGTTACTAATTTGCTGTCATTATTTGTAAGTATAATCTTTTTTATATATATTTACCATTAACAACCATATAAATAGTTAAAGCATCGTGGTCTAAAAAAAAATATATATTAGTGCAAGAATTTATAACAGGTGTATCATCTTCAACTCAAAATCAAATTATAGTATATTTATATTAATTATTGTTACTTTACTTCACACTAAAATCTTGTTTAATTTCCTCAGAAAAAAAAAAGTTTAAGTATTATATTTTGTTCTGATTAGTAAAATGACAGGATGATTGGCAGCTCCTGCTCCCAATGATTGATGCAGGAAGCCTGGACAATGATAAACTGAGCCCCATATATAATTTAGACAATGGAGTTATTACTAAATTTATGACTATAGAATGCATGATAAAATCCCTCCAAACTAAAGTAAATACTAAAACTATAAATGATTATCTTTTAAGGCTAAAATATATTAATTCAGTTTAAAATATGTATTAGAACTCAGCATACATTCAGGACTAGATTACGATTGTAGCACTATTTATTGCTCCTTCTCGCACGCTAACTTCGCTCAACTTTGACTCTTTGCACACGTTGGGTAGTGCACATATTATAAGTTAACAATAAAGTTTTCAATTGCGTTCTTACCAGACATACGCAAATAGCCGAAGTTAGAATATTGCGACCGCATTAATGAACTCCCCCATTCAATTCAGCAAGAAAAGCAGAAAAAATCTAACATCCATACTTGCTCATTTACCTGAATCACCATAAACCTCCTAGTCTAATTACTCCTAAATCACCACATAGCCCTCCGCAAAGTACCCCACTACACTAATAATTCCTAAACCACCACATAGCCCACCAAAAAGTACCCATCTACACTATTAACCCCTTAACCACCACACCCCACCTCACAAAATACCCCTCTTTACTATTAACCCCTAAACAACCACACACCCATATCTCAAACTACCCCAATACACTAATAACCCCTAAACCATCACATAGACCAACGCAAAGTACCCCACTACACTATTAACTTCTAAACCACCACAACTCCATCGCAAAGTACCTACTAGCATCTAAACCTCCTAACCAGCTAATTAGCACCCCAAACGTTACACACAAAAAAGTAACATTATCTTAAACGAAAACCAACCTAACATTGCTTGAAAACAAAAACCCTAACAATACATAAAAAATAAAAGCTACCAGTACAAAAAATAAAAAAAAACTACCATTACAGAAATAATTACCAAAAATACAAATACAGTTATGACTATTCTAAAAATAAAGCTCCACTTAAAAAAACACCCCAAAATAAAAAAAACTATACTAACACTAAAAATATATAGCAATAGCCCTTAGAAGGGCTTTTTGAAGGGAATTGCTCTAAAGTGAAAAAGCTCTTTGTCACAAAAAATTTCTAGCCTATTCTTCTATACAAGAAGCCCCCCACCCCTCCCAAAAAAAAATTATATCTATAAAACTACTCTAAAATAGCACTGAAAAGGGCATTTGGTTGGGCATTGCCCTTAGAATGGCATTTAGCCCTTTTGCTGCTAAAAAAGAAAAAGAAAATAACCCTATTCTAAAAAGTTTTTTTAAAAAACAAAAACCAAAAAAGCCAAGTAACCCCAAAGATGGTACTCATCCAACTTCAATTCTGCTTCTACGTGATTGACGTCTGTGATGCTCCTCTTCTATCCCAGTGGCGTGGGGTTCTTCTTTCTTTCCGGCGGAAGCAATCCATCTTCCTCCTGGTGGTGGTGGTCCATTTTTATCTCTGCAACGGTTTTCTATCTTCAGGCATCTTCTTTTCTTTTTATCTTTTGTCAACAATGTCCTCTTCATATGGTCACCTACCGCACACTGGATTTTGAATGTGAGGTATCCCCTTTATATAGGCATACCCTTGGATTCTTATTGGCTGATTTTCATTTTTCAAATTCAAATCAGCCAAAAGAAAAAGTTTTCATTCTATTGACTGATTTGAATTTAAAAATTAAAATCAAACAATAGGAAAACAAGGGTACCCTTATATAAAAAATCAGTGTGCGGAAGGTGACCACAGGAAGAGGACATCAGAGATAGACAATCTTAAGTAAAGAAGATTGTTGAAGAAAGAAGACCACAGCTGGGATGAAGATAGACCACCGCTGCTGGGTGAGTTTGGTGCGTACCATCTTTGGGGTTTAATGATGGGCTTTGGGTGGGTTTTTTTTTTTTAAATAGGGGGGTTATTTTTTTTTTTTTTAGAGGTGGGGGGTTACTAGTACTTTAAAATGGGCTAGTTTTTTTGTGTGCGAAAAAGAGCTTAATCAATTTAGGGCACTGCCCTATAAAAAGCATTTCTTATGGCTATTGCTATAGTTTATTTTAGTGTTTGTACAGGTTTGTTTTTTATTTTGGGGTGTTTTTTTAAGTGGGGCTTTAGTTTTAGAATAGGCATAACTGGGTTTTTTATCTTTAGTAATTTCTTTTTTTCTGTAATGATAGTTTTTTTTCTTTTTTTGTAACTTAGGGGATGTTAGGAGGGGTAGCTGGCTAGGGGGTTTATAGTTTAGTGGGTATTTTGCAATGGGGATTGTGGCGATTTAGGTGTTAATAGTGTAGTTGGGCTTTTTGAGATGGGGGTTGTGGAGGTTAAGGGGTTAATAGTGTAGTGGGGTACTTTGAGGTGGGCTATGTGGCAGATTAGGGGTTAATAGTGTAGAGCGGTAGTTTGCGATGTGGAGGTGTTGCGCTTTAGGGATTAATAGTGTAGTTTAGTGCAACTGTTTCCTCCTGCAAAACTTTTAACAGGAACTTTCAGGTTGCGTAAAAAGTTTTAAGCATTAAAAGTGAATGCGTTTCAAAGATTGCATTTATTTTCCACTTGTAATACAAGCAGACATTGCCTCTCAACGCCGACCATAGAAAATATGGGGAGCAGAAATTACCGCAAGTTTGCCCAAACTAATTTGCTGTAATTTAAACAGAGCACGATCTTTAAATCTCATTCATGCTCCTTGCTCCAACGATAGTTCTCCACTCGTAATCTAGCTCTCAATCTGTAGGTGGGAAATGTATTATACAGTCTAAATAGCAATCCAATTGATTACAACTGAGTTTCAATTAATATTATCTAGGTTGAAATGTTTTTACATCTGCAAGTCAAATGTGGAAATAAAATATTGTGACCTCCCTATACTTTTAATCATGATCACAAAGTGGAAACTCATAATTGTATTTCATTTCAAGTAAATAGTTCATCTGTGTACCTGAGTGATAATCACATTAAATTGGAAATATTAACATAAGTGAAAAGCTCTGGTAAAGTCATTGTGACTGCTCCTACAGGACTTAACATACAGGGACGTATTTAGGGGTGGGCGCAAGGAAAAATAAGGGGCGCAGTAAAAACTCCCAGCTTGCTCTGTAATAAAGTTTTAAAAAAAGAAAACTTAAGGAGGCAGAATTATCAAATGTCTGTCGGACCTGATCCGACAGTGCGGATCAGGTCCGACAGACATCGCTGAATGTCGGAGAGCAATACGCTCTCCGTATTCAGCATTGCACCAGCAGCTCACAAGAGCTGCTGGTGCCACGACGCCCCCTGCAGATTCGCGGCCAATCGGCCACCAGCAGAGAGGTGTCAATCAACATGATCGTACACGATCGGGTTGAATTGTGGCGATTCCTGTCCGCCCCATCAGAGCAGGCGGACAGGGTTATGGAACAGCGGTCTTTAGACTCGCCAGAAACACGGGCCCTCAAGCTCCGTACGGAGCTTGATAAATGGGCCTCAAAGACAGTAAAATTAGCGCACCCAACTGAGCACTGATACTAATCACATTCCTTTACATGAGAGGATGATTATCACACGTCAGGCACTAGAGTTCCTAAGCATATGTCCTGAAGTGACGTAAAAGGTTAGGAACACTTAGTGCAGCTACACTTCTCCCAGTAAAGCCTTGTAAAGTAATGTGACAGCGCTAGAGATTACCTGAGAGAAGACAAACTCCCCTGCCGAACTTAGCACAGACGTCAGCAGGAGGGGAGTGGGGGTTGGGCTTTCTAAATAGAAAATGTAAAATCAAAAAGTGTGCAGGAATAGCAACAGCATCAACCAGTAATATGCAATAATAAAACTGCTCCACTTGTAATCTAACCCTTAGGGGTCCATTTATTAAGCAGTGGATGCTGCTTCTGAGCCCCATAGTTTCAGGTCTGCCTGAAACGGAAGTTAAGAAGCATCGGTCATAAGACCGCTGCTCCTTAAAGGGATATTCCAGCAAAAATTGGAAACCACATGGGTGCATTTCGGTATTGAACAGAAGCAATTTTGTAATATACATGCATTAGCAAAAATGCTTCTAATAAAAGTTATAGCTGTTTCAAAAGTGTATTTAAGTATGCAACGTGCACCAGCATTTTAAACACAGCACCTGCTCAGAGAGCCTAAGGTGCTTGTACCATCTGTTAATGACTCAATTTGTTAATTTCTGACATGATACAAGCCCCAGTGATGATCTGAGCAGCTGCACTATTTACAATGTGGCTACAGTAATAATATCTAGCTATGCTTCACATGCACATGCAGAGAAAAATGTTAGCACTAAAACAGTGATAACTTTTACTAGAAACATTTTTGCTAATACATTTATATTGTAAATATGTTTCTATTCAAAGATGTAATTAATCTATGTGAATTAAAATTTTGACTGGGATGTCCCTTTAACTTCTCTGCCACCTTTTAGGTGGCGAACTAAAATCATCCTGATTCGATACGATCGGGATGATTGACGGCTCCTCCTAGCGGCCGATTGACCGCAAGTGAGCAGGGGGTGGCATTGCACAAGCATTTCACTACAAATTCTTGTACAATGTTAAATTCATACAGCGTATGCTGTCGGCATTTAGCAAGGTCAAGCGGTCATGATTCGCTACAACGAATCATATCCGCTCAACCTTTGTTAAATCTACCCCTTAGTATTTTGTGTTGTGATGTGGTGGCAATATTTAGAGGTTTTGAAATCAAAGGTATTTGATTTTCATAGAAACATTATTTGTACAGGGTATTATACTGTACTTATATACAGGTATACCTCACTTTACAGCACTTTGCTAATACAGTGCTTTGTGGAGCTAAACTTAAACCTTTAAGGATTTTGAAACAGTGCTGTAATCATTGTGAGTTTGCGAGAAAAGTGACTGGCACTATTTTGTTATGTGCAGTTCACTCTGTTTACAGCTTTACTGTGCATTCTGTGTCTCAGTGTTATAGTCTGGCAAATTGTACTACAGTAATTGTCACTATTTTACAGGTACAGTATTTATTGAATACTAATTAAATTCTGTGCTGTTCTAGCATTAAACTAAACGTAGCACTATTGCACCCCTAATATATGTTAGTTTAAACATGTTTTAAATGTGTTTTAAACACACTGGCAAGTGAAAAGAAAGCTAAAACTGTGTTGTTTTACTTTAAGGCGGTTTTCACTTTACAGCGGGGCTCTGGTCCCTAACCCGCTGTATGAGCGGGGTATACCTGTATATATATATATTTGTTTATTGTAAAAAAAAATGCTTATATTTTGGTATGTTTTAGGTAGAGCAACAAGATTAATAGTACAGGTTATGAATATGTCGCAGAACTTAGAAAAAATGTCAGCTCAGCTCAAGCAATATTTGACATAAATTTTACTCTGTGTCCCCATAGAAGTCTGTTACATGAGGGATTCAGCACATCATCCAAAATGGTCCAAGACTATCGCTTGAACCATATAAAATAAATCAGCACTATACCCCTAATATATTTGTGCTCCACTTGTAATCTAGGCCATAAATCATCAGTAGCCAGTTAAATCTATTTTGTTTACATATATTAAGTTATATTTCTATAGACAAAAATATTATTTTACTTTCCGATGCTTAGAAAGTTGTTTAGGGAGACCTTATTATTATCTCAGAAGCTCACTGTAAGTTAAATGAACTTTCAGATGAAAACCATTGTTTTGCAAATGTTTGTCTGTTATGGATGAAATAAATAAATAAATTGACTTATGGTAAATAAAAAATGGCAGCCCTTGCTGAATTTCTGTGTCCAGTATAGTAAATAAAAATGGTATAGCTTCATATTTTACATTGTCACTCTTTCAGAGTTATTAATACACGTTTTAAAATATTTCATTTTTTAGCCATTGCTACATGTTTTGCTGTTTATTGGAATACTTTGGTTTCTGGAATGGAAGTTTGGAAGGAGAAGTTTGAAAAGAGATCCCATTTTCAGGTCTGTAAACCCTATACAGAAATGGTCTATTAGCCCCCCAAATTAATGTTATGAACCCCCCCCCACACACACACACAGAAAAGGCAGCACATTTTAATAGAGCATTTTTTAAATAGATTTGAGCTGAGCAGTCACTTAATCCTCCGCCCAAGGCTGTATTTATAAAGCAGGGTAGGCATGTGCCTACAAGCGCCCTTTATAGAGCATCTAAACTTAGTTCTGCCATTGCCTGTAGGTGCAGTATATTGCTGGTACAGTGACAGGTTCATTTGTTTATGGCCCAGAAATTTAAACAAAGCCTCTTAAATTTAGCCGCAACATCTGTACTTCTGGGTGACACATTTGTCAACAAAAAGGCAGTGAGTATATTGTCACAACAATCACTGGTCACTGTGTGTGTTTATGTGACATTTTGTTGCAGAATGAAACAAGTTTGCACAACTTACTGGGTTTGTCTACAACATGTATGTCTGATCAAATAATACAAAGAGCCCACTATAATCCAATGATTTATTTTTCCCGGAGCGCATACATATTTTCATAGTTATATTCATCATATTCACATCACCAAATTTAATGCAAGTCACATTAAATAATGTAGTATTTACATAAGTTCATCAAACACACTTCTATCAAATTCTTTAAGAATATAAAAGTCACAAAAGATTTGTAGTGAAGTGAATATTTAAAATTACGTAAGTTACATCAAATAATTTAGCTTTTACATAAGTTCATTAAACACACTCCTATCAAATTCATTAAGAATACAAAAGTCACAAAAGATTCGTAGAGAAGTGAATATTTAAAATTAAATATATTTTTTTATTATTTTTTTTTATTATTTTTAGCACATTTACCGTTAATACCAAACTGACAATCAGATCTAATAATCATAGACTTCAACTTTTCGAAAACAGAGTTTAAACAATTAGATATTCCATTTATGGATAACTTTTATTAAATAAAATTTTAGAAGGTCCTCTGGGTATATATTTATCATCTAACTAATCATTATGTAATTCTGTTTTTCACCATTTGAAAGCCGTGACTTTTTGATAACACACGAGCTGATTTGCGAAATTGGTTATTACCGAGGTCAATCATACACTGATGTTTTAGACCATATAGCAGCAGAGAGTTCATATTAACGCTTGAGCTGACACCAATTATACACTCGGTCACGATGTCCCTTACATCACTATGCAATAGCAGTGAGTCCATAGCAATTCGTGAGCTGACATATAAAATTGCTTTAATCATTAAGCAAAACATATATTTTATACACCATTCACAACAATCTTCTTATTGCCTCCTAACAGCCGCGATTTCTTACTAATACACGAGCTGGTCTAGGAAATAGAATAATCACAATTCAACCATTTAGAATAACACTCATTCATACACAATGTTTACAGCATTTTTTAAATTTGCAGGAGATAAATTGTTTCCATTTTTTTATTAGGCTCAGCAATGCTGACAAAGCTGGTAGATTTATACAGCTGTGTTTCACTTTTTAGCATCTAGTATTTACATTTTGTATTGCCGTTTAATACTGACTAAATTCACTACAATTGTAACAGCTGTGAGCCTTTGTTCGGCCTCTCAGTTGAATCTTGCAATGTATTAACATCCAGCATCTACATTCAATGCCGACAAAATTCTCTTTAATTGTAACAGCTGTGAGCCTTTCATTAGCCTCTCAGTTGGAGTTTTACAATGTATTCTCATTGGTTTAAAATTCTTTGTGACAACTTCCGTTTTAGTTAGCAAATATGTATATAATGTCAGAATATGTAACACATTTTATTCGCTTTGATATCTGATGAAATGACCCTTGGAGGTTGAGAAACGCGTTATAATAAAGCCTTTTAAATTCTTTTAATTCTGGAAGTTGTATACATTCTTTTATACAATAATACTGAGCCAAAATCCAAAGTTACAAAACGAAGATTTGCTCGCAGCCAATACTGAAGACACTTTTGGAGCCCACAGCCTGAAGGAAGAGCCTCAGGAAAGACTCTGGCAGTGTACTAGCCACTGATTTAAGTGCTAGCAGGCGAGACAGTACTGGTCACAGCACAGTACAACATTATCTGGTAAGCACACCACCTCTACAGATTTGTACCACTCTGCATAAAACTATATCACACTATGTGGCGCCCTCTCTATCTCCTTTTCTGATCTGAGAACTGAGCTTCCGGGGGTGAAGGTGTAACTCATGGTATAGTAGCAGCATATGTTAGCTGTGTGTCAGTTTATATTGGTCAAACAATAAAGGGTCCAAAAATATGAAGATCTAATGCTTAGTAAAGTTAAGGTTAAACAGCCCTCAGGATAAACCTGGGGATACCAGAAAAGGTTGAGCCCAAACTGTTTAAAATATTTTTCTCAGAAGTCAAATGATAAAATAAAAGTTCTAAATCAGACTGCCCCAAGTTTATGCTTGCATGGGTGTTTGTGTGCATACCAGGCTTTGATGTCTATAAACTTAGAAGACTAATAATTAGAATCTAAAATTCTTTCAGATACCGCAAATTGTAAGGGTAATTCACAAGTACTATGCATGGCTTTTAAATGTAATCAAATACGGGACATCCTAAAACATTTAATGTGAAAATGTAGCTTAATGAGTAAAAAAGTGGCCAAATGTTAATCAATTGCTGCATAATTTAGCACAACCCAAGATTTCCACTATCCAAGCCTATCCTAGAAGTTTCATGCATTTTGGTGTCCCACAAGGCAAATGAGTGAAACATCAGCCAATAGAATTTCAGTAGCTCTCATCCTATTGGCTGATTTGAACAGCCAATAGGATTTCAGAAGCTCACCTCCTATTGGCTGATTTGAATATAACACTCAAATCAGTCAATAAGAATGCAAGGGACACCATCTTGAATTGTGTCCCATGCATTGAAGCTTCAGTTTACGGCGGCGACCGTAAGAAGAGGAGCTCCACGTCGGATGGCTTCAGGATGGACCCGCTCTGCGCCGCAGGGATGAAGATAGAAGATGCCGCTTGGATGAAGACTTCTTCCGCCTGGATGGATGAAGACAACGCTGCCTGGATGAAGACTTCTTCCGTCTGGATGGAGGGACTTCAGAACTGTAAGTGGATCTTTGGGGGTTAGTGTTAGGATTTAAAAAAAAAAAAATGAGTGGGTTTTTATTTTAGATTAGGGTTTGGGCTTGTAAAAGAGCTAAATGCCCTTTTTTAGAGTTAGGGTTTTATTTGGAGGGGTTGGTTGGGTGGTGGGTTTTAATGTTGGGGGTGTTTGTATTTTTTGTTACAGGTGAAAGAGCTGATATCTTTGGGGCAATTGCTAGTTTATTGTAGGCTAAGGTTTTTTTTTTTTGGGGGTGTCTTTTTTATTTTGATAGAGCTATTATATTAGGTGTAAACATTTTTATTTTGGATAATTTCGTTTGTTATTTTTCGTAATTTAGTGTTTGTGATTTTTTGTAACTTAGTGTTTTTTATTTGTAATTTAGTACTTTATAATAATGTTTCATTCTATATTTAAACCATTTTAATAGTGTTAGGTTTTTTAATATGTAATTTAGTTTATTTAATTAGTAGTTTAATTTAATTTTAGTATCATACTGCTAGATTACGAGTTTTGCGTTATGAGCAGTACGGTACTAACTTGCAAGTTATTGTCACCGCTCACCTCCCTACAGTGCTGGTATTACAGGTTTACAAAAACCCAGCGTTAGCAGGCAAGAAGTGAGCATAGAGCAAAATTGAGCTCCATACCACACTCCAATACCAGCGCTGCGGTGAGCTGGTTTTACGTGCTCGTGCATGATTTCCCCATAGACATCAATGGGGAAAGCCGGCTGAAAAAAAGTCTAACACCTGCAATAAAGGAGCAATAAAGATTGCAAGAGCCAATAGGATGAAAGCTCAATCCTATTGGCTGATTGCAACAGCCAATAGGATTTTTTAAACCTTAATTCCAATTGGCTAATAGAATTCTATCAGCCAATCGGAATCTAAGGGACGCCATCTTGGATGACGTCATTTGAAGGAACCTTCATTGTTGAAAAAGAAGTCGAAAGAAGAGGATGCTCCGCGTCCGATGTCTTGAAGATGGAGCCGCTCCGCGCTGGATGGATGATGATAGAAGATGCCATCTGGATGAAGACTTCTGCTGGCTTGGATGAAGACTTCGGACCGCTTGGATGAAGGCTTCTGCCGGCTTCGATGAGGACTTCTGCCGCTTCGTTGAGGATGGATGTTGGGTCTTCAGAAACTGTAAGTGGATCTTCGGGGGTTAGTGTTAGGTTTTTTTAAGGGTTTATTGGGTGGGTTTTAATTTTAGATTAGGGTTTGGGCAAGGAAAAAGAGCTAAATGCCATTTTAAGGGCAATGCCCATACAAATTCTCTTTTCAGGGCAATGGGGAGCTTAGGTTTTTTAGATTATGTTTTTATTTGGGGGGTTGGTTGTGTGGGTGGTGGGTTTTACTGTTGGGGGGTATTTGTATTTTTTTTTACAGGTAAAAGAGCTGATTTCTTTGGGGCAATGCCCCGCAAAAGGCCCTTTTAAGGGCCATTGGTAGTTTATTGTAGGCTAGGGTTTTTTATTTTGGGGGGACTTTTTATTTTCATAGGGATCTTAGATTAGGTGTAATTAGTTTAAATATTTAATAATTTATTTTTTTTTGTTTAACTTACGGCTAGATTTAGAGTTTTGTCTGTAACAACCCGCGTATCTAACGCTGGCTTTTTTCTGGCCGCACCTTTAAAATAACTCTGGTATTGAGAGTCCACAGAATGGCTGCGTTAGGCTCCAAAAAAGGAGCGTAGAGCATATTTAACGCAACTTCAACTCTCGATACCAGAGTTGCTTACGGACGCGGCCAGCCTCAAAAACGTGCTCGTGCACGATTCCCCCATAGGAAACAATGGGGCTGTTTGAGCTGAAAAAAACCCTAACACCTGCAAAAAAGCCGCGTTCAGCTCCTAACGCAACTTCCTACGTCTGCACCTAACACTCTAACATGTACCCCGAGTCTAAACACCCCTAACCTTACACTTATTAACCCCTATTCTGCCACCCCGCTATCGCTGACCCCTGTATATTATTTTTAACCCCTAATCTGCCGATCCGTAAACCGCCGCTACTTACATTATCCCTATGTACCCCTAATCTGCTGCCCCTAACATCGCCGACCCCTATATTATATTTATTAACCCCTAATCTGCCCCCCACAACGTCGCCTCCACCTGCCTACACTTATTAATCCCTAATCTGCCGAGCGGACCGCACCGCTATTATAATAAAGTTATTAACCCCTAATCCGCCTCACTAACCCTATAATAAATAGTATTAACCCCTAATCTGCCCTCCCTAACATCGCCGACACCTAACTTCAATTATTAACCCCTAATCTGCTGACTGGAGCTCACCGCTATTCTAATAAATGTATTAACCCCTAAAGCTAAGTCTAACCCTAACACTAACACCCCCCTAAGTTAAATATAATTTTAATCTAACGAAATTAATTAACTCTTCTTAAATAAATTATTCCTATTTAAAGCTAAATACTTACCTGTAAAATAAATCCTAATATAGCTACAATATAAATTATAATGATATTATAGCTATTTTAGGATTAATATTTATTTTACAGGTAACTTTGTATTTATTTTAACCAGGTACAATAGCTATTAAATAGTTAAGAACTATTTAATAGCTAAAATAGTTCAAATAATTACAAATTTACCTGTAAAATAAATCCTAACCTAAGTTACAATTAAACCTAACACTACACTATCAATAAATAAATTAAATAAAATACCTATAATTATCTACAATTAAACCTAACACTACACTATCAATAAATAAATTAAATACAATTCCTACAAATAAATACAATGAAATAAACTAACTAAAGTACAAAAAATCAGCCAATCGGATTGAACTTGATTCTGATTGGCTGATTCCATCAGCCAATCAGAATATTCCTACCTTAATTCCGATTGGCTGATAGAATCCTATCAGCGAATCGGAATTCGAGGGACGCCATCTTGGATGACGTCATTTAAAGGAACCGTCATTCGGCGAATAGGCGTCAGGAGAAGAGGATGTTCCGCGTCGGATGGAAGATGATGGCTCCCGAAGAAAGAAGATTCAAGATGCCGTTGATAGAAGACTTCATCCGGATCATGGACCTCTTCAGCTCCCGCTTGGATGAAGACTTCAGCCGGATCATGGACCTCTTCAGCTCCCGCTTGGATGATGACTTCAGCCGGATCATGGACCTCTTCAGCCCCCCGCTTGGGCTTGGATCAGGACATCGGAGGAGCTCTTCTGGATCGATCGGTGAACCTGGTATGGTGAAGATAAGGTAGGAAGATCTTCAGGGGCTTAGTGTTAGGTTTATTTAAGGGGGGTTTGGGTTAGATTAGGGGTATGTGGGTGGTGGGTTGTAATGTTGGGGGGTATTGTATGTTTTTTTTTACAGGCAAAAGAGCTGAACTTCTTGGGGCATGCCCCGCAAAAGGCCCTGTTCAGGGCTGGTAAGGTAAAAGAGCTTTGAACTTTAGTAATTTAAAATAGGGTAGGGCATTTTTTTTTATTTTGGGGGGCTTTGTTATTTTATTAGGGGGCTTAGAGTAGGTGTAATTAGTTTAAAATTGTAATATTTTTCTAATGTTTGTAAATATTTTTTGTAACTTAGTTCTTTTTTATTTTTTGTACTTTGTTAGTTTATTTCATTGTATTTATTTGTAGGAATTGTATTCAAATTATTGATAGTGTAGTGTTAGGTTTAATTGTAGATAATTATAGGTATTTTATTTAATTTATTTATTGATAGTGTAGTGTTAGGTTTAATTGTGACTTAGGTTAGGATTTATTTTACAGGTAAATTTGTAATTAGTTTAACTATTTTAGCTATTAAATAGTTGTTAACTATTTAATAGCTATTGTACCTGGTTAAAATAAATACAAAGTTACCTGTAAAATAAATATTAATCCTAAAATAGCTATAATATCATTATAATTTATATTGTAGCTATATTAGGATTTATTTTACAGGTAAGTATTTAGCTTTAAATAGGAATAATTTATTTAAGAAGAGTTAATTAATTTCGTTAGATTAAAATTATATTTAATTTAGGGGGGTGTTAGTGTTAGGGTTAGACTTAGCTTTAGGGGTTAATACATTTATTAGAATATCGGTGAGCTCCAGTCGGCAGATTAGGGGTTAATAATTGAAGTTAGGTGTCGGCGATGTTAGGGAGGGCAGATTAGGGTTTAATACTATTTATTATAGGGTTATTGAGGTGGGAGTGAGGCGGATTAGGGGTTAATAACTTTATTATAGTAGCGGTGCGGTCCGATCTGCAGATTAGGGGTTAATAAGTGTAGGCAGGTGGAGGCGACGTTGAGGGGGGCAGATTAGGGGTTAATAAATATAATATAGGGGTCGGCGGTGTTAGGGGCAGCAGATTAGGGGTAGATAAGTATAACGTAGGTGGCGGTCGGCAGATTAGGGGTTAAAAAAATGTAATCGAGTGCCGGCGATGTGAGGGGAGCTCGGTTTAGGGGTACATAGGTAGTTTATGGGTGTTAGTGTACTTTAGAGTACAGTAGTTAAGAGCTTTATGAACCGGCGTTAGCCCAGAAAGCTCTTAACTACTGACTTTTTTCTGCGGCTGGAGTTTTGTCATTATAATTCTAACGCTCACTTCAGCCACGACTCTAAATACCGGAGTTAGAAAGATCCCATTGAAAAGATAGGATACGCAATTGACGTAAGGGGATCTGCGGTATGGAAAAGTCGCTGCTGAAAAGTGAGCGTTAGACCCTTTTTTTAATGACTCCAAATACCGGCGGTAGCCTAAAACCAGCGTTAGGAGCCTCTAACGCTGGTTTTCACGGCTACCGCCAAACTCCAAATCTAGGCCTTGATGTTTGTTATTTTGTGTAACTTAGTTGTTAGTATTTTTTAACTTTGTAATTTTTAATATTAGATTTAAATTATTTGAGTAGGGTTAGGTTTTTAACTATATAATATATTTAATTTAATTTATAGTTTAATGTAATTTTAGTATAATAGTTAGGATAGATTAATTAATAGTTTAATATAGTTTAATGTAATTTTAGTATAACAGTTAGGGTAGGTTAATTATTATCTTAATATAGTTTTTTTTAAATCTAAAGGTAAGTTTTAATTTATTATAAGATAGGGATGAGTTAATATTTAATATAAAGTTAGCGGGCTGTTAGGTTTAGGGGTTAATAGGTTAATTTAGTTTATGGCGCTCTAGGGGGCTGGCGGTTTAGGGGTTAATAGGTTTAGTAAGTGGTAGTGATGTGGAAGGCCAGGGGTTTAGGGGTTAATACATTTATTAAGTTGCGGTGGGCTCCAGGAGCGGAGGGTTAGGGGTTAATACATTTAGTTAGTTGTGGCGGGGGGCCGGGAGCGGCAGAATAGGGGTTAATAAGTTTATTAGAGTTGCTGTGGGCTCCGGGAGCAGCGGGATAGGGGTTAATAACTTTTTTTAGTTGCGGCGGGGTCCGGGAGTGGCGGGATAGGGGTTAAACAGTTTAGTATAGTGGCGGTGTTTAGTGACAGTATATATTTAAAGCTGGGAAAAAGCCGAATAGCAGCAAGATCGATGACTGTTTAGTTAACAACAGTCCACTACTCATCGCTCCGTACTTGGTTGCGCGGCTTTTTGACAGCTTTTTTTATAAATATGGAGAGTGTATTCAGGTCCGCGGCCGCTATGTTTGGCGATGTTAGGCGAGCGTATTGGTGCCGTCGAATGGAGCACAGTTGATGGCTTGATAAGTAGGCCTCATTGAAATCAGCCTTTTACCTGTAAAAAAAAATACAAACAACCCCCCCAACAGTAAAACCCACCACCCACACAACCAAACCCCCCAAATAAAATTCTATCTAAAAAACCTAAGATCCCCATTGCCCTGAAAAGGGCATTTGGATGGGCATTGCCCTTAAAATTGCATTTAGCTCTTTTCCACCCAAAGTCCCTAATCTAAAATTAAAACCCACCCAATAAACCCTTAAAAAAACCTAACACTAACCCCCAAAGATCCACTTACAGTTTTTGAAGACCCGACATCCATCCTCAACGAAGAGGCAGAAGGCCTCAGCAAAGCCGGCAGAAGTCTTCATCCAAGTGGGCCGAAGTCTTCACCCAGACGGCATCTTCTATCTTCATCTATCCGGCGCGGAGCTGCTCCATCTTCAAGACATCCAGAGCGGAGCATCCTCTTCTTACGACGTCTTCTGGAACAATTAAGTTTCCCTTTAAATGACGTCATCCAAGATGGTGTCCCTTACATTCCGATTGGCTGATAGAATCAGCCAATAGGAATTAAGGTGGAAAAAATCCTATCAGCCAATCAGAATTCAAGGGACGCCATCTTGGATGACGTCACTTAAAGGAACATTCATTCTGGAAGAAGACTTCGATTGAAGAGGATGCTCCGCGCCGGATGTCTTGAAGATGGACCCGCTCCGCGCCTGATGGATGAAGATAGAAGATGCCGTCTGGATGAAGACTTCTGCCTGTCTGGAGGACCACTTCTGCCGGCTTGGATGAAGACTTCTCCCAGCTTCGTTTAGGACTTCTTGCTGCTTGGATGAAGACTTCTCCCGGCTTCGTTGAGGATGGATGTCGGGTTTTCAAAACTGTAAGTGGATCTTCAGGGGGAGAGTTAGGTTTTTTTAAGGGTTTATTGGGTGGGTTTTATTTTTAGATTAGGGTTTGGGCACTTGAAAAAGAGCTAAATGCCCTTTAAAGGGCAATGCCCATCCAGATGCCCTTTCAGGGAAATGGGGAGCTTAAGTTTTTTTAGTTAGGATTTTATTTGGGGGGTTGGTTGTGTGGGTGGTGGGTTTTACTGTTGGGGGGTTGTTTGTATTTTTTTTTTACAGGTAAAAGAGCTGATTTCATTGGGGCAATGCTCTGCAAAAGGCCCTTTTAAGGGCTATTGGTAGTTTAGTTTAGGCTAGGGTTTTTTATTTTGGGGGGGCTTTTTTTATTTTGATAGGGCTATTAGATTAGGTGTAATTAGTTTAAATATCTGATAATTTCTTTTTTTATTTTGTGTAATTTAGTGTTTTTTTTTTTTTTTGTAATTTAGGTAATTGTATTTAATTTAGGTAATTTATTTAATTGTAGTGTAAGGTTAGGTGTTAGTGTAAGACAGGTTAGGTTTTATTTCACAGGTAAATTTGTATTTATTTTATCTAGGTAGCTAGTAAATCGTTAATAACTATTTACTAACTAGTCTACCTAGCTAACTATTAGTTATAGTGTAGCTAACTTAGGGTTTATTTTACAGGTAAGTATTTAGTTTTAAATAGGAATTATTTAGTTATTAATAGTAGGTTTTATTTTGATTTACTTTAATTATATTAAAGTTAGGGGGTGTTAGGGTTAGATTTAGGGTTAGGTTTAGGGGTTAATATGTTTATTATAGTGGCGGCGATGTCTGGAGCGGCAGATTAGGGGTTAATAAATGTAGGTAGGTGGCGGCGATGTTAGGGGCGGCAGATTAGGGATTAATAATATTTAACTAGTGTTTGCGATGCGGGAGTTCGGTGGTTTAGGGGTTAATATGTATATTATAGTGGTGGCGATTTCGGGAACGGCAGATTAGGGGTTAATAATTTTATTTTAGTGTTTGCAATGCGGGAGGGCCTCGGTTTAGGGGTTAATAGGTAGTTTATGGGTGTTAGTGTACTTTTTAACACTTTAGTTATGAGTTTTATGCTACAGCTTTGTAGCGTAATACTCATAACTACTGACTTTAGATTGCGTTACGAATCTTGCGGTATAGGCTGTACCGCTCACTTTTTGGCCTCTTAGAAAAAGCTTGTAATATCGTCGCTATGGAAGTCCCATTGAAAAAATACTTTACGTAAATTGCGTAAGTTAATTTGCATTACGGCCAAAAAAGTGTTCGGTACAGCTTTTTTGACAAGACTCGTAATAGCAGAGGTAGTGAAAAAGCAGCGTTATAACCCATAACGCTGCTTTTTCACTCATAACGCAAAACTCGTAATCTAGCCGTTAGTGTTTTTTTATTTTGTGTAACTTAGTGTTTTTTTTATTTTGTGTAACTTAGTTGTTAGTTTTTTGTAAATTAATAATATTTAATAGTAGATTTAAATAATTTGAGTAGGGTTAGGTTTTTAAATATGTAATATAGTTAATTTAATTGTTAGTTTAATGTAATTTTAGTATGATAGGGTAGATTAATTAGTAGTTTAATATAGTTTAATGTAATTTTAGTATAATAGGGTAGGTTAATTAATAGTTTAATATAGTTTATTTTAATTTTAAAGGTAAGTTTACATTTATTATAAGATAGGGATGTAGTAATTTTAATGTAAAGTTAGCGGGTGGTTAGGTTTAGGGGTTAATAGCTTAGTTTAGTTTATGGCGATGTGGGGGACTGGCGGTTTAGGGGTTAATAGGTTTAGTAAGTGGTAGTGATGTGGGAGGCCAGTGGTTTAGGGGTTAAAACATTTATTTAGTTGCGGAGGGCTTCGGGAGCGGTGGGATAGGGGTTAATAACTTTATTATAGTTGCGGTGGGCTCCAGGAGCGGAGGGATAGCGGTTAATAACTTTATTAGAGTTGCGGTGGGCTCCAGGAGCAGCGGGATAGTGGTTAATAACTTTATTTAGATGCGGCGGGGTCCAGGAGCAGCGGGATAGGGGTTAATAACTTTATTTAGTTGCGGAGGGCTCCGGGAGCGGCTGGATAGTGGTTAAACATTTTAGTATAGTGGTGGTGTTTAGTGACAGGGTATAAATAAAGCTGGGGAAAAGCCGAATAGCTGCAAGATCGATGACTGTTAGTTAACAACAGTCTGTTGCTCATCGCCCCGTACTTGGTGCGTGGCTTTTTGACAGCTTTTTTGATAAATAAGGAGAGCGTATTCAGGTCCGTGGCCTCGATGTTAGGCGATGTTAGGCAAGCGTATTGGTGCTGGTGAATGCAGCATAGTTGACAGCTTGATAAGTAGGTCTCTTCGAGTAAATTACTCAGAGTAATGTATTCAAAAACTTTTCCTTTTGCAAAACAATGTGCAATTTATTTTCTCCAACATTGGTGTGTCCGGTCCACGGTGTCATCCATTACTTGTGGGATATTCTCCTCCCCCACAGGGAAAGGCAAGGAGAGCACACAGCAAGAGCTGTCCATATAGTCCCTCCCAGGCTCCGCCCCCCCCAGTCATTCTCCTTGCCGCTCTGAACAAGTAGCATCTCCTCGGGGATGGTGAGGAGTTTGTGGTGTTTAGTTGTAGTTTTTTATTCTTCTATCAAGAGTTTGTTATTTTAAAATAGTGCTGGTATGTACTATTTACTCTGAAACAGAAAGAGATGAAGATTTCTGTTTGTGAGAGGATTATGATTTTAGCAGCAGTTACTAAAATAAGTTGCTGTTCCCACATAGGACTGTTGAGATGAGATAACTTCAGTTGGGGGGAACAGTTTGCAGACTTTTCTGCTCAAGGTATGACTAGCCATTTTTCTAACAAGACTGTGTAATGCTGGAAGGCTGTCATTTTCCCCTCATGGGGATTGGTAAGCCATTTTCTTAGTCTCAAACAGAATAAAGGGCTTATTATGGGCTATAAACTGGTAGACACTTTTAGGGGCTAAATCGATTGCTTTATTTAAGTATTATATGCAGTTTGAAGTTGAATTTCACACTTTTATAACATTGGGGAACGTTTTTTAGCACCAGGCACTTGTTAAGACACCTTCCCAGTCAGGAAGGGCCTTTCTCTGTAGTAGGCAGAGCCTCATTTTCGCTCCATTACTGTGCAGTTAATTTTGAGTTCAGTACATGCAGCTGCATGTGTGAGGGTCTGGAATCCACTAAAAACGCTCCTAGAAGGCTTCATTTGGTATCATATACCCCCCTGGGATTGGTGAAGTTGCAGCAAAGGCTGTGGCTGGGACTGTAAGGGGGTTAAAATGAAAAACGGCTCCGGTTTCCACATTTTAAGGGTTAACAGCTTGAAAATTGGGGTGCAATACTTTGAATGTATTAAGACACTGTGGTGAAAATTTGGTAAAGATTGGATAATTCCTTCATAGTTTTTCACATATTCAGTAATAAAGTGTGCCCTGTTTATGGTAGTGGAGGGCCCTCTAGTGGGCCTGTAACAAAATTAAGGGTTTACCAACTTGAAGTCTGGAGTAATGCTAAATGTGTTGTTACAATGTTGCAAGGGGGAAGGAGGTGTCGGAGATTAAGCGCTTGGGTAGATGGAAGTCGTCCCAGTACAAGACTTATATTAGACCTGATAAAGGACACTGCTAGAGCACAGACATGTGGGCGGGTCCATACTTCCAAAGGGGGGTTTTTGTTGGGGGGGACCCAGGTTGTGCAAGGGCGGTTTTTTCATGGTGGTGTTCTCTGTTTTATCAGGTGTTGTGAATGCGAAAGCACCTCCGGTTCGTGTATGGATGGTAGGCCATTCATACATCCACTGGGCTCATCTCAGGGCGTTACGATCGCCGGAAGGTCAGCAACTTGGATTCCCAACGTCCAAGGCAAGCTTTCGGTGGTTAGGGCGCAGGGGACTGTCGTGGGCTGATTTGCCTGCACTTTTACAGGAGGCACACAAAAGGTGGGGGCGGCCTAATGTTTTAGTGCTGCACCTCGGGGGAAATGACTTGGGGGCAATGCCCGCGCTGGATTTGATCAGAAGAATGACAGCGGATGTGCAATGGATGCACACTTGGTTGCAGGGTGTGACTTTGGGGTGGTCAAATGTAGTTGCTCGACTGCAATGGCGGCACATTGTCACACAGAGGGCTGCATATAATGTGCGCAAAAAGGTGAATAGGGAGATGGGAAGAGCGGTCACGGGCATTGGGGGTTTCGTGGTCAGGCACGAAAGCATAACGGCCGACAAAAGGGACCTATTTAGGCCTGATGGAGTCCACCTTACGGACGTAGGGTTGGATATGTTTCTAAGGGACATCAGGGGAGCCTTGTTGGGGATTATTCATTAAAGTTTGGGTTAAATTGTTGTATCTGCAATCTGTTAAAATCGTTATGTTTTATGGTTATGATTAGTTAAAGTGTGGTTTATTACTGGGTTCCTGTTGGTTGGTTTGGCGGCAAGAGTTCGCCTGGCTCTTGTGGCGGGTGGTCAATGCCCTGGGGAGCGGGCACAAGGAGAGAAGAGTGACGGTCCGGGGAAAAGGGAGGGGTTATGCCTGCCAGGCGCCGGCCTGGGGGTCCTCTCCCTCGCAATTGGACCGAAGACCTCTGAACATCACAGCTCTCTCTGAGTGCCATGGGGCGTGACAGCCGGGTGTCACGCTGCAGGTATCGAAAGGGGCCTTGACCATCTGCTAATAGGGGCTAGGTTAGGGTGAGATGCCGCCAACGTTGAGGATTACGAACTTGTTGCCAAGTCTCGTTGATAGGTTGATCAAGTGCCTAAGGGTAATTGGAATGACTCTTAGGCACAAGTTAAAGCGTTTATTTAATAAACGTGAACCGTGACCGGTTCTTTCTCCCAAACAAATGGTGTTGTGTCTTATTTACTAGATAAGGGTATTAGTCAGTAAGAAGGACGGAATAGATGGTTTAAACCTTATGGTAGTGGAGGGCCCTCTAGTGGGCCTGTAACAAAATTAAGGGTTTACCAACTTGAAGTCTGGAGTAATGCTAAATGTGTTGTTACAATGTTGCAAAGGGGAAGGAGGTGTCTGTTTTCTTACCTTTATAGGGTCCTGCAACAGTGAGATCAGCCTCTTTCGGTTTCCAGACTTCAAGAAGAAGGTTTCCCCGCCCACCCGTCCCTGGAAGAGGAGATTGGCGGCTACGATGCGGCTGTTAGGGTGAGTTGGCTCGGCAGGGGTGGGTTTAATTGAGCTAGCCTTCAGTAAGACCGAGCCTTTAATGTAGCTAGCCACCCCTGAAGTTGAGTTGTACGATTCGGCTGGCAGGGGGTGCCTTACTGGGCTGGTTGGATATGCCTCAGCAGGCGGGTGGTCAATGCCCTGGGGAGCGGGCACAAGGAGAGAAGAGTGACGGTCCGGGGAAAAGGGAGGGGTTATGCCTGCCAGGCGCCGGCCTGGGGGTCCTCTCCCTCGCAATTGGACCGAAGACCTCTGAACATCACAGCTCTCTCTGAGTGCCATGGGGCGTGACAGCCGGGTGTCACGCTGCAGGTATCGAAAGGGGCCTTGACCATCTGCTAATAGGGGCTAGGTTAGGGTGAGATGCCGCCAACGTTGAGGATTACGAACTTGTTGCCAAGTTTCGTTGATAGGTTGATCAAGTGCCTAAGGGTAATTGGAATGACTCTTAGGCACAAGTTAAAGCGTTTATTTAATAAACGTGAACCGTGACCGGTTCTTTCTCCCAAACAAATGGTGTTGTGTCTTATTTACTAGATAAGGGTATTAGTCAGTAAGAAGGACGGAATAGATGGTTTAAACCTTATGGTAGTGGAGGGCCCTCTAGTGGGCCTGTAACAAAATTAAGGGTTTACCAACTTGAAGTCTGGAGTAATGCTAAATGTGTTGTTACAATGTTGCAAAGGGGAAGGAGGTGTCTGTTTTCTTACCTTTATAGGGTCCTGCAACAGTGAGATCAGCCTCTTTCGGTTTCCAGACTTCAAGAAGAAGGTTTCCCCGCCCACCCGTCCCTGGAAGAGGAGATTGGCGGCTACGATGCGGCTGTTAGGGTGAGTTGGCTCGGCAGGGGTGGGTTTAATTGAGCTAGCCTTCAGTAAGACCGAGCCTTTAATGTAGCTAGCCACCCCTGAAGTTGAGTTGTACGATTCGGCTGGCAGGGGGTGCCTTACTGGGCTGGTTGGATATGCCTCAGCAGGCGGGTGGTCAATGCCCTGGGGAGCGGGCACAAGGAGAGAAGAGTGACGGTCCGGGGAAAAGGGAGGGGTTATGCCTGCCAGGCGCCGGCCTGGGGGTCCTCTCCCTCGCAATTGGACCGAAGACCTCTGAACATCACAGCTCTCTCTGAGTGCCATGGGGCGTGACAGCCGGGTGTCACGCTGCAGGTATCGAAAGGGGCCTTGACCATCTGCTAATAGGGGCTAGGTTAGGGTGAGATGCCGCCAACGTTGAGGATTACGAACTTGTTGCCAAGTCTCGTTGATAGGTTGATCAAGTGCCTAAGGGTAATTGGAATGACTCTTAGGCACAAGTTAAAGCGTTTATTTAATAAACGTGAACCGTGACCGGTTCTTTCTCCCAAACAAATGGTGTTGTGTCTTATTTACTAGATAAGGGTATTAGTCAGTAAGAAGGACGGAATAGATGGTTTAAACCTTATGGTAGTGGAGGGCCCTCTAGTGGGCCTGTAACAAAATTAAGGGTTTACCAACTTGAAGTCTGGAGTAATGCTAAATGTGTTGTTACAATGTTGCAAAGGGGAAGGAGGTGTCTGTTTTCTTACCTTTATAGGGTCCTGCAACAGTGAGATCAGCCTCTTTCGGTTTCCAGACTTCAAGAAGAAGGTTTCCCCGCCCACCCGTCCCTGGAAGAGGAGATTGGCGGCTACGATGCGGCTGTTAGGGTGAGTTGGCTCGGCAGGGGTGGGTTTAATTGAGCTAGCCTTCAGTAAGACCGAGCCTTTAATGTAGCTAGCCACCCCTGAAGTTGAGTTGTACGATTCGGCTGGCAGGGGGTGCCTTACTGGGCTGGTTGGATATGCCTCAGCAGGCGGGTGGTCAATGCCCTGGGGAGCGGGCACAAGGAGAGAAGAGTGACGGTCCGGGGAAAAGGGAGGGGTTATGCCTGCCAGGCGCCGGCCTGGGGGTCCTCTCCCTCGCAATTGGACCGAAGACCTCTGAACATCACAGCTCTCTCTGAGTGCCATGGGGCGTGACAGCCGGGTGTCACGCTGCAGGTATCGAAAGGGGCCTTGACCATCTGCTAATAGGGGCTAGGTTAGGGTGAGATGCCGCCAACGTTGAGGATTACGAACTTGTTGCCAAGTTTCGTTGATAGGTTGATCAAGTGCCTAAGGGTAATTGGAATGACTCTTAGGCACAAGTTAAAGCGTTTATTTAATAAACGTGAACCGTGACCGGTTCTTTCTCCCAAACAAATGGTGTTGTGTCTTATTTACTAGATAAGGGTATTAGTCAGTAAGAAGGACGGAATAGATGGTTTAAACCTTATGGTAGTGGAGGGCCCTCTAGTGGGCCTGTAACAAAATTAAGGGTTTACCAACTTGAAGTCTGGAGTAATGCTAAATGTGTTGTTACAATGTTGCAAAGGGGAAGGAGGTGTCTGTTTTCTTACCTTTATAGGGTCCTGCAACAGTGAGATCAGCCTCTTTCGGTTTCCAGACTTCAAGGAGAAGGTTTCTGAAGTTGTCTGAAGGTTCTTGAAGTAAAACATGGAGAGATCCAGGAGAAAATCTGTGCCTCCCAAGCGTTACAGGGAGGTGGTGGAGATGGCTGCAAGAAAGAAAGGACCTGCAAGGCACAGACAGGAGCCGGAGTCAGAAGATGTGGTACCCCCCACACCCCAAAAATCCCCACCTGCTAGGAGTTTTAATAAAGGAAAGGGCAAGGCAGGGGGTAGCTCATGGCCTAAAGGCGCCGGAGGGAAGGCCCAGACCAGTGGGGTAAATAGGGTAGCCCCTAATCAAGGCCCGCAGGCAAGCGGGGAGGTGTCAGCGGTGGGGGGAACAGAGTGTGGCCAGGGGAATTTGTCTGGTCCGGTTGCCCCAGCGGATGCTGGGGCCGGCCTGGCCGGGCAGTTTGCGGCCTTGCCGCCGGCGGCCTTAGCGGCAGTTTTGGCCTTGGCCCAGTCCTTTGTCGGGGGGTTGCCCCATGGGGACCAGGGCCTTGGCGTGGCTGTCGCTGGGGCTGGCGGTGGTACAGGAGCAGGCCCACAGCACAGCCACATGGCAGAGTGCGCAGCGGAGTCTGGCCCTCCGGTTGGCGGTTCCCGCGAGATCTCCTCCGAGAGTTCTGAGGAGGAGGGGGATCGCGGTCGCCATTCGGAGGGAGGACGCGGCAGAGTGAGGAGTGCCTCGCGTGACCGGAGCCCCGAAGGTAACTTGGGGGGACTCCGGTTAGCGAGCGGGGTATCAGGAGGACAGGCAGGGAGCAGCGGGGCCCACTTACCTGGCATGGGGATGGCTGGGGGTCCGGATGCTGGTAGGAGAGCATGTGGCGCAGTTGGGTCCCACGTGGGTATGCATGTTGATGGCGCGCATGCGCGCATGGCGGTTGACCGCGGTCCTCAGAGGGGCTCATCTGGTGTGTCAGGCGGAGCGGTGTGTTCAGTTGGGAGGCCTACAGTGCGGCCTAGCACGAGTGATCAGGTCGTGGCTACGGATAGAGGCAGTGACGGGCAGAGGCCCGTGGTTGTGGTGAATGAGAGGGGTGCATCGGTACGGAGTACAGGTATAGGGGTCACATTGGGACAAGATTGCATGAGGGGTGGCATGAACCTGAGGTATGCAGGTGTGGATGCAATATCAGAGGCCGAAGGGTCTGAGGGGCCATATGGTAGATTGGAGACTGGACGGAGATATGAACCACACATGGGGTGGGGACATGCGGGGATAACGCATGCCTATGAGGGAGTTTCTCAGTTTAGGGCTGGGGGATTTGTGAGACCGTGTGAGGCGACAAATGATACGCAGTATGAGAGGGTGCAGATGCATAGAGGGGGCCAGTCTCAAGGTGGTGTGGATGAGGATATGATCAGGAGAGCTGTGGAGGCAGCGTTGCATGCGAGAGATGCTGCGAGGCCCCTGCCTGGGTTTAGTGGTCACGCCCGGGAGGGGGCGGCGCAGGAGGTGATTATCAGGGATGCTGTGGCTAATGTTCTGGGTATGTCATCTGGGGGGAGACAGGGGCAGGGGAGAGAGGGTGTTTCAACTGTTGCCCCTCTCGCAGACCGGAGTACCCCCCAAGTTGTTTTGTCTCAACAGGTTCCATCAAGCACAGCAGAGATGGCAGCGAGCACGAGCAGCGCCATGGCAGTAGCAGGTACTAGTGGCATCCAGAGCGCTGCGAGTCCAGCGACTCCTTCGCAAGCAGGGATACCAGGCGAGGGTGAGTGCCACGCACCAGACAACATACACACTGACACGGGGTCTTCCACAAGAAGGTCAGGATCCGATAGCGGGGAGGATCTTGGGTTAGTGGGGAAGGGTCAGCGCAGGATGTTTAGGTGGATAAAGAAGATGGCGTCTGCTAGAGCGAAGGACAAGGCGGGCGCTACGTCCCAGACACTTGAGCTACAGGGAACGCAAGCTTTAGGGGGCGCTGTTACGCCAGTGGGACCAGTGCCTCGCAAAGTGGCTGCACAGGGTGACACTTACCCGTGTTTGGTCCACTCGCTATATGGCCATTTGAAAGCGAAGGTCGTTAAAAAGATTCAAGAGGGAAAATACGTTAACGTATTCGAGCTCTCTCTGGATGCGTTTAGAGCCAAAGAAAGGGCGGCGGATGGCTCGGGCCCAAAGAAAGTACGTAGGCCGGAGACGTACGAGGAATGGCTTAAATGCTTCCGTGTACTGGCTGCGTGCTATGTCGACAGGTGGCCGTTGCAGGGGCATAACCTGTTTAAGTACCAGGATACCATAGAGGATATCCGTACGAGATTCAAGGAAGGCGCATGGCGTGAATACGACATGGCCTTTAGGAGAAAGATGGTAGGTAACCCTCTGCTGCATTTTGGAACTCAGGATATGCACTTGTGGTCCAAATTAGGATTGGAAGGCAGTTCTCCCTCCCCAGTGGCGTCACGTCAAGCACCGCAGCGCCTAGGGGCGCGGCTGGGCAGGAAAGGGAGGGAGTGCTGGAAATACCAGGATAAGCAGTGTGACAGGGGGAGCAGCTGCTCCTTTCGTCACATCTGCAAGTTCTGTGCAGGACCTCACCCAGGCGCCGATTGTGGAAAACGAAAGGACCAGGGACAGCCCAGAATTACGCCTAAGGCGGGAGTTGCAGTCAAGGGCACCAACTCCGCTTAGGTTGCGGGCCATGCTGATATGGCTGGCGAACTACCCCGACACAGGGGCAGCTGAGCTGCTGAGGTCGGGGTTGGAAGGGGGTTTCCGGATACCGGTCATGGGTCGTGTTGAGGGTTCTTCAGTGCACAGGAACTTGAAAACGGCCTATGAATTCCCGCACGTGGTTAGGGAAAAGTTGGCAAAGGAGGTGGCGCTGGGCAGGGTATCGGGGCCATTCTCCACATGCCCGATGGCGGATCTGGTGATCTCCCCATTGGGTGTGGTACCCAAGAAAGAGGAAGGGAAGTTCAGGTTGATACATCACCTTTCTTTCCCAAAAGGGGCGTCAGTCAACGACGCTATTGACCCAGAGCTGAGTTCAGTGCACTATCAATCGTTCGATCGTGCGCTGGACGTGGTCAGGGCATGCGGTCCGGGGGCATTGCTGGCGAAGCTAGACATTGAATCGGCTTTCCGCCTGCTGCCACTGCACCCTTCGGCTTTCAGACTAATGGGCATGAAGTTCGAAGGGGAATATTATGTGGACAGGTGTTTGCCGATGGGCTGCTCATTGTCCTGTTCCTTGTTTGAGTGTTTTAGTTCTTTCCTGCATTGGGTAGTGTACAAGGCGTCAAGTGGGGGAGCGGTGGCCCACTACTTGGACGATTTCTTGTTGGTAGGGAGAGCTGGTTCCACGGAGTGTGAACAGCTCATGGAGGTTATGCAGGATATGATGTCGCGTTTTGGAGTGCCGCTCGCGGACGACAAAACGCAAGGGCCGTGTACATGTCTCACATTTCTAGGTATCGAAATAGATACAGTGCAGGCGGAATGTAGGCTGCCCATGGACAAGGTTGTCCGGATGCTTGGAGCGGTCCGAAGGATTAAGGGGTCGAGCAAGGTTGCGATAAAAGAGGTGCAGGCGCTGCTGGGCCTCCTGAATTTTGCGGGTAGGGTCATCCCGATGGGAAGAGCCTTTAACCGTCGATTGGAGGGACTTTTGAAGGGCCCTACCGGTCTAGCAAAATGGACGAGCATTACGGCGGATGTGAGGGAGGACCTGGAGATATGGGAAAAATTCCTAATGAATTTTAATGGTGTGTGCCTATGGAGGGGTAGGAAAGTACCCAACAAGGCAATAAACTTGTACACGGACGCAGCGGGGGGTTTCGGGTACGGAGCGTACCTGGACGGAGAATGGAGCGCGGCTCCATGGCCGAGGGGCTGGATAGATGCAGGTTTCACCAAAAACTTGACGCTGTTGGAGCTATTCCCGATAGTGGTTGCTGTGGAGATTTGGGGGGATAGACTGGCTAATAAATCGGTGGTGTTCTGGACGGACAACATGAGTGTGGTGTACGCCATTAACAGGCTGTCCGCGTCATCGCCAGCGGTTGTGTGTTGCTTGCGTCACTTGGTGTTGCGATGCTTGCAGTTCAATATACATTTTACCGCCAAACACGTCCCGGGAGTGCAGAACATTATTGCAGATGCACTCTCTCGATTTAAATGGGAGCAGTTTAGGGCAGCGGCACCCATGGCGGCAGAGGAGGGGTTAACATGCCCATCTTCTCTTTGGCAGCTGGTGAAGGTTGGATGAGCATCCTAGCTTTGGTGAAGGCATCCTTGGCGCCAAGGACATGGTCAACATATAAGAGTCACTGGGACTGCTGGGAGGCGTTCTGTCAACGCGGAGGTGTACAGGTACAAAGGGCTTCTAGGGTGCTGGTGTTGGAATGGTTGGCTTTACTACGGAAAGAAGGGGTCAGTAAGGCCGGCGCGAGTAGTAGGCTATCGGCTCTGGCCTTCTTTAACAAGGCGCTTGGCTTTGAGGACCACTCCGGAACCTTCCTAGTAAGGAAGGTGTTGAAGGGGTGGGGCAGGTTGGCCCCCCGTCAGAAAGATCGGAGAGAGCCCATTACACGGGAGAGATTGAAGGCGTTAGCGAATGGTGTGGCAAAGGTTTGCACATCCAAGTACGAGCAGCTTCTTTTCCGAACGGCATTTGCTTTGGCGTTTGCGGGAGCCCTCAGGGTGGGGGAGCTTGTGGCGTCTGCAAAGGAGAAAGGTCGAGGAGGAGTGCAGTTGGAGCATGTCCGTTTGACGGACGAGGGGCTCCTGTTGTTCATACCCAGGTCCAAGACGGACCAGGAGGGGGTGGGGGCATGGCTGCCCCTTGAACGTCAAGAGTTTGAGGATTGCTGCCCAGTGGCATGCTTGGAGCAATACCTGAAGGTGAGGCCGGCGGGAGGGCAACTGCTCCTGATACATGAGGACGGTTTGGCCCTCTCGGTTTTTCAATTCCGCCAGGTATTGACGAAGACGGCAAAGGAGGCCGGGTTGGATCCGGGCAGGATCGCCCCGCACTCGTTTAGAATACGCGCGGCGACCAGCGCAGCGCAAAAGGGAGTTACGGTGGCGGAGATTAAGCGCTTGGGTAGATGGAAGTCGTCCCAGTACAAGACTTATATTAGACCTGATAAAGGACACTGCTAGAGCACAGACATGTGGGCGGGTCCATACTTCCAAAGGGGGGTTTTTGTTGGGGGGGGACCCAGGTTGTGCAAGGGCGGTTTTTTCATGGTGGTGTTCTCTGTTTTATCAGGTGTTGTGAATGCGAAAGCACCTCCGGTTCGTGTATGGATGGTAGGCCATTCATACATCCACTGGGCTCATCTCAGGGCGTTACGATCGCCGGAAGGTCAGCAACTTGGATTCCCAACGTCCAAGGCAAGCTTTCGGTGGTTAGGGCGCAGGGGACTGTCGTGGGCTGATTTGCCTGCACTTTTACAGGAGGCACACAAAAGGTGGGGGCGGCCTAATGTTTTAGTGCTGCACCTCGGGGGAAATGACTTGGGGGCAATGCCCGCGCTGGATTTGATCAGAAGAATGACAGCGGATGTGCAATGGATGCACACTTGGTTGCAGGGTGTGACTTTGGGGTGGTCAAATGTAGTTGCTCGACTGCAATGGCGGCACATTGTCACACAGAGGGCTGCATATAATGTGCGCAAAAAGGTGAATAGGGAGATGGGAAGAGCGGTCACGGGCATTGGGGGTTTCGTGGTCAGGCACGAAAGCATAACGGCCGACAAAAGGGACCTATTTAGGCCTGATGGAGTCCACCTTACGGACGTAGGGTTGGATATGTTTCTAAGGGACATCAGGGGAGCCTTGTTGGGGATTATTCATTAAAGTTTGGGTTAAATTGTTGTATCTGCAATCTGTTGAAATCGTTATGTTTTATGGTTATGATTAGTTAAAGTGTGGTTTATTACTGGGTTCCTGTTGGTTGGTTTGGCGGCAAGAGTTCGCCTGGCTCTTGTGGCGGGTGGTCAATGCCCTGGGGAGCGGGCACAAGGAGAGAAGAGTGACGGTCCGGGGAAAAGGGAGGGGTTATGCCTGCCAGGCGCCGGCCTGGGGGTCCTCTCCCTCGCAATTGGACCGAAGACCTCTGAACATCACAGCTCTCTCTGAGTGCCATGGGGCGTGACAGCCGGGTGTCACGCTGCAGGTATCGAAAGGGGCCTTGACCATCTGCTAATAGGGGCTAGGTTAGGGTGAGATGCCGCCAACGTTGAGGATTACGAACTTGTTGCCAAGTTTCGTTGATAGGTTGATCAAGTGCCTAAGGGTAATTGGAATGACTCTTAGGCACAAGTTAAAGCGTTTATTTAATAAACGTGAACCGTGACCGGTTCTTTCTCCCAAACAAATGGTGTTGTGTCTTATTTACTAGATAAGGGTATTAGTCAGTAAGAAGGACGGAATAGATGGTTTAAACCTTATGGTAGTGGAGGGCCCTCTAGTGGGCCTGTAACAAAATTAAGGGTTTACCAACTTGAAGTCTGGAGTAATGCTAAATGTGTTGTTACAATGTTGCAAGGGGGAAGGAGGTGTCTGTTTTCTTACCTTTATAGGGTCCTGCAACAGTGAGATCAGCCTCTTTCGGTTTCCAGACTTCAAGGAGAAGGTTTCCCCGCCCACCCGTCCCTGGAAGAGGAGATTGGCGGCTACGATGCGGCTGTTAGGGTGAGTTGGCTCGGCAGGGGTGGGTTTAATTGAGCTAGCCTTCAGTAAGACCGAGCCTTTAATGTAGCTAGCCACCCCTGAAGTTGAGTTGTACGATTCGGCTGGCAGGGGGTGCCTTACTGGGCTGGTTGGATATGCCTCAGCAGGCGGGTGGTCAATGCCCTGGGGAGCGGGCACAAGGAGAGAAGAGTGACGGTCCGGGGAAAAGGGAGGGGTTATGCCTGCCAGGCGCCGGCCTGGGGGTCCTCTCCCTCGCAATTGGACCGAAGACCTCTGAACATCACAGCTCTCTCTGAGTGCCATGGGGCGTGACAGCCGGGTGTCACGCTGCAGGTATCGAAAGGGGCCTTGACCATCTGCTAATAGGGGCTAGGTTAGGGTGAGATGCCGCCAACGTTGAGGATTACGAACTTGTTGCCAAGTTTCGTTGATAGGTTGATCAAGTGCCTAAGGGTAATTGGAATGACTCTTAGGCACAAGTTAAAGCGTTTATTTAATAAACGTGAACCGTGACCGGTTCTTTCTCCCAAACAAATGGTGTTGTGTCTTATTTACTAGATAAGGGTATTAGTCAGTAAGAAGGACGGAATAGATGGTTTAAACCTTAACATTTAAAGAGACAGTAACGGTTTTGTTTTAAAACGGTTTTTGTGCTTTATTAACCAGTTTAAGCCTGTTTAACATGTCTGTACCTTCAGATAGATCATGTTCTGTATGTATGGTAGCCAATGTGGTTCCCCATTCAAATATAGTGTGATAATTGTGCCATTGCGTCCAAACAAAGTAAGGACAGAACTGTCACAAATTGTAAAGTTGCCCAGGATGATTCCTCAGATGAAGGAAGTAGACATAGTTCTACATCATCTCCTTCTGTGTCTATACCAGTTATGCCCGCACAGGCGACCCCTAGTACTTCTAGCGCGCCAATGCTTGTTACTATGCAGTAATTGACGGCAGTAATGGATAACTCCATAGCTAATATTTTATCCAAAATGCCAGCATTTCAGAGAAAGCGCGATTGCTCTGTTTTAAACACTGTAGAGCAGGAGGGCGCTGATGATAATTTTTCTGTCATACCCTCACACCAATCTGAAGTGGCAGTGAGGGAGGGTTTGTCAGATGGGGAAATTTCTGATACAGGAAGAATTTCTCAGCAGGCAGAACCTGATGTTGTGACATTTAAATTTAAATTAGAGCATCTCCGCGCATTACTTAAGGAGGTGCTATCTACTCTGGATGATTGTGACAATCTGGTCAACCCAGAAAAATTGTGCAAGATGGACAGTTCCTTGAGGTCCCGGTGCGCCCTGATGCTTTTCCGATACCTAAACGGGTGGCGGACATAGTGAATAAGGAGTGGGAGAAGCCAGGCATACCTTTTGTCCCTCCTCCTATATTTAAGAAATTGTTCCCTATGGTCGACCCCAGGAAGGACACATGGCAAACAGTCCCTAAGGTCGAGGGGGAGTTTTCTACTCTAGCCAAGCGCACGACCATTCCTATTGAGGACAATTGTGCTTTCAAAGATCCTATGGATAAAAAATTGGAGGGTTTGCTTAAAAAGATTTTTGTTCAGCAAGGTTACCCCCTTCAACCTATTTCGTGCATTATTCCTGTCACTACAGAGGCGCTCAGTAGGGAGACTCCGTATGAGGAAGTCATGGACAGAATTTACGCACTTAAGTTAGCTAATTCCTTTATTTTAGACGCCGCTTTGCAGTTAGCGAGGTTAGCGGCAAAAAATTCAGGGTTTACAATTGTGGCACGCAGAGCTCTCTGGCTAAAGTCTTGGTCGGTGGATGTATCTTCCAAGACAAAATTGCTTAATACCCCTTTCAAAGGTAAGACCCCTTTTGGGCCAGAATTGAAAGAGATTATTTCAGTCATCACTGGGGGAAAGGGCCATGCCCTCCCACAAGATAAACCTTTCAAGGCTAAGAATAAGTCCAATTTTCGTTCCTTTCGCAATTTCAGGAACGGACCGGCTTCCAACTCGGCAGCCTCTAGACAAGAGGGTAACGCTTCCCAGACTAAACCAGCTTGGAAATCAATGCAAGGCTGGAACAAGGGTAAACAGGCCAAGAAACCTGCTGCTGCTACCAAGACAGCATGAAGAGGTAGCCCCCGATCCAGAACCGGATCTAGTAGGGGGCAGACTCTCTCTCTCTTTGCTCAGGCTTGGGCAAGAGATGTTCAGGATCCCTGGTCACTAGAAATAGTCTCTCAGGGTTATCTTCTAGAATTCAAGGAACTACCCCCAAGGGGAAGGTTCCACATGTCTCACTTATCTTCAAACCAAGTAAAGAGACAGGCATTCTTACATTGTGTAGAAGACCTGTTAAAGATGGGAGTGATACTCCCAGTTCCAACTGTGGAACAAGGTCAGGGGTTTTACTCAAATCTGTTTGTAGTTCCCAAAAAAAGAGGGAACTTTCAGACCAATTCTGGATTTAAAAATTCTAAACAAATTTCTCAGAGTGCCATCGTTCAAAATGGAAACTATTCGAACGATTTTACCTACAATCCAGGAGGGTCAATTTATGACTACTGTGGATCTAAAGGATGCGTATCTGCATATTCCTATCCACAGAGATCATCATCAGTTCCTAAGGTTCGCCTTTCTGGACAAACATTACCTATTGTGGCTCTCCCATTCGGACTAGCCACTGCTCCAAGGATTTTCACAAAGGTGCTCGGGTCCCTTCTAGCGGTTCTAAGACCCAGGGGCATTGCAGTGGCACCTTACTTGGACGACATCCTAATTCAAGCGTCATCTCTTTCAAAGACAAAGGCTCACACAGACATTGTTCTAGCCTTTCTCAGATCTCACGGGTGGTAGGTGAACATAGAAAAAAGTTCCCCGTCTCCGTCAACAAGAGTCCCTTTCTTGGGAACAATAATAGATTCTTTAGAAATGAAGATTTTCCTGACAGATGTCAGAGAGTCAAAGCTTCTAAACGCTTGTCAAGTTCTTCACTCTGTTCTACGGCCTTCCATAGCTCAGTGCATGGAAGTAGTAGGGTTGATGGTTGCAGCAATGGACATAGTTCCTTTTGCGCGAATTCATCTAAGACCATTACAACTGTGCATGCTCAAACAGTGGAATGGGGACTATACAGACTTGTCTCCAGTGATTTAAGTAGATCAGAAGACCAGAGACTCACTCCGTTGGTGGCTGACTCAGGATCACCTGTCCCAGGGAATGATCTTCCGCAGACCAGAGTGGGTCATTGTCACGACCGACGCCAGTCTATTAGGCTGGGGCGCGGTCTGGGATTCCCTGAAAGCTCAGGGTCTATGGTCTCGGGAAGAGTCTCTTCTCCCGATAAACATCCTGGAACTGAGAGCGATATTCAATGCTCTCCGGGCTTGGCCTCAACTAGCAAAGGCCAGATTCATAAGATTCCAATCAGACAACATGACGACTGTTGCTTACTTCAACCATCAGGGGGGAACAAGGAGTTCCCTGGCGATGAGAGAGGTGACCAAGATCATCAAATGGGCAGAGGATCACTCCTACCACCTGTCTGCGATCCACATCCCAGGAGTGGAAAACTGGGAGGCGGATTATCTGAGTCGTCAGACCTTTCATCCGGGGGAGTGGGAACTCCACCCGGAGGTGTTTGCCCAGTTGACCCAATTATGGGGCATTCCAGACATGGATCTGATGGCGTCTCATCAGAACTTCAAGGTTCCTTGCTACGGGTCCAGATCCAGGGATCCCAAGGCGACTCTAGTGGATGCATTAGTGGCGCCTTGGACTTTCAACCTAGCTTATGCGTTTCCACCGTTCCTTCTCATTCCCAGGCTGGTAGCCAGGATCAAACAGGAGAAGGCCTCGGTGATTTTGATAGCTCCTGCGTGGCCACGCAGGACTTGGTATGCAGACCTGGTGAATATGTCATCGGCTCCACCATGGAAGCTACCTTTGAGACAGGATCTTCTAGTACAAGGTCCATTCGAACATCCAAATCTAGTTTCTCTCCAGCTGACTGCTTGGAAATTGAACGCTTGATTTTGTCTAAGCGTGGGTTTTCGGATTCTGTGATAGATACTCTGGTACAAGCCAGAAAACCTGTGACTAGAAAGATTACCATAAAATATGGAAAAGATATATCTGTTGGTGTGAATCCAAGGGATTCTCATGGAGTAAGATTAAAATTCCTAGGATCCTTTCCTTTCTCCAAGAAGGTTTGGATAAGGGATTATCAGCGAGTTCTCTAAAAGGACAGATTTCTGCTTTATCTGTCTTGTTACACAAACGACTGGCAGCTGTGCCAGATGTTCAAGCTTTTGTTCAGGCTTTGGTCAGGATCAAGCCTGTTTACAGACCCTTGACTCCTCCCTGGAGTCTAAATTTGGTTCTTTCAGTTCTTCAAGGGGTTCCGTTTGAACCCTTACATTCCATAGATATCAAGTTGTTATCTTGGAAAGTTCTGTTTTTGGTTGCTATTCTTCTGCTAGAAGAGTTTCTGAATTATCTGCTCTGCAGTGTAATCCGCCCTATCTGGTGTTCCATTCAGATAAGGTTGTTTTGCGTACTAAACCTGGTTTCCTTCCAAAGGTTGTTTCCAACAAGAATATTAACCAGGAAATAGTTGTGCCTTCTTTGTGTCCGAATCCAGTTTCAAAGAAGGAACGCTTGTTACACAATTTAGATGTAGTCCGTGCTTTAAAGTTCTTTTTAGAAGCAACAAAGGATTTCAGACAAACGTCTTCTCTGTTTGTAGTTTATTCTGGCAAGAGGAGAGGTCAAAAAAGCTACTGCTACCTCTCTTTCCTTTTGGCTGAAAAGCATCATACGATTGGCTTACGAGACTGCCGGACGGCAGCCTCCTGAACGAATCACAGCTCACTCTACTAGGGCTGTGGCTTCCACATGGGCCTTCAAGAACGAGGCTTCTGTTGATCAGATATGTAAGGCAGCGACCTGGTCTTCTCTGCACACTTTGTCCAAATTCTACAAATTTGATACTTTTGCTTCTTCGGAGGCTATTTTTGGGAGAAAGGTTTTGCAAGCCGTGGTGCCTTCTGTTTAGGTAACCTGATTTGCGCCCTCCCTTCATCCGTGTCCTAAAGCTTTGGTATTGGTTCCCACAAGTAATGGATGACACCGTGGACCGGACATACCAATGTTGGAGAAAACAGAATTTATGCTTACCTGATAAATTACTTTCTCCAACGGTGTGTCCGGTCCACGGCCCGCCCTGGTTTTTTAATCAGGTTTGAAGAATTTCTTTCTCTATACACTACAGTCACCACGGCACACTATAGTTTCTCCTTTTTTTCTCCTAACCGTCGGTCGAATGACTGGGGGGGCGGAGCCTGGGAGGGACTATATGGACAGCTCTTGCTGTGTGCTCTCCTTGCCTTTCCCTGTGGGGGAGGAGAATATCCCACAAGTAATGGATGACACCGTGGACCGGACACACCGTTGGAGAAAGTAATTTATCAGGTAAGCATAAATTCTGTTTTCTTTCTATAGGAAACTTTGAGACCAGTGCACTTTTTTTTTTTCCTCTCAGTGAGGAGTACAAAATTTAACCCCAAGAGGCTGAATAAGTCCTGTCCTGGGAGCCTCTATCAATAAATAAACAAAATAAATTACCAGAGATATCTGCAATACATACATTTAATAGGTGTGTGTATGTAATGTTCCATCCATTTTTGATAACGGTTTTCAATTGCATGGCCATTTGAGTTAAGTTAAAGGGACATAAACCCAAAAATATTCTTAATAAATCGGCCCCTTAAAATAAATTGATGTTTTGAAAGAAAAGTTTACAACAAATGTAAACAAATATTTATGTTGTGATTATTTACAAATGCTTATGTTAAGGTTGATAATATATCAATGACATATTTAATTTATACTCTCTCTTTCTCTCTCTCTCTCTCTCTCTCTCTCTCTCTCTCTCTCTCTCTCTATCTAAGTATCTATATCTAGCTATAAATATCTATATATATATATCTATTTAAATATCTGCAACGGAAACATTTTTTCACTGTAAGAGCAATACAATTGTTGAACTCATTATCAAAGGAGGTAGTGAATGCCAATACCCTAGATACATTTAAAAATAGTCTGGATACATTTCTGTATATAAATATATAAATACAGAAAAAATATGTACACAAAATATAACCCCCCCCACAATTTTCAGAGGCAAAAGTTAGTATTTAATGTGATCTTCCTTGGCACTAAGCACATCTTGAACTCTTTTGAGAAGACTGTCCTGAAGTTTTCTGAAGTAATCTTCTAGTATATTATACCAGGCTTCTTTCAGCACTTCCCAGAGTTTTTCTTTTGTCCAGCTGATCCCAAAGCCTCTAAAACATATTATACCAGGCTTCTTTCAGCACTTCCCAGAGTTTTTCTTTTGTCCAGCTGATCCCAGAGCCTCTAAAAAATATTATACCAGGCTTCTTTCAGTACTTTCCAGAGTTCTTCTTCTGTCCAGCTGATCCCTCTAAAAAATTTAGGTCTTGACTCTGTGGAGGCCAGTCCATGAAAGCCAGCGTTTTATCAGCATGATGTCACTGCATTAGAAGTGTTCTTGGGATAGTTATCAAATATATTTTGATTGACAAAAGAGTGCTGTATCCCCTTGCTTTGTATAGGAGTTTACTGAGCCCTATCACCTTTTTCTTTCTTGAAACATTTGTTTAATATATATTTATGTATTATACACATATTAACACATAATATATATGTATATAAGCATATACATATATTTAAAATTACAATTGCATGCACGACTTACCCTCTTCGCTTAGGTTCTGTGCCTATGTAGATATTATTTTCAACAAAGGATGCCAAAAGAACAAAGTAAAGTTGATCATATAAGTGAATTTAAAAGTGTTTTAAAATTACATTTTTTATCTGAAGTTGTATAATTACCCATAACTAAACATTTGAAATAAAAAGTTCCCTTTAACCAAAAAAAGATAGGAAATCAAACTTTGAAGGAAACACATTCTGAGATTTGCACAACTATGTAACTTTTCATTACAAGAAATATTGGCCCCTATTTATCAAGGTCCGACAGACCTCGCTGAATACGGCGAGCAATATGCTCGCCGTATTCAGCATTGCATCAGCAGCTCACAAGAGCTGCTGATGCAACGCCGCCCCCTGCAGACTCACGGCCAATAGGCCGCCAGCAGGGGGTGTCAATCAACCCGATCGTACTCGATCGGGTTGATTTGCGGCGATGTCTGTCCGCCTGCTCAGAGCAGGCGGACAGGTTATGGAGCAGCGGTCTTTGTGACCGCTGCTTCATAACTGCTGTTTCTGGCGAGCCTGCAGGCTCGCCAGAAACACGGGGCATCAAGCTCCAATCGGAGCTTGATACATATGCCCCATAGTGTCATCTGAATTATAAGAATCATATTTTATTTTTAACCCCTGCCTTCCACCTTCACAGTGGAAATTGCTCTAGCCCAGAGTTGCTGAGCCCAGAGTTTAAATGTTACAAGATAGAAGCAACTCCATTGATTATACAGGACAGTGACTCGCAACTTGCATATGTGACGAGGGGCAGATACAAATGTATCTAAATTCTGCAATATTTAATTTACAATGTTGCAGAGTTGTTGTTTTACACAATAAATATTATTTTCACAAATATTTTTTAAGCACATGAAAACCATAAATGTTAAAGGGACACTAAACCCAATTTTTTTCTTTTGTGATTCAGATAGAGAACGCAATTTTAAGCAACTTTCTAATTTACTCCTATTAACATTTTTTGTTCTCTTGGTATCTTTATTTTAAAAAAGCATGAATATAAGCTAAGGAGGTGGGTCATTTTTGGTTCAGCACCTGGATAGCGCTTGCTGAGTGGTGACTAAACGTAGCCACCAATCTGGGTGCTGAACCAAAAATAGGCCTGCTCCTAAGTTTATATTCCTGCTTTTTCAAATAAAGATACCAAGAGAATGAAGAAAAATTGATTATAGGAGTAAATTTGAAAATTGTTATTTTGCATGCTCTATCTGAATCATGAAAGAAAACATTTGGATTTAGTGACATGAATGACCCTTTATCAATCTGTAGAAAATATAGGTAAATCGATGCTCGATAAATTTCATATTGAAATAAAAATAAATCTAACTCTTTTTCTTATTCAGCATTACTGGCCTCACATCTTTTATTTTTATAAGGCTTAATAGCTTATTTACAAGTTCATCACTATCTAGTTCTCCCAAAAAATCAAAAGATGGAAAATCATATTAGTGACTTGTTTTGTTGTTATAGGGTCGATTTTCCAGCAATTGCCAATAAGTTTGAAAATGATGATCTCTTAAAATGATTACACCATGGGCCGATTTATCAATGTCTGATGGATATGAAACGCTGCTTGTAATTAACTGCTCGTGCAATGCCTCCCCCTGCAGATTTGCGGACAATCGGCCGCTAGCAGGGGGTGTCAATCAACCTGATCGTATTCGATCGGGCGGATTGATGTCCGCAGCCTCAAAGGCAGTGGACGAGTTAAGGAGCAGTGGTCTTAAGACTGCTGCTTCTTAACTCCTGTTTCCCGCAAGGCTCGCACAGAAACAGGGTTTTTGGCCCCATTCGGGTCATGATAAATCGGCCCCCTATTGTCAATTTTGGTACCAGACCAACATAACACTTTTTTAGAGCCCAAACTAAACTGTTAAATTATAATGACATTTATTCATTCATACAAGGTTCATTAGCATTTGAATAGGATTTAATGCCCAAGCAAACTAAAATATTTATGTACAGTATAAACTGTGCTGGGTATTCTTTACCAATCATTTGTAATATGCAGAAAGCAGTATAATATAAACTAATATTGTAAATAGATTAGTAATGTGGTTAACTAATTATCATTTACATCCTTTTATGTTTTAATATATTTTTCTCTAATCTTAGGATGTCAAAGAGACAAATAAAAATCAAACAAAATCCAGAGATGTTGGAAGATGCAGATGATGATGTTTTGGCTGAAAAAGAAAAGGTTAAAAACTATGAAACAAACTCAGCAGAAGAGGTAATTAAAATTATCTTTTTTTTTTAATGAAAGTAGAAAGCTGAAATGTCCCCTAATTGCTGAGTATGTTATCTTGCCTGCAAGAATAACATACCTGGTTATTACAAATGGATGATTCCATATTTTTACCAAAGCATCTTAAAGGGATAGTCTAGTCAAAATTAAACTTTTATGATTCAAATAGAGCAAGCAACTTTCTAATTTACTCCTGTTATCATGTTTTCTTTGTTCTCTTTGTATCTTTATTTGAAAAAGCAAGAATGAAAGCTTTGAAGCTGGTCAATTTTTGCGTCAGCACCTGGGTAGTGCTTGCTGATTGGTGTCTAAATGTACAGACTTCACAAAGGCTTAACTCACTGAAATTTCAAAGGAAAAAGGGTGGAACGCTCCAGTACTGTGAGATCTCTCTCATTTATGTACGTGAAGCAGAGACATTTATATTTCTGTTTTTACTACAATTTAACTTGCTTTTATCTATATTTTAGTATATATTACTTTTCTGATAGTTAAAATAAGTGTATTGAATTTTGAACACACTTTACCTGCATACAGCTGGTAAGGCAAACCAGTGAGATCAGCTTGTTTAAAAGGGTTACAAAATTGAGACTTGTGAGAGAGTTTCAGATATACCCTAAGAACTCCCCTGTTCTGCCCAGGGAACTGCCCTGTCCCTACCACTTTCTGAAAACTGACAGTTTATAATGGAAAAATAGAAAGTGCAATGGAATTTGTAAAAGATACACAGAAACATACAAACTGATCCTAAGCTATTAATGTGACACAGACACTTTAAAAGCATAATCAGGATGTGTAAAATCACAGCTAGATTAAAATTTAAATGTATTAAAATACAAATGAAAAAGTGAAAATCTTATATGCAGTAATACTGACTGGACCTAATCTGAAATGTAATATAAATGTCTCTGCTTCACATACATAAATGAGAGAGATCTCACAGTGCTGGAGAGTTCCGCCCTTTTTCTTTTGAAATTTTAGTGAGTTAAGCCTGGGAGTGAGTTCAGGTCACAATTATATATATATATATATATATATATATATATATATATATATATATATATATATATATATTGTATTTCCTTAATCCTCCTATTTGTTTCTCAACTTGTTCTTCATTTCACTGTGATTGGTTCTTTGCCTTCCCCCCTAGATCACTAAGTCCAACTAGCTATGGAAATTTCAGAGGCTTCATTATGCATATAGTTTGATATATCATAATATCTTCTATACACCAACATAGTTAGTGAGATACTACTATGTGTTTATCTACTTTTCACATGCTATAACAGGATAGCTCATAGTGTCTTAGTTCAATCGTAACAGAGTAACTGCATGCACATGAAGCATGTAATATTCTATGTTCTACAATTATTTGTATTATTCTTGTATTGGTGCTTCAATTTAATAGAAATGGAATTAATATTACGCCAAATGTTACAGCATGCACTATTGTACACAACAGTTTAAAATGATGTATTATCACATGTATTATATGTCTATGTATAGTTTTCATATTGTTCATGGGATCAGCTTTCCAAATTGGAGGCTTAATACACAGTCTCCAGATTTATAACATGGGTTTTACTATTAATAACATTAGATTTACTCTCTGCACATAATCCTGTTTGTGCAGGTTCTTAAGATGTTTCCGTAAAATCAGGTGTTGCTAGTTAGATGCACTGTCTACTAACCAATCAGGTAGTTTTAACATATTTTTAAATGACAGAGAGTACACACATGACAGGCTATGATTACAGCATACCGCCGAAACGCGTAAGCTGACTGTGCTGCGCACCTCTCCAGTTTCTTTTGAAGGGTGGCTGCTGTCATCGTTTATAATGACACAATAAAAGTTAATTTTTATTTTTAGAGCGTGGTTCTCTACTTTTTGTTTGAATATACAAATATAAATACATAAATACACATGTATATACATATATAAATACATAAATACACATGTATACACATATATAAATACATACATATGTATATACATATATAAATACATAAATACACATGTATATACATATATACATATATAAATACATAAATACACATGTATACACATATATACATATATAAATACATAAATACACATGTATACACATATATACATATATAAATACATAAATACACATATATACATATATAAAACTATTGACCCACCAGACCGCACTGTCTAGAGTGTGCAAGTGGAAAGCAGCACTCACTGGTCTTGTAACAAGAACTTTATTTGTGATGTTTTGGTGTTGTGGGCCTCTTCTTCATACACACACACATATATATATATATATATATATATATATATATATATATATATATAATATTTTTATAGCTCTTTCAATTCAAATAACTTGTCATATACCATATACTTTTGAACCCTTATAACTTTTTTAAATTTATATGAATAATGTATTAGATAGTGTAAATAGCTGGTTATATTAATGTTTTTATGTTGTGTTTGGTGCAACTTTTTTTAAAGCCCTAACCCTTTACGCAAGGTCTTCAGTTGCTCTAACCTGAAAAGTAAAAATTTAGATTGCACCTGCATTTTCTTTCAACTTGTAATAAGCATGCAAGTTAATATTGCACCCTCAATAAGGAAAGAGGGCAAGATTACATATGTGGCATAAGTTTCAGCGCAACTGCTGAAACCCACGTCGCCCATAAGTTCACCTCGCACATCAGGTAAATCACATAAACCATGCCAGCAGATGATATACTGCCGTAGGTCGAACAAATACACATTTCTGGTGTCGCCAGTGACTTATGCCAGTATATGATCTGTCGGCACATAAATAAAAAAAAAAACTGACACGTCAAAACCCATATATCCACCATTCCCCCCTATCGCAACTACTAATAAAAGTTATTAACCCCTAATCTGCCATCCCCACAACGCAAACTACTATATAAACCTATTAACCTCTAAACCGCCATCCCCCACAACACAAACTACTATATAAGCCTTTTAACCTCTAAATCGCCATCCCTCAACAATGCAAACTACCTAATAAACCTATTAACCTCTAAACCTCCAACCCCCACATCGCAATCTACATAATTACACTATTCACCCCTAATCCGCCAACCCCCAAAACGCAAACTACATAATTACAATATTAACCTCTAATCCGCCAACCCCCTACAATGCAAAGTACCTAATTAACCTATTAACCCCTAATCCACCAACCCCCACAATGTAAAGTATCTAATAAAATAATTAACCCCTAAACTGTCAACCCCCCATAACACAAATTACTAATTAACCTTTTAACACCTAAACCGGCAACCCCCCACATTGCAAAGTATTAATCTAATAACTAAGACCCCTAACCTAACACCCCCAAAATTAACCCCAATTAAAAAAAACTAATATAAAATAACAAAATACTAGCTACCTTAAACATTAATTTAAAATTACCAAAAAAATAATTACTTTAAAAAAAAAAAACTAACATTATCCAAAATAAAAAATCCTAACTTTTCATTAAAATAAAAAATCCTAACTTTACATTAAAATAAAAAATCTTAACATTATATTAAACAAAACAGCTAAGATTACAAAAAATAAAAAAGCCAACATTACAGAAAATAGCAAACTAACAGCCAGATTACGAGTTTTGAGCGTTATAGGGAAATTAATGACTGCAACATTTTCGGCATTATTTCACTCCCCTATAGCGCTGCTATTACAGGTTTACAAAAAGCAGGCTTGCACGGGTGATATGGTGGCGTTGAGCTCCATGCTTCACCCAAATACAAGCGCTGCTTTGACGTGCTCATGCACGATTTCCACATAGACATCAATGGGGAGAGCTGGCAAAAAAAAAGCCTAACACCTGCGATCGGGGGAAAAAAAGCTTCGTAACGGAGGGCGGAGCGAACGGCCGACTGAGATGGCCGCAATGCACTGAGGCTTCGTGTGCAGACTGGGTGCCTTTGACATTAAAAGCGGCACAAAATGCTTTAATCGGTGAGAACATAGTGGAGACTTTGGTCGGAACCTCCTGCCGACAATATAGCGTGACCCCTCAAACAGCCGGGTAAAACACCGAACCCCGGCCCAATCAAAAGGAGCTGCGGCCTAACACAGAGAGCACAACACTTGCCGCGTGGGAAGCAAGCGGAACCTCTGTGCTTATCTGCGGCTGATCCCAAGCTGAACTCGCAAATATAGAAATCCTAGATCTCCAGACAGGGTCATTATCGGCAGCAGACAGCAGACTTACAGTCTCCCACGGAGGCAACTGCGACACACCGCTGACATACGGAGAGTAACTGTGGCGGTAACGTATATAGAGCTAAGTAATCCCACTCTGTTTACTTGATTACATGTGCCCACTGGGAAGCAAAAATACTCCATTGCCTTAATGGTAGAGACATTTTATCAAGCTAGAGAAGTTGTTTGGCCCGCATAACAGAATCTTTCTCTGGGCTAACTGAAAGTGATCTGTCAAAGTAAAATGGCGTTGATAACCAATAGATACACTGGGACAATGTCAAAGCACCAGCAAACATAGCCTGTTATGTACAGCTGCAGAATGAGTTATACTTGATACCAATACCGAGCAAAACATTTTGTGAAACACTACAGTGTCTGGAACCTGCTAGCTTTAAGTCACGCAATAAATAAGAAATATCACTTTTTATAAAATCTTTGCCTAACTTACAGAACAGTACTAAAGGAGATTTTTGCATACTACTAGGCCTTATTTGAGTTGGTCACGTATCTATCTATACCCTGTACCCCTACTCCCTTTCCCGCCACACGACGTGGTTTCTGGCCAAATAACGAGGACATTTACAAAATAACAGCAAGCCAGTATGTCACAGAGGAAAAACACCAGGCAAGATAAGGCTCTCAAACCTCCGCAGGTACATGAGTTCTTTAAGCAAATGGACCAGGCAGTACACAAAACAGCAGTGAGTACACCGCAAGCTCCCACCGCTAGTGACCACACTGACACCTTGGTTGCCCCTATCTGCTTGCCACCCACAGAGCAAGAACTAGAAAATTACCCCCCTATTACTTATAAGGCTATAGCGGCCCTGATTGAACAAGTAAAGTCGTGCATCAGAGACGAATGCGCTGACTTGAAAAAGGAAATGAATGACCTTGGTCACAGAGTCGACTCATTAGAGGAGCACGAGTATGTGATGGCGCAAAAAATAGCAAAACTTGCAACAAATCAAACGCATCAATCCCAACACATAACTGATTTAGAAGACAAGATTGACGATTTGGAAAATCGTTCAAGAAGAGGCAATTTACGCTTTAGGGGGGGTCCCAGAGTCAGTTCTGAACAACGAACTCCAGGATTATCTACAGGCCCTGTTTGCAGAAATACTGGGAGAGGAGGCCTCAGAAGATTTAACTATACCACTTGATAGAGCACATCGCGCTCTCCGTCCAAAACCCCCAGATGACTCCCCGCCAAGAGATATTGTAGTACATTTTCAGAACTACAGGCAAAAAGAAGAACTCTACAACATAACCAGAAAACGGCAAGCTATAAGCTTCCAGGGCCACAAAATTCAGATTTACCAAGACTTATCGGTGAGAACATTACAAAAGCGAAGAGACTTTCAGATTCTTACATCTCACTTAAGATCGCTACGTATCCCCTACAGATGGGGCTTCCCCACGTCAGTAATAACAATGAAAAATGGCAAGAAGATGGAGTGCACCTCTGTATCAGAAATAAACAGATTCTGCAACATGATGAACATTCCACAGCTCTCTATTGCAGACTCCCAATCACAACAAGAGAAGCAGAAAACCCAGGGTAGCCCCAAATCTCAAAGGCGTCCAAACCCTGACTTGATAAACAAACAGAACAAAAGAAGACAACTACTACAGACGGAAGCTGACACAATGGACACAGACTCACTTGGATAAGTACTTTTGATTACCCATTTTTGCTCCTAGTCGTGCTGCCCATATGGCATAAAAGGCTGAACTGCCCAATAGGAGACCTATACATGTATACAGTGTTCTTAGGTTGAATATATATACAACTGTCAGAAGGGCGACTTCTTAGTCTTGCTCATATAGATATTCACCATAGTTACTTAGATTTTAAACTGGTCATAATCCCAACTAATTTGTTCTGACATCTTGATCCCTCACAATGTATAAACACGTTACTTAAACAATGTGATCTGCAATGAGTTTTGGTTTTCTTATGTTGAATTATTACATGTGTTCCTATTTATAGAACTCTAATTTTAAAAAAAGTTTCCATTAAGGAGACTTTGTTATCTTATTCTGTTATGTTATTGTTGTCACTGTTTGCTATAATCACTCAACTGTTATATCTTTTCTTATACTCTTCTATGAACAAAGCGAGACAGCTCCATACAACACCTTAGCTCCTGGTAGCATAGAAGTATACCAAATCCCGTTCCTTAATAATATATAGTAAAACATCTTAAAATTATTATCTTTGACCTACGGAGCAAAGTGCGTCAATGTGACGTCCCATTCCCCTATAGTACCTAAAAAACGACCGAGGGCTATGATTAAAGTACAGCACTAGTTAGCTCCACGTTAAGCTAAATATCTCCCATTAAACAATTGCCACATTACCGAACTTTAACAAAAATACTTAGACACCCGGTCTGTAAAAAAGCCCCCAACTTAGAACTTACAACCGCAGACCTTAAACGTCAGTTCCTGCACTTTGGAGTTCGGATTGTGGACTCTGAACCGCAGGCTTTACCCCAGCACTTCCACCCTCTAAGTTCACCTCACTTTTGCTTTTATTTCAATCCCTAACTCCCCCACAGTAATCTTCCCCCCAATACCCTTTCACCAATACCCACACTCCTATACACCTCACCTTCATCGCTCTAACTCAACCCAGTACACTGACTAGGCTAGGTTAGCTCTTTCTTAGTATCATAGCACATCAGCGTTACCACACTATGACCCAAAAACTTAGCAACAGAGAGGGCACACTCCAAATTGCAACCCAAAATGTTAAGGGGCTCCTCTCGGCAGAGAAACGCTCCATAGCTTTCCATGACTTCTACAAGAGGAAAGTAGACGTAGCAATGACTCAGGAAACCCATTTCACTAGACACAAAGAACCCACATTATCCAAGAGATACTTTGACCAGCATTACTGTAATTCAGGTCCAAATAGGAAAAATGGAGTGTGCATTTCATTCAGACGCAATATTCCCTCGCAGAGATACGTAGATAAAGAAGGCAGGATGCTTGTCCTGGTTGGACTTTGCTACGGGACCCCGGTAACTTTTGCCAACATATACGCCCCAAACAAACCTACCATTCACTTCTATAAATCAGTGATTAACACTCTTATAGACAATGCTAAGGGCCCGATTATACTTGGAGGTGACTTTAACTTCCCCATGCAACCTGCACTAGACACCTCAACAGGAAGATCATACTTACGTAAAAACACCCTAAAGAATAACTATGTGGCCCTACAATCCATAAACCTCTTTGATACCTGGAGAATAGCACACCCAAGTAAGAGGGACTATACTTTTTTTTCCCACCCGCAACATTCATACTCCCGATTGGACTACATCCTGAGTAGTCAAGCTCTCCTTTCGAACATGATACACTCCAAAATAACCCACACAACTTGGTCCGACCATAGCATGGTTACTACAACATTTAAATGGACAGGTAGGACACGCAACACATTCAATTGGAGACTTAATGATTCCTTGCTCACTAGTCAGGAGGTGGTAGATGAGCTTAAAACGTCCTCAGAAGAGTCCTTCTCCCTGAATAAGCCAGAGGACACGTTGTCCGCAAACAACTGGGAGGCATACAAATGCTACATACGTGGCATCCTAATAAAACACAACGTCAAGCAGAAAAAACTATATGCGACCCAATTCTCTGAGTTAACTTCTGCATTGACCGTGCACGAAACATTGCATAAAGCAGATCCAAAGTCTACCACTAAGCTCGCTAAACTAAATGAAGCAAGAGAAAACCTTAACAAATTTCTAACACAAAGAGTGCATATGAGAGCCCTCACAACTAAATCTAGATTCTTCGCGGACAGCAACAAGGCGGGTCGCATGCTAGCCAGGTCACTTAAAAAGCAGAAATACTCTACTTTTATTAAATCCCTTAAAGTAACGTCAGATAAACACACATCTAAAATTGAGGAGATCACAAACGAGTTTATTTCATATTACACAAACCTATACAATATAACAAAAGTCCCAGCATTGGATGCACAGCTCAAGCTGAATTCCTTCCTAGCGGAAATACCTATACCCTCCCTTACGGAAGATGACAGGCAAATGTTAGATTCCCCTATTACAATAAAAGAAGTTGTCCTGGTGATTAAGTCACTACCTGGTGGGAAGTCCCCTGGTCCGGATGGCATTACCGCAAGACTATACCAGCTCCTACAGGAGCAATTAAGCCCTCATCTCTGTTCACTCTTTACAGACATAGACCGAGGTAAAGTTTTCCCTAGCACTTTATTAGAGGCATTAATAACTGTGATCCCGAAACCAAATAAAGCTACAGATATTGTAGGCAACTATAGGCCAATATCACTCATTAATATAGATATGAAACTATACGCCAAAATCCTAGCAAACCGCATAAACACAGTTCTGCCTAAAATAGTTCATCCGGACCAGGTGGGCTTCATCAGAGGACGAGAGGCCAAAGATAACTCTATAAGACTGCTCCATACTTTGCAATTTGCCCGTGACAACCATACTCCGATGTTCCTACTGTCCACCGACGCGGAGAAGGCTTTCGACAGGGTGGACTGGCAGTTCATGTGGGCCGCCCTGTCGAAGTTTGGCTTCTCCGAAATGTTTGTTAAGAGAATACAGGCCCTATATCATAACCCTAGCGCTAGAGTCAAGATCAATGACGTTACCTCCCAATCGTTCACTATATCCAATGGCACAAGGCAAGGGTGCCCACTCTCGCCCTTGCTATTTGCATTAACAGTAGAAATTTTAGCAATACAAGTGAGGAATAACCCGCATATCCAGGGCATAAAACTAGGTGAAATAGACCAGAAATGCCTCTTGTTCGCGGACGACGTGATTTTCACTTTAAAGTCACCGTCGACCACACTTCCGGCACTTCTCGACACATTGGAGAATTATAAACAAGTCTCTAACTTTTCTATTAATATGGATAAATCTGGCCTAATGCCGATCAATTTAACATCACAAGAAGTTGAAACTATAGCGCACATAGGAAGGTTTAGCATAACAGATAAACTTCAATACTTAGGAATAGCTATATCATATGATACTGACAAACTTTTTACGGACAATTTCCTCGCACTCCAGTCACGCACCAAAAGTTTATTGGAAAAGTGGCACACACAGGGACACCTGTCCTGGTTTGGAAGAATTAACACAGTTAAAATGATGATCATTCCTAAATACCCAAACTCATATCTCAAGACACAACAAAAGCTAATTAATTCATTCATCTGGTCGTACAAACGTTCTAGAGTGGCACAGCACACATTATACCTTAACAAAGAGGACGGGGGTCTCAATGTTCCTAATATCACCAACTATTACAGAGCAGCACATTTAGCAAGGATAATTTCTTGGAACCACGCACCTCCCGCAAAATTATGGGTACAGACAGAGGGGCACTTGTCACAGATCAGACACATGAGAGACTTACCCTGGCTCCCTAAAGCCACGAGACCACATTTGGCACAGCGTAATGACTACATTAGAGCTACACTCGAAGTGTGGGATTATGTCATATCTCACACCAAAGGTGTATCGACTGTAATTTCTCCACTTACCCCACTACTTCACAATCATATGTTCCTACAGCACAGCAGATTTACTCATACTAACCCAGTAAGGCATTTGCAGAACCTTCCTCTATACCTTTTTGTAGGCCCAATGGGCATAAAAGACAGAACTGTACTAGAAGAAGAATTAGGGCCCCCTTTTCATAGCTGGTATGCATACCTGCAAATTAGGCATGCTATACATAACAACCCACACAAGAGAGATATCCTCAGACCACTAACCGCATTTGAGCAACTATGTACCAACCCTGTTATTACGAGAGCCCACCTGTCCATAGTATATAAAATCCTTAGGAATAAATTTCCTGAGACACGCCCTTTATACCTAGATAGGTGGTTTGAAGAAATACTGCACGACCTGTGCGATGAAGATTTGAAACGTTGTTTCCGTAACATACACGCCTCCTCAACCTCCCTCTTGCTATCAGAACTAAATTACAAAATCATGGCCCGCTGGTATTTGACTCCACATCGCCTGCGAGTTATCTACCAGACGGCCTCCTCTAGCTGTTGGAGAAGGTGTGGTGAGACGGGCACCATGGCACATATCTGGTGGTCTTGCCCGAGTTTAACCATATTTTGGCAACAAGTGGCTAAACATATGAGTGAAACGCTAAACACAGAAATTACGCTAAACCCACACATCATCCTCCTTAACCATGCTCCAAAACTCCCTTGCGCCTATAGGAAAAAGCTATTTTTAATAATGCTGACATGTGCTAAGAGATTAATCCCCAGGCTATGGAAATCAACAGAAACTCCCACAATAGCCCAATGGATAGCGGAGGTTAATCATGTGATACTGTTAGAAAAAATGCACTACTGCTACCTAGGTAAACGAGAGATGATAACTAATGTACAATTTATCTGGGAGCAAAGACCTCATAGTACCCTTTTAAACAGTTTAGGAACTAATAGACGAATACTCTGAATCGTTTCCAGGGTTTAAAAGTCTAAAAGTTTAAAAAGTTAAAAATTAAACATACGAGTTGTTAGCTGTTAGTTAGAACATAAAACCATTACTTTAAGCTATCAACTCTACTAGTACAAACTTGTCAGTGTACGACCTGACTCTCTCCCCCCCCTACCCCAGACCACATGTTCCTTTGAGTATACATTCCGATTCCCATAATTCACCTTGAACAAGTCACTGAGCGGTGTAGTACTAACTCAACGCATTGAATTCAGATTGTTTTTCCTTTCTCTTCCTTTTTCTTCCACTAATCTTTATACTTTCCTTTCTTTTATCCCTCATTCATCCTACCTCCCCCCCCCCTCGCCACCCACAAAAAAGCTGGGCCACTGGATTACTGTTATTTGACAATGCTTAATTTGATAATATTGTATTATTGCTTATTTGCCTACTATGTCAAGAATTTATATTTTGAATTGTTGTAACCCAGTGAACCCTATTCTAATAAAAATCATTTAAACAAAAAAAAGCTTCGTAACACAGCCCCATTGATGTCTATGGGGAAGAAAAAGTTATGTTTAAACCTAACACCCTAACATAAAAACCACGTCTAAACACCCCTAATCTGCCGCCCTTAACATCACCGCCACCTAAATAAAATTATTAACCCCTAATCTGACGCTCCCAATATCGCTGCCACCTACATACAGTTATTAACCCCTAATCTGCTGCCCCTAACATCGCCGCCACCTAAATACACTTATTAGCCCCTAATCTGCCGCCCTAAACATTGCCGCCACCTACATTACAGGTATTAACCCCTAATCTGCTGCCCCCAATGTCGCAGCCACTATACTAAAGTTATTAACCCCTAAACCTCTGGCCTGCAACATCACTACAACTAAATAAATATATTAACCCCTAAACCTAACGTAACCCTAAGCATAACCCTAACACCCCCTAACTTAAATATAATTAAAATAAATCAAAATAAACCTTACAATTATTTACCTAAATAAATCCTATTTAAAACTAAATACATACTTACCTGTGAAATAAAACCTAAGCTAGCTACAATATAACTAATAGTTATTTTGTAGCTAGCTTAGGTTTTATTTTCATTTCACAGGTAATTTTGTATTTATTTTAACTGGGTAGACTAGTTAGTAAATCGTTATTAACTATTTACTAACTACCTAGTTAAAATAACTACAAACTTACCTGTAAAATAAAACCTAACCTGCCTTACACTAAAACCTAACAATACAATAAAATTAAATAAATAAAATTAATCAAATAGAATTATCTAAATTACAAAAAAAAATAAACACTAAATTACACAAAATAAAAAACGAAATTATCAAAAATAAAAACGAATTACTCCTATTACTCCTAATCTAATAGCCCTATCAAAATAAAAAAGCCCCCCCAAAATAAAAAACCCATAGCCTACACTAAACTGCCAATGGCCCTTAAAGAAATCAGCTCTTTTACCTGTAAAAAAAAAATACAAACAACCCCCATCAGTAAAACCCACCACCCACAAAACCAAACCCCCCCAAAAAAAACTAAATAAATAAACCTAAGCTAAGCATTGCCAGAAAAGGGCATTTGGATGGGCATTGCCCTTAAAAGGACATTTAGCTCTTTTACATTGCCCAAACCGTAAGCTAAAAATAAAACCCACCCAATAAACCTTTAAAAAAACCTAACACTAACCCCCGATGATCCACTTACAGTTTTCAAAGACCGGACATCCATCCTCATCCAGGTGGCAGAAGTCCTCATTGAAGCTGGCAGAAGTCTTCATCCAAGCGGGCAGAAGTCTTCATCCAAGTGGCAGAAGTCTTCATCCAGACAGCATCTTCTATCTTCATCCATCCGGCACGGAGCGGGTCCATCTTCAAGACATCCGGCGCGGAGCATCCTCTTCTTTTCTTAAACTTAAAGTTTCCCTTTAAGTGATGTCATCCAAGATGGCGTCCCTTACATTCCTATTGGCTGATAGAATCAGCCAATAGGAATTAAAGGAATTAAACCTTATTGGCTGTTGCGATCAGCAAATAGGATTGAACTTTCATCCTATTGGCTGATCCAATCCGCCAATAGGATTGAGCTTGCATTCTATTGGCTGATTGGATCAGCCAATAGGATGAAAGCTCAATCCTATTGGCTGATTGCAACAGCCAATAGGATTTTTTCCCTTTTAATTCCTATTGGCTGATAGAATTTTTTTGAAGGGATAGCATCACTTAAAGGGAAACTTCATTTTCCAGCGATGATCGGAAGAAGAGGATGCTCCATGCCGGATGTCTTGAAGATGGACCCGCTCCGCTCCGAATGGATGAAGATAGAAGATGCCGTCTGGATGAAGACTTCTGCCGCTTGGATGAAGACTTCTGCCCGCTTGGATGAAGACTTCTGCCGGCTTCGATGAGGACTTCTGTCGCCTGGATGAGGATGGATGTCCGGGCTTCGAAAACTGTAAGTGGATCGTCGGGGGTTAGTGTTAGATTTTTTTAAGGGTTTATTGGGTGGGTTTTATTTTTAGCTTAGGGTTTGGGCAATGTAAAAGAGCTAAATGCCCTTTTAAGGGCAATGTCCATCCAAATGCCCTTTTTAGGGCAATGCTTATTTTAGGATTATTTTGATTTTTATTTGGTGGGTTTGGTTGTGTGGGTGGTGGGTTTTACTGTTGGGGGGTTGTTTGTATTTTTTTTACAGGTAAAAGAGCTGATTTCTTTGGGGCAATGCCCCGCAAAAGTCCCTTTTAGTGTAGACTAGGTTTTTTTATTTTGGGGGGGCTTTTTTATTTTGATAGAGCTATTAGATTAGGAGAAATTCGTTTTTATTTTTGATTATTTCGATTTTTATTTTGTGTAATTTAGTGTTTATTTTTTTTGTAATTTAGATAATTCTATTTGATTAATTTAATTTATTTTATTTTATTGTAATGTTAGGTTTTAGTGTAAGGCAGGTTAGGTTTTATTTTACAGGTAACTTTGTATTTATTTTAACTAGGTAGTTAGTAAATAGTTAATAACTATGTACTAACTAGTCTACCTAGTTAAAATAAATACAAACTTACCTGTGAAATAAAAATAAAACCTAAGCTAGCTACAATATAACTATTAGTTATGTTGTAGCTAGCTTAGGTTTTTTTACAGGTAAATTTGTATTTAGTTTTAAATAGGAATTATTTAGGTAATTGTCATTTTTATTTATAGTGATTTATATAGTGATTTATATAGTGATGTGGGAGGCCAGAGGTTTAGGGGTTAATAGTTTAATTTAGTATATTTCGTTGTGGGGGGCTTGCGTTTTAGTGGTTAATAGGTTTATTATAGCGGCGGTGTGGGCGGACGGCCGATTAGGGGTTAATAATATTTAAATCGTTTTTGTGATGCGGGAGGGCGGCGGTTTAGGGGTTAATAGGTAGTTTATAGGTGTTTAGTGTACTTTGTGACAGTTTAGTTATGAGTTTTATGCTACAGCTTTGTAGCATAAAATTCATAACTACTGACTAGATGGCGGTACGGATCTTGTCATTTTAGGCTGTACCGCTCACTTCTTGGCCTCACCGCATAACTCATAATACCAGTGCTATGGGAGTCCCTTTGAAAAAGGACATTTCTTAAAGTGCGGTACTGACGTTGCATGACGGCCAAAAAGGTGTGCAGTACACCTATACCTACAAGACTTGTAATAGCGGCGTTAGGGAAAAAGCAGCGTTATGAAGCATAACGATGCTTTTTCACTCATAACGCAAAACTCGTAATCTAGCTGTAAATTATCAAAAATAAAAAATAAATATTCCTAATCTAATACCGCCTTTTAAAAAAACACCTCAAAATAAAAAAGCCCCCTAATCTAACAATAAACTACCAATAACCCTTTAAAGGGCCTTTTGTAGGGTATTGCCCTAAGTTTAACACTTTTACAAAGTACCCCCTAAAATTACAACCGCCCAAAATAAAAAACACCTAACTAAAAAAAACACCTAAACTACCCATTGCCCCTAATGGGGCATGTGTATGGACATTGGGCAAACAGCTCTTTTACTGCCTATAAAAAAAAAAAAAAAAGCTCTAATCTAAAAAAACACCACCCCCCCAAAAAAAACAAAAAAAAACTAACACTAACCCCAAAATAGGTACTCACCCTTGTCCGAAAATACATCTTCTTCTAGGTGACTCCATCTTCACCCATCGCTGGCCCATCTTCTTTTTTCTTTCCGCGGAACGGTCATCGGATGCGTGGAGCAATCTGCCGCACACTGAGGATTGAATTCAAGGTACCCCTTTTATATTGGGGTACCTTGTAATCCTATTGGCTGAAAATTTCAAATCAGCCAATAGGATGAGAGCTGCTTACATCCTATTGGCTGATTCTCTGGAGAGAAGAAAGAAGATGGGCCCACAATGGGTGAAGATAGAGCCGCCTGCATGAAGACCTTTCGCCACCGGAAAGAAGATGGATCTCTGGACAATGGTGACTACCTATTTTGGGGTTTGTGTTTTTTTTTATTTTTTGGGATGTTTTTTTTTTAAGTTTAGGGATTTTTTATTTTTATGGGCAGTAATAGAGCTGATTGCCCCTTTAAGGTCAATGCCCATAGAAATGCCCCTTTAGGGGCAATAGGTAGGCATTTTTTAGTTAGGTGTTTTTTATTTTTGGCGGTTGTGTGGGTTGGGTTGGTTATAATTTTAGGTGGTACTTTTTTTTGTGGAAAAAGAACTGTTATCTTTAGGGGAATGCCCTACAAAAGGCCCTTTTAAGGGCTATTGGTAGTTTATAGTTAGATTAGGATTTTTATTTTGGGGTGCCTTTTTTGTTTTTAAGGGGTATTAGATTAGGAATAACTTTTTTTATTTTTGTTTTTTATTTTCTGTAATGTTATGTTTTTTTATTTTTGTAATCTTAGTTTTTTTTATTTTAATGTAATTTTAATATCTTTTTATTTTACTGTAATGTTAGGATTTTTTATTTTAATGTAAGGTTAGGATTTTTTATTTTGGCTAATGATAGTTTTTTTTAAAGTAATTTATGTTTTTTATTTTTGGTCATTTTAAATAAATTTTTAAGGTAGATTTTGTCATTTTATGTGAGTGTATTTTAATTGGTATTAATTTATGGGGTGTTAGGTTAGGGGGCTTAGTTATTAGATTAATACTTTGCCATATGGAAAGGTTGGCAGTTTAGGTGTTAATAGGTTAATTAGTTGTTTGCATTGTGGGGGGTTGGCGGTTTAGGGGTTAATAGTTTTATTAGGTACTTTGCAATGTGGGGGTTTGGCGGATTAGGGGTTAATACTTTTATTAGTTTGCGATGTGGGGGTTGGCAGATTAGGGGTTAATGCTTTTATACGTTATTGCGATGTGGGGGTATGGCGGTTTAGAGGTTGATATTGCGCATGCATTAGGTGTTTGTTAAAGCTTCCAGGGAGTTACGGTACTTTCATAGTCAGCGCAAGGCTTGCCTATGTTTGGTGAGGTGGAATTGGAGTAAAATTTCTCCATTCTGCGCACGTAAATCCTTGCACTGATTTTGTGATACCGAATTGCGACACCGGTTCTATGTTAGTTTGTGGGAGTAAAAACTTTGGGCGACATGTAAAATATATGCGCGTAACATGTATGCTGCACCGTATATGTGATCACTTCATTAAACTAATAATTGGCAATGCCGGGTTTTGCGCCCAACGCCACATATGTAATCTTGCCCAGAGCGCCACTTGTAATCTAGCTCTATATGTTTTACAAATACCAGAGTCAACTATGACACAAAAAATAAATGAAAAAGTCAGTGATATTGGAGAACACATTTGCAATATATTTTATTTATTCTTTTGTTTTTTAGAAACCAGTAATCGTTGTTGATAGTCTGCGTAAAGAATACAACATGAAGAAAGGAAGTTCAATTTTCAAGAAAAAAAATAAAAAGGCAGCTTGCAAAAACATTTCATTTTGTGTCAAGAAAGGTTCGTTTTCTAAAGCAGATTTGCATTATTTTCCACAATATGTAATTTGGGTCCCATTAAAGAATCCTAAACTGGTAATATTGCACTAACTTTGGAATGGTTAGAATCTCTGTTTTTTTTCTTTCTTTCAGTTATCAAATAATTAGTATTTTTTTTTTATGTATAAATGGTTTACTAAAGCAAATGCAGTATCATGCTGAATTTCAAATTAGTAGTAGACTTTTTTTGGAAAATGTCAGTTACTTCCTTTACTCCTCCCCCTGTATCCTGAAAATCACAAACCTATGCATTTATACTGTGAGCTCTTGTAAATGCTCAGCAGGGGCTGGTGCCTCAGAAAGTGTGCATATAAAATGACTGCACATTTTGATAATGTAAGTAAATTGAAAAGATTTTTAAAGCTGCATTCTCTATCTGAATCATGGAAGGTTCATTTTGAATTTGACTTTAGTGTCCCTTTAAATAGTCATTTGTTTCTATAGGGGAGGTACTTGGTCTGCTGGGGCCAAATGGAGCAGGAAAAACAACATCCATATATATGTTGACTGGAGAAGTGGAGCCAAATGCAGGGAAGGTAAGTAGAACATAAACCCGCTATACATTTTTGTAGCAGTAAAGTATTTTATCAAACAAAAAATAATCTTATTAGAGACATTATATATATTATATGTCTATGAGTAAGGCTAGGTTGAAGCCGAAACGCGTGAGACATTAACGCTAGTCCTGCTGTGACTTTTGTTTTTTGTTTTAATCCTGTTTTTAGCTTGTTTTTCCCTGTAATAAAAGAGACTTTTTTCTAACACGCCTGGAGGCTTGCCGGTGTTTTTTCGTTTTCTTTGATTATATTGTTATATAGAGTTTTCAGGCCCAAGTCAGATTTATAGAGAAGAACTTACCATTTAGCTCTATATAGTAATGTAAAGCCACCAGCTCACCTTTGCCCAGGTGGCAACAGATCTATCCCCATAAAATCTAATCCCTGTAAGACTCTTATTATTGCCAGTGTTCCACAAAAGGCCTTCAATTCAATGTATCTGTGGTATGCGGTGCCCCATATGTTATATCTCAGAATGCAAGATCTAGGGGCCGATTTATCAAAGAGCCAATCGGGCCCAATGCATCTGTTTCTGCGTAAGCCTTCAGTCTCGCCAGAAACAGGAGTTAAAAAGCAGCGGTCTTAAGACCGCTGCTCCTTAACTCATCCGCCACCTCTGATACGATTGGGTTGATTGACATCCCATGCTAGCGGCCGATTTCCTGCGAATTTGCAGGGGGCAGTATTGCACAGGCATTTCACGAAAAATGACATGATCCGCTGTCTGGCCGCACAATGATAATTTGGCCCCCTAGTATTAGATGCTGTTAACTAGCCGAGCCTCTTACTCTATCTAACCATCAGATAGCATCTGCATCTCTTATACAGATAATATATAATCAAGAGGTGCTTTTGAGTAAAGGGAACTAAAGTTTATTTATTTTAAAGTAGAAACAGCAACATGGAGTTAATTAAACATAATGGGCTTGATTATGAGTGGAACGCTAATTTACGTGCGCCCATAAACAGGCAAATTAGCCTGTTTACAGACCCACGTTAAATAACCAGCCATTACAAGTAGCTGGTTAATGCTACCGCAAGATCGTGTTAGTGCTCTGAAAATTAACCATAGGTCAGAACTCTGATAAATTTAAAAAATGTCCCTAATTGCTCCCAAAATTAAATGTAGTGTTGCTTTTTAAAATATAAAAAAGTAGCAACTTTATTTTTTTTTTAAATCGCTGTAAACACATATATATAATATATATATATATATATACATATATATTTGTGTTAATATGTGTATATACACATATAACACATTATATATACATTCATATATACATATACATTACTGTATATATTTAAACTTTGCTACCCATCACTGCATTAGGTTCTCTGCCGTGACTATCGGCATGAGAACGAGGCTCCCATTGGAGCCCTTGTGAGGGAAAAGCTTCCATGCAGTGTCCTTGTGTTTGCATTGTGCCTCATTTCAAATACCAGCGCACAATTGCGTGTGCTGTTATTATGAAGTGGAGCGCAAACATTGCTCTCAGGTAATCGCAATTTTGCACTTTACTCATAATCTAGGCCAATATATAAAAGTTCAAAAATAGTGAGAAAACTTTAAACTCAATCAACCCACTTGCTAATCTATATAAATAAAGGATTAATCCATTCCTATATAAACGTGGGGGGTGCTCAATGCCATATATATAATGCAGAAGAAGAAAGGAAAAAGAGAGAGGCACATATAAAGCACTCACTTATAGATATTCATAGTAACATAGTAGTTACTAACTAGTAACTAGTAGTTAGTTCAACCTATACAAATCTAATATACTTACAAAAAAGCTCCAGTTAAAATTAAATTAATCCCATTAACACAAGCAATAATATCCCTGAATTCTGTTTCTAGACAGAAATTTATACAATTTTTTTTTTAAATGTATCTAAGGTATTGGCATTCACTACCTCCTTTGATAATGAGTTCCACAATTTTATTGCTCTTACAGTAAAAAAACGTTTGCATTGCAGGAGATTAAGGGGCCAAATTATCAAACTCTGAATGGAGCTTGATGCCTCTGTTTCCGCACGAGCCTTCAGGCTCGCCGGAAATAGCAGTTATGAGGCAACAGTCTAAAGACCGCTGCTCCATAATTGGTCTGCTGCTTCTGAGGCTGCAGTCTTCAATCCGCCCGATCCTATACAATCGGGCTGATTGACACCCCTGCTAGCGGCCAATTGGCCGCGAATCTGCAGGGGGCGGCATTGCACAAGCAGTTCACAAGAACTGCTTGTGCAATGATAAATGCAGACAGCATATGCTGTCGGCATTTATCAATGTGCGGCGGACATGATATGCTACATCGTATCATGTCCGCTCGCACTTTCATAAATCGGCCCCTAAATCTCCCTTTCTCCAGCTTTAAATTGTGACCACTTGTCACAAACTATTTTCTTGGAATCAATAGAGCTTCTGCCATCTCTGTATATGGGCCTTGAATATATTTATATAAAATAATCATGTCACTTCTCCGGGGAAGGAGACTATTTCACAGGGTTAAACCAAAACTTAACCTTTCTTTGGGCAGTTTTAGTTTTACACTGTGAAATAGTCTCCTTCACTGGTATATCTATTTATTATTAATTATGTTGGGGGAAACAAACTATTTGGAAAAACAATTTAAAGATTCTTACATATTATATGTTCGTGTATGATCACCAATATTAGCTATATTGTATTTCCTACAGGTTGTACTTTGTGAGAGTGGCTTGGATGGCTCTCAGAGCACAGAAGATTCCACTGGGTTCCTAGGCTACTGCCCACAAGACAGTCCTTTGTGGCCCAATCTGACTGTGAAAGAACATCTAGAGATCTATGCTGCTGTGAAGGGAATGAAGAAAGAGGATGCTGACATAGCCATTAAACGGTACCAAATCTTGTTCTGGAGGATGAAATCATAATTTAATTAAATTATTCTGGGATTCAATAGTGCTATAAAAATATTTTCTTATGTTTGATTTTATGAAAAGTCTTGCTGAGCAGTGCGTTTTCATCTTACTGCCTAAGAAAATATAAATGATTTGTCCAATATTAAAAGGGTTTGAAATTAAAACTCAACCTTGCTTTATCCTAGCCAAAACAAAGGTTAGGAAGAGGATGTTTTGTCATTACTAATCTGCTATGTTGGTCCAACACCCATCCGCTTGGGAAGACCAGGAGATGCTCAGTGCAATTAGTGCATAATGTACACTTGTTATCTTACATTTTGCAAGATAAAACAGCAGATTTTATGGTGTAAAATGTTTAAAGTATACAATAAGAACCATGAAATAACTTAATTAATACTGAATGCAGTGGAGGATCTAAAAGGGGAGAAAGGGGTGCAAAACACCCCCAGTCTTCTATTTTACACTCCCATTGGATAAAGAAGAGGGTAAAAATCAAATCACTTCTCCCTGCCCCTGTTCTTTTAGGCAGGCCACATCCAACAAGTGCCTAACCACATCCGTGAAACCACCTGGCTCTGCCCTCAAAACACCTGCAACTCCAACTGCTCATGGAACACTCTTAAAGGACCAGTCAACACAGTAGATTTGCATAATCAACAAATGCAAGATAACAAGACAATGCAATAGCATTTACTCTGAATTTCAAATTAGTAGTATTTTTTTTTCTAATAAATTTCAAAGTTATGTACATTTCCACTCCCCCTGTACCATGTGATAGCAATCAGCCAATCACAAATGCATATACGTATAGTCAGTGAAATCTTGCACATGCTCGGTAGGAGCTGGTGACTCAAAAAGTGTAAATATAAAAGAATGTGCATTTTTTTTTTAATGGAAGTAAATTGGAAAGTTGTTTAAAATTACATGTTGTATCTGAATCATGAAAATTTAATTTGACCTGAGTGTCCCTTTAACTATACCTCCACTCACCCTGTCCTGACCCATAGAAAACCCAGTGCTTGTCCCCCAAAAAAAGGTTTCTGGAACTGCCGCTGGCTTAAAGAATACCCCATTCAGCCTGCTTACAAAGTCTGTAAGATTCATTTTACAATTGAAAAAGAAAGGTTGAGAAAAAAGGGTATATGGATAAGGTAAAATACAAGAGAGAGTTGTTAAAGTCGGAAGGTCAAGGGAGTGTGTGCCATAGTCTTTTGTGTGTAAACCTATTATATATAAATGTATGATGAAACGATAGCAATATTAAACAGCAAAAACACCAAAATAATTTTAGTAGCTTTCGCTTTTGGCACCTGCGCTACATAACAGGAATAAATTTAGCGGACATCTCCATTGCTATTATCTATGGGAAAGTAGCTTGTTAGAGGCCAGATTACAAGTGGAGTGCTAAATATTGCTTTCATAAAAGCAATATTTGCACTCCACTTTATAATACCAGCGCACGCTAATATGTGCTGGTATTGATAGTAATCAGCAATGCGAACGAGACCTCATAGTCACATTGCTGGGAAGCATTGTGCTCACAAGAGCACGCTTCTATAAGCTCCGATGGTAGCCTCATTGTGTTGACGTCAGAGACTGCATCAGAACTTCAGCGCAGCGAAGGGGGTAAGTAGCGCAGAGACGGCAGTATGTTTAAATATATATGTATATGCTTATATACATATAATATTTATGTGTTTATATGTGTATATACACATATTAACACATTAATATATATGTGTATAGTCATATACATATATATTTAGGTTGAAATAATTTTTATTAGTTTTCAAGTGAATAACATAAAAAAAAAAATGTACAACAACATTGACATGTAAAGTATAGCTTACAAAATATCTATTTGACTGAGTTGGCTCCCATACACTTTTGTCCTGCCATATAACTGGTGGAGCATCAAGATGTGCTCAATAATTAAGTCCAGCAAATCCTGGGGCTCCGGAAGCCAAAGCTCAAGAAGTTGTTGTCTTCCGTGGTCAATTTACTCTTTGCTGTCTAGCATATATGACCACCAGAGTAGATATTTGTACTTGAGAACCCAAAAGTAAAAACCTCTTAGCCTATTCATTTTGCCTATCGTTGACACAAAACTTATAGCTTATAAAAAAAGAAAAAAAAAAAAAAAAGGATAAGGTCATTACTATTATCTCAAAAAAGAAAAAGAGGGCATTCCCTCATAGGATATCGTTATTAGAATCGAGCAGAGCCGGGGAAGGTCAGATCCAAGCTCCCTGACAGCCCTCTCCACTCCCCTCCTATTTTAATTTTAAGTAGCCTCAACTTCCTCCTCACCTCTTCTTTCCCTACTGTCCCCCATAATCCAATAAAACCAAATTTTCTGAAAACTCTCTTTCGAACCTTGAATCGAGGAGGCCTGCTCCGACATGGAGTATGTAACTTTAAACTTTTCCTTTATCTCAGACCAAGCTGGTACCCCTACCTTCCAATATTTTGCTACACATATCCTCGTGGCTGTGCATAGTATTCTTATAAAGGTGTTTATGGCAGAATTAAATCTTGGAATGTGTTCGTTCAGTAAGGCCTGCGCTATCGAGAGATTAATATCTTCCGACAGCAAAGTACTTAGTAGAGACGAAAGCTCAGACCATATTGGTCGCACTTTAGGACATTCCCACCACATATGAATGTATGTACCTGTTACGGTTACCCTTAGTCTCGCTGAGAGATGGACCGCTTAGTAGCCTGGATCCCTATTGCTAAAGAGGGGAGAAGCTGCTTTCCATAGTATTCTATATGAGTCTCGCAAATATAGAATAATCTCCCTTAGCTGCAGTACAGCTAGGATACCCTTCTGCCCACAAAAACGAGTCAACGCTGCGATTGAGGGTCAAACAAGAACTGAGGACTGGGATGCCCAGCCTGCTTTTTTATTTAGGTTACATGCACACAGGGCACTCCCAGGGGGGGAAGCATAAAATCCCCCATCACACATTTAGACAAAGCCCTTGGACAGGCCACCGCAGATAACAAGTACACACAAGAAAACAATTGAGTCCTTCTTATCACCTAGCAGTGAATGCTTATCACAAACTTAATTACAGTACACAATATGCTAGGAAACCTGCCTCAGAAAATAGTTTTCTCAAAACTGAACAGAGTTAACCCTTTATGAAATGATACTTGTTACAGTTTTCTTGGAGCCCTTCTTAGGCGCTGGCTTGGCTGGTTCAGGCATTGCTGCTGGGAAATAAGTTTCTTCACAACAAAATAACTAATGCTTCTGTAACAGTGCTCCCTTTCTGTGGAACACTCTGGCAGACACGGTCTGACCCCTTTTCGGGGCAGACTAAGGCTGTCCAGACCGCTGGTTATGCGGGGCTGAGGTCGGTTTGTCTGGACAACCCGTCGGCGTTGCTATTCTGTTTCCCAGGTCTGTAAGTAATGGTGAAATTGAAGGGTTGCAACGATAAACTCCAACGTAATAGCCTGCCATTATCTCCAGAGACCCGGTTCAGCCACACCAACGGGTTATGGTCGGTGACCAGAGTGAACTCCTGCCCATATAAATAGGGAGTCAATTTCTTTAATGCCCACACCAAAGCCAAACACTCCTTTTCGACCGCTGCATAGCTGACTTCGCGGGGCAGGAGCTTCCGGCTGATGTAGGAAACTGGATGCTCCCCTCCATCTTCGCCTACTTGGCTGAGGACGGCTCCCAGCCCGAACATGGAAGCATCTGTATGGACGATAAAACGTTTGTTAAGGGCTGGAGCCGCCAAGACAGGAGCGTTAATTAGAGCATTTTTGAGAGCCTGGAAAGCCGTTTCACAGTGGGGAGACCACAGGACCTGTCGAGGTAAGTTCTTCTTGGTCAAGTCAGTCAGGGGTTTGGCAAGTGTGCTGTAGTCTGGTACGAACCGTCTATAGTACCCTGCCGTGCCCAGGAAGGCTAGGACCTGAGTCTTAGTGATGGGGGTGGGCCAATTGGCAACAGCTTCTATCTTGGCCGGCTCTGGTCGCTGCTTTCCACACCCCACCCGGTGACCCAGGTACTGTACCTCGGCCATCCCAAAGTGGCATTTTTCTGGCTTCAGAGTCAGGCCAGCAGCCCGGATCTGATCCAGAACCATTCCTATGTGAGCTAAGTGGTCCTCCCATGACTCACTGTGGATCGCTATGTCGTCCAGGTAGGCGCAAGCAAAACTCTGGAAGCCATCCAGGAGCCTATCCACCAAGCGCTGGAATGTAGCTGGGGCATTCTTCATCCCAAACGGCATTACCCTAAACTGATATAAGCCGAATGGGGTGACGAATGCCGACTTGGGGATAGCCTCCGGGGCCAGGGGAATCTGCCAGTAACCTTTGCAGAGGTCAATAGTGGTCAGGTAATTTCCCCTGGCTATACGATCGAGTAGCTCGTCTACCCTGGGCATAGGGTAAGCGTCCGTCACGGTCTTTTCATTGAGCCTCCGATAGTCTACGCAGAACCGGGTGGTCCCATCTTTCTTGGGCACCAAGACAACTGGGGAGGCCCAGGGACTATCGGAGGGCTCAATTACCCTGAGCTGGAGCATCTCATCGATCTCCTTCTTCATTCCTGTCCTAACTGCTTCGGGGATTCGGTACGGAGCCTGGCGCAAGGGAGCTTGTCCCGGAGTATCTACCTGGTGGGTGGTTAAAGTAGTGTACCCTGGCTTCGGGGAGAAGGTGAGGTGTTTGGACTGGAGGAGTTGGTTGAGCTGCTCCCTTTCAGTGGGGCTAAGTCGGTCCCCTATCTGAACCTGCGCCACTATACCTGTGGGGAGGCTCTTTTCTAATAGGTCTGGAATGGGTAAACTGTCTGGGTCTTCCTGAGGGGAACAACATACGGCCGTCACGTTCTCTGGTCGCTCAAAATATTCCTTGAGCATGTTTACATGGAATGTCTTTCTAAGATTGTTGTCGTGGCAGCTAGCTATCACATAAGTGGTGTCTCCCCTTTTCTCTACGATCTGGTAGGGACCCTGCCAGGACGCCTGCAATTTGTCTGTCTTCACCGGCTTAAGTACTAACACCTTTTGTCCTATGGTGAAGATTCTCTTTCGGGCCCCCCGATCGTACCATACTTTCTGTCTTCTCTGGGCCAACTGGAGATTAGCCCGCACGGATTTGGCTAATTGCTCCATTCGGTCCCTGAGTTCCAGCACGTATGGCACAACTGGGACACCGTCAGCCTCCATCTCTCCCTCCCAGTGCTCCCGGATCAGGTTTAGGGGTCCCCGTACCTTTCTTCCGTAGAGCAACTCGAAGGGAGAGAACCCTGTCGTTTCCTGGGGCACCTCCCGATAAGCAAATAGGAGGTGCGGCAGGAAGCGTTCCCAGTCTCGGTATTCCTGAGTGAACGTCTTGAGCATTTGCTTGAGGGTCCCATTGAACCTCTCACACAGCCCGTTCGTCTGGGGGTGGTATGGGGAGCTCAGGAGGGACTTAATTTTGCAAACCTGCCAGAGTTGCTGGGTCAATTCAGCCGTAAATTGGGTGCCTCGGTCGGATAGGATTTCTTTTGGAAATCCTACCCGGGAGAACACCTGTACTAGTGCATTCGCTACCGTATCCGCTTGTATGTTGGATAGGGCGACAGCCTCTGGGTACCTGGTAGCGTAGTCCACTACGGTAAGAATGTATCGCTTACCGGAGGGACTAGGGGTAGCCAGTGGTCCCACTAGGTCAATAGCAACCCGGCTGAAGGGTTCCTCTACAATGGGCATATTTACTAGCTGGGCTTTAGGGTGATCGCCTCGCCTTCCTACTCGTTGACACACATCGCAGGTGTTACAGTAAGTTCTAACGTCAGCGTGCACCCCTGGCCAAAAGAACGTGTGAGTAATGCGGTGTAGGGTACGGGTAACGGCTAGGTGGCCTGCTAAGGGGATGTCGTGGCCTATTTTGAGGATTTCTTGACGGTATTTGTGGGGCACTACCAGCTGTCGCCTACGCTGTCCTTTTTTCTCTGTCCAGCGGTATAGTTTCCCTTTTTCCCATAAGAATGTTTCGTTATCTGCCCCGCCCCCTCCGGTCTCTGCTCGTTCCCGGTACTTTTGTAAGGTCGGGTCAGTCTTAGACTCTGCCTCGAAAGCATCTGGGGTGTCTAGGTCTTACCTGTGTCTCCCGCACTGGTGAGAGCTCTCGCTCCGTCCGGGCTTGGGCCCGTGTAGTCACTGGGTCCGCCTCGTTGTTGCATACTGGAGCATAGGCAGAAGTCATGGGGCCCAAATCGTTGCCCAGTAGTACTTCGGCAGGTAAATTATCCATTAGGCCCACGTTCACAGCCCCCTTTCCCGCTCCCCAATCAAGATGCACTTTAGCTGTTGGAATTTTGTACACATCCCCCCCCGCCACTCTAACGGCCACAGTCTGTCCGGATCGCTTGTGCTCTGGCACCAAATGACTCTGTACCAGCGTGATAGTAGCCCCTGTGTCTCGCAATCCCTCGGTAGATCGCCCCTCGAGCCATACCCTCTGCCGATGGTGCTGGCGGTTATCTGAGGCAGCATATACAGGGTCTGCCTCGTGAAGCGGCCCCACATATCCCTCCATAGGGGCCTCTTGGTTAACACAGAGGGCCCGGGCTGGACGATAGGACCCAGAGGGGTAATTGTAATTCCTGGGTGTCTGGTGCGTATTAAGGGGGCAGCTAGCCATGAAATGCCCTGGTTGCTTGCATCGGTGGCAAGTCGGTCTGGGACGCTCAGAGCTGTTATTGGGTGGTCCTGAGTGTCGGACGGGCCCTGTGGGCACCGGGGCTCGGAATTCAGCACGAGGGGGTGCACGGTAAACCTCTCTGGGTTCGACCCGTGCTGGAGCTCGGTAGTTCATGGGTTCGTGAAGACGGGAGTCATAATGTTCATCGGCCAATTTGGCTGCTTCTTCTAAGGTAGAAGGCCGCCTGTCTCGCAGCCATTCCTTCCCTTGCTGTTCCATGCCATTATAAAAATGTTCTAAGAGAAACAATTGTAAAATTTCCTCCCCAGTCACCGCTTTACTTCCGCTCAGCCAGTGATTTGCCGCTCTCCGCATTCGGTGCGCCCATTCCATATGGGTATCGTTAGGCTTCTTTTCCGTGCCCCGAAACTGTCGGCGATACGTGTCCGGAGTTACAGCGTACCGTCGCAACAGTGTCTCCTTAACTAGCTCATACTGTGTCACTTCCTCAGCACCCAGAGTACGAAAGGCTTCCAGGGCTCGCCCGGATAGTTTCCCAGACAATATCGTGGGCCACTCTCTGTTGGGAATCTGGTGCAGGGCACATTGCCTTTCGAAGTCCGCCAAATATTCATCAATCCCTGTCTCCCTCTCTAGGAAGGGTCGAAATGCCGCATAGGGTATCTTGGGCCTCCCAGCATTTTCGACAGGGATGATTACCTGCGGGGCTTCAGCATTGCGGTGTGCGTTCGCTAGGTTGAGTTCGTGGGCTCGAGTCTCTCGTATATCCTCGTCCGCCTCCGCCATCAACTGCTGTACCAATTCCATGGAGGGGTTCGGCCCGTATAATGAGAGCCTTTCCCGAACAATCCTGGTTTTTTCGTCACTAATCGTGGTCGGTGTTTCCGCCATTGTGAAGCTCTGATCCAGTTCGGTCAATTCTGCGATCAGCTCTCTCCTCGGCCGGTTGCTGGCGTACCCCCCTCTGCTTTCAAGTAAATCTTTTAGGGTTGTACGCTTCAATTTTTCGTAAGCGCTCTCCATCCGTTCTGTACCTCTCCTAGGAAATCCAGGAAAATCCCGCCGCTGCCGCCAAATGTTACGGTTACCCTTAGTCTCGCTGAGAGATGGACCGCTTAGTAGCCTGGATCCCTATTGCTAAAGAGGGGAGAAGCTGCTTTCCATAGTATTCTATATGAGTCTCGCAAATATAGAATAATCTCCCTTAGCTACAGTACAGCTAGGATACCCTTCTGCCCACAAAAACGAGTCAACGCTGCGATTGAGGGTCAAACAAGAACTGAGGACTGGGATGCCCAGCCTGCTTTTTTATTTAGGTTACATGCACACAGGGCACTCCCAGGGGGGGAAGCATAAAATCCCCCATCACACATTTAGACAAAGCCCTTGGACAGGCCACCGCAGATAACAAGTACACACAAGAAAACAATTGAGTCCTTCTTATCACCTAGCAGTGAATGCTTATCACAAACTTAATTACAGTACACAATATGCTAGGAAACCTGCCTCAGAAAATAGTTTTCTCAAAACTGAACAGAGTTAACCCTTTATGAAATGATACTTGTTACAGTTTTCTTGGAGCCCTTCTTAGGCGCTGGCTTGGCTGGTTCAGGCATTGCTGCTGGGAAATAAGTTTCTTCACAACAAAATAACTAATGCTTCTGTAACAGTACCTACTTCTTGGCACCCTCTGTAACAGTGGTTGGTGGAGCCCCGTGAATAGTGAGAAGTCTTAGTCGGGGTCAAGTACCACCTGAAAGTGGTTTTGATACAGTTCTCTTTGAAGTCAGCACTAATCATACCTCTACCAACGTCTTTTGTGATGGCTATCCAGTCCTCTGTTGTTAAATCTGCACCAATATCTTTTACCCATCTGTCAACTAATGGAATGTTTGAGGTGTATCTTGCCTTTTGTATAGCTATATATAGATATGAGATCATCTTTTTATCCCTTTTCTTGTTAATTATAAATTGTTCCAATATTGTTAGCTTTCTTGTAAGAGGAAAATGTAGATATTTGTGTAATGCAGATGAGATCTGTAGGTATAGAAACCAGTGAAGTTTGTCGGGAGCTAATTTATCTTGGGTTTGTGCGAATGTAATGAATTTACCATCTATCAGGAAGTCAGCCACCCTATAAAGCCCCTTGTTTTCCCATTTTTCCAGTTGTATATGTAGATCATTCGGGAGTAGAGTTTTAACCGGTCTGGCTATTGAGTCTATTGGTAATAGGTGAAGAGCACTGGTCAGCGCTGTCCAGGTTTTCACCGAGTCCCCAGAGGCTGATAAGGTAGTGTTGGTATTTGTGTGTCCCTTAGTGGGTCTCCATAGTATATCAGAAGGCTTATCAGTTTTTTCTACTTCTCCCTCCAATGTAGTCCATATAATGTTGTTTGAGTTTTTGTTCAATAGTAAATCTTGAGCTAATCTGGCTGCTTGATAGTACTCCATCAAGTTCGGCATACCCACCCCCCCACCTGTCTATGTTGTTGTAAAGTCCTGGAAGCTATTCTGGCTATCTTACTGCCTCTTAGAAATCCCGTTAACTCCTGTTGTAATTTGAGTATATCTGGGGCTGGGACTTTGATAGGTAAAGCCCTAAAGAGGTACAGTATCCGTGGAAGAATAGTCATTTTAATTGCCGATAGGCGTCCAAACCACGAGAATTGTTTACTTTTCACTCTGTGTATGTCTGACCTAATTTTCTTAAATAAAGGAATATAGTTAATTTTATACAAATCCTTATAGTCTTTAGATATTTTGACTCCCAAATACTGTATCGCTTTTTTAGCCCAGGTAAATGTGAAATTTGTTTCTATTAATTTAGAAGTATGGGACGGGAGAGCTATGGGCAGTCCCTCGCACTTATCTAAATTGACTTTATATCCCGACACGTCTGAGAAGTCTTGCAGAATTTTATACAAATTTGGTAGTGAGATCAAGGGTTTCGTTAGAGTCAGAAGAATATCGTCCGCAAAAAGCGAGAGTTTATAATCTTTTTGTCTTATCCTGACTCCATGTATATCTGGGGAAAGTCTGATTGTTGCCGCTAGGGGTTCTATACATAATGCAAAAATCAGAGGGGAAAGGGGGCAACCCTGCCTAGTGCCTCCACGGATATCAATAGGGTTCGATTGATACCCCGCCGCTCTAATCACAGCTGTAGGGGAGGAGTAAATATTTTTGATGGCTTTCACAAAGGGGCCCTTGAGTCCAAAACTAGCTAATACCTCAAACATGTACTCCCAGTCCACTCTGTCAAACGCCTTCTCTGCCTCCAGGGAAAGGAGCAGAGAAGGCGTTTTGGTCTTATCTAGGCGATCTGCCAGGTCCACTGTCCTTCTAACGTTATCAGGTGCTTCTCTGTCCATAATAAATCCCACCTGATCTGGATGCACCAGAGAGGGGAGATGTATTTTCAGTCTATTGGCCAATATCTTAGTAAAGATCTTTATGTCCTGATTTATTAATGAAATAGGGCGATAGCTATTACATAAATTCGGGTTCTTACCAGGCTTGGGGATAACTACGATCTTAGCACTCAGTATATCCGTAGGGATGTTTTTACCTAACATGATATCATTACAAAATTTATGGAGATGTGGTACCAGCTTAAATAGTCTATAGTATTCCCCCGGAAACCCATCCGGGCCTGCTGCTTTACCTGGTTTCAGATTTTTAATCGCCTCTAAGATCTCTTTCGTCGTTATATTTGCATTTAGTTCCTTTAAGGCCTTATTATCAATTAATGGGAGGTGGGCTGCTGCTAAGAATTGTTCCCTAAGTACTTTAGTGTGTGCAGATGGATTAGTTTTTTTACCATTATATAATGATTGGTAGTACTTTGCAAAAGCATCCGTAATTTCCTGCGGATTTGACGTGTATGAACCGACGGAAGTCTGGATAGAGGGGATCGAGAAAGATCTAATTTTCTCCTGTAGTTTATGTGCTAGGTATCTGTCTGGCTTGTTTGAGTAAATATAGTAATGTGCCTTTAGTCTTTGTGATGCTCTGATAGAAGCGGCTGACATGATCTCAGACAGTTCCCTTCTCTTCTCCTGGAGAAGTTTGAACGTTTTTGTAGATGAGGTGCGTTGATGTTGTGTAGTCAGGTCGTTTATCTCTGTTTGTAATTTGTCTGATTTTGATCGCATTGTTTTATTGTATGTGGCTTTTGCTTGTATAAGTAAACCCCTAATAAATGGTTTATGTGCTGCCCAAGTGCAAAGTGGATTATTAGTTGTGCCCGTGTTTATAGACCAATACTCAGTTAGGGCTTTTAAGATTGAGTCCTGTGTAGTCTGATTTCTAAGTATGTTTGGGTCGAATGTCCATGAACGGTTACTGCTTTGTCTGAGGATTCCTGTCAATTTAATACCGACAATAGAATGATCAGACCATGCGCATGCATGTATGGAGGAGGACTGTAAATTAGGTATAAGTATTTGGCTGATGTATACATAATCTAGCTTAGAGTATGTCTTGTGAGCAAAGGAGTAGAATGTATAGTCATTAGTTTTGCCATATAATGACTCCCAAGAGTCAATAACATTTTGAGCCGATAAGGCTCTTTTGATTGATCTAACCATAGTATTGTGATGTCTTTGTTTGTGCGTTAGTACAGACGGCCCCTCTGTCCCCATAATTTGAATAGGCAAGTTAAAGTCCCCCCCCAATATAATTCTTGATTGGGACCATTGTGTGAGTAGATGCGCTATGTGAGTGAGAAAGATGTCCTGCTTTTCATTTGGAGCGTAAATGTTACAAAGCGTTATTTCTGTCCCTTGAATTAACCCCCTGACTATTAGGTATCTACCTTCCTTGTCCCTTAGTACCTCTTCTGTGTTGAAATTTAGTGAGTGGTGTATTAATATGGAGACCCCTCTTTTCTTGCTATCTGTTACCGAATGAAAGTGTTGGGGGAACTGTCTAAACCAGTATTTGGGAATGATGGAGCTAGTGAAGTGTGTCTCTTGGAGGAAAATCAAATTTGCTTTTAGTCTATCATATTGGGTCATGGCTGTTCTGCGTTTAATATCTGTGTTGAGACCCCTTACATTGTGTGATATTAGGTGTATAGGATTAGTCATTGTTATCTTACCCTGGTGTTGTAGCTATGCATGTTCCTTCCTCCAAGATTTTCCTGAAATCCTAGACGTTGTTCTGCCCCACCCCCCCGGCTCTGCCGACCTTGACACATAATTAGACCTGGCGACATAATAACAAAAAAAAACAAAATTTAATTAATGAAAATATTGTAACTTCTAACCGGTAAATGCTATTTGCCATTCACCTAATTCTGAAACAAAACTTTGGCCAATGGAAAATAAAAAAACAAAGAACAAGTATTAATAAGCAATGCGAGACATCGCCTCATACCAACTGTACTATAATATACTGTATGATGTGTTTCTGTAACTGTAAAAAAAAACAGGTTAAAGCATTATTTTGATTTAAACATATCATCAATAATGAACCTTAAGACTTTGTGGAGAAATTTACTTATGTCTACATGTTTATGTAACCAACCTATGTGAGTCACTGTGACCCTTACTCCAAGGTTCTCATAATGTTTTGAAAGAAATATTGTGTCCAACAGTTCTTGGAGAAAAGGGTATGATATCTATGTCCAGCTGCCCCTTGTTGAAAGTTCCCTCTTTAAAGATTTAAGAGGTGGGAGCTCGATATGATTGTAACCATCAAACTTCCCCTTAGGTATAAACAAAGCTGACCTTTGACTATATTCTGAAATAGGGAAGATTTTCCTCGTGTCAGCACCTCCCAGAGTGCTGTGAAAACAGAGAGATGCAAGCTGAAAATCAATATTTCTCAGGTCTTGGTACCCCTCTTTGATACTCTGGACCATTTCTGATTCTGAGTATGAGGAGTTTTGTGCTTCTTTTGTAGATCTTCTTCGGGGGATGTATAGGGAGGCAAGTCAGGTACCTCCAACCTGAGCCTCTTGCAGACATCTGGTATTTCTGATGGATCTTTGAGTATGATAGATCTGCCTTCAAACTGGATATGTAGGCCAAATGGGAAAGTCCACCTATAAATTATCTGGTGTTTTCTCAGTAAGGAAGTCAATGGTCTTAGTGTACCTCTCCTCTGTAGTGTGCGCAAGCACAAATCTTGGTAAAATTGAATAACATATCCCTGGAATTTAAAGGTTGGGTGTTTCCTTGCTGCAGATAGTATTGCTTCTTTCTCAGGGAATCTAAACATCTTGATGATCACGTCCCTTGGCGGGGCGTCCTCTTTAGGTTTTGCTCGAAGTGATCTGTGGGCTCTCTCCATTTGGTGCTTCTCATCACCCGTTTCTCCCGTGATAGCTTGGAATAGTTGGTGTAAGTAATTTTGTAATTCTGAAGAAGATACTGATTCTGGGATCCCTTTGATCCTCAAGTTGTTTCTCCGATTCCTATTTTCAATATCTTCCAGTTTATCTTCTATTTCAGATATTACTTGTTGTTGGGAGTTAATTTGTTGATTCAATGCATATATTTCTTCTGTGGTAGTATCTTCACTTTCCTCTAGCGAGGCTACTCTGTTGCCCAAATCTAGCATGTCAGACTTAATTTCGGCAAGATTATTGGTGATAGTAGTTTGGAAGCTGTCAAATTTGTCCCATAATTTTTCAAAATTTAAGTTGATGTCCTGTTTTGAGACAAGTAACTTGAGATCTGCCTTAGTCACCGGCGTGGTATCTCCCTCTGTTGACCTAGAGTCTGAGTCTGATCCAGCATCTTCCTCTGTAATAGCTTGCTGTTGGCCTGCTACTTTATCTCCTTTGGATTTGAAAAAGAGGCTTGAGACCTGCGATTTACTTGTTGCAGGTGGCTTGTTCTGTTTCCTGGCAGACATTATGCTGTAAATGAGGGTGTTTTCCCTTAATAGCTTAGATCTCCCGTGAATTCAGCAATGTGGGACAGAGCTAGTTTCAGAACGCTAACAGCAGCAATCCTTCCGCTATAAGTTTGCAGGGAATCCACAAGATATCCCTCTCTAATATAATGAGCAAGTATATTGCAGAGGCACCCTCTCTAGTATGATGAATAGTTATATTGCAGAGGCACCGTATATGCTTGATCCTTTATTAGGTATTAATTAACAGCCTGGGGTGAAAGTGGCTCTGTTCCACATATTAATAATGTTAGTGTTCCCTCAGAGCCGGATCCTGATATCATGCAGCAACATTGTATATTGCGTAGTGCTTTTCACTGCAGCATGGCGCTGAGCTAATATGTTATATATCTGTAGTCCCAGAATAGGAAAATAAAGTTTGTCCCTCTGTTCATCTTATATATGCAGGAGTTGTTACTTGCGTGTGTTGTGTTACTGTGTTTGTTTGATGTTCTATGCGGCCCTTCTGTTCACTGAGTTGTCGCTCTAGTATGAATCATATTTGTGCAAAGTTAAAAAAAGGGTGTCCGCAATCTTTAGTGAGAGCTTTCTACCACAGTTTAAAGTACCTGAAGCCTGTTACTCTCCGATCATCTCCACATCTCCCTTTTCAGCTTCATATTACCGAATAGGCTCACAGGATGCGGTCCGGTCATTGGTAGCAATGTGGTGTAATGCCGCGTGGTTAATATGGCGGCCGTCACATATCAGGGCCGCGACTGTCCGACAGATTTTCCCTTGACTCCACCGTTCCAACATATGTGCCGGTCCGTCCTGTGCCTCTGCTATAACCAAGGGTTCATTTGGCTAAGTCTGCGGTGTTCTGTTGACAGTTTAATCAGCTTTTTATGGCGATGTCTCACAGAGCTAAGGGATCAGACCTCCATCTCTGCACGGCACCAGGCTCCGCCCCCCCTATACATATATATTTAATGGGTACATGCAGTTCCCATAGACCCCACTCCCATTAACTTTAACCCCAAAATAATGCCTAGTGCAGTAAATTTATCAAAAAATAAATATGCGGTCATCTTTTTTTTAAATAAAATAAACTACACGGTGTGTTGGGGTCATTTGGGGCAGTTTTATAAAATGAATCAAATATCGTATCACTGGGTAATTTTCGGAGCGCTAATTGCTATTGTGAGCTTGCGGTAGCAATAACCAGCCACTTGTAATGGCTTATTAATTATTGCGTTTGCGGGCACGCAATATTTTAGCGCTCCACTTGTAATCTAGCCCTAAATTGGCTTTTTTGCACCTGTGTTTCCTGACATGAATAACTAATACACAAACAAAGGACTGCACTCCCAATAAACATATACCATTTACTTCAGCACAAAAGCAAAAGTGCTATGATAGCTAATGCTTTTACTTTAGCTCTTGGCTTGTTATTTTGCTGTAAGTTGTTTGATTCCGTACTGTAATGGACTGAAATTAGGCTATCAAAATATAGCACATTAAAACACTTTACATGGGTGGCTCTTAAATAGTGGTGCATTTTTATTTTGTATTAAGGGGTCTGACTAGAGGGTTCTACATAAAATTGTTGAAAGAAATAAAAAATACAAATTTAATTTTTTGGCTGCCGCTAATTATTATATAAATTAATTGGTCTGTTACAGCTGGTGTAACGGAGCTATCTACTGTACAGGACTTATTGTAGAGGGCAAATACTTAGCCTATTATGAATGAAAAAAATTCTACATTTGCTATTAAAGTGTAGTCAAATAATGAGAAAGCAGAAATCATTGGTCTAGATTGCAAGTGGAGAACAAAAATATTAGCACTATTATACCTTAAAGGGACACTGAACCCACATTTTTTCTTTTGTGATTCAGATAGAGTATGCAATTTTAAGCAACTTTCTAATTTACTCCTATTATCAAATTTTCTTTGTTCTCTTGGTATCTTTATTTGAATAAGAAAGTCCAGAACCTTGGACAGCACTTGTTTATTGGTGGATGAATTTATCCACCAATCAGAAAGAACAACCCAGGTTGTTCACCAAAATGGGCCGCATTTAAACTTAAATTCTTGCTTTTCAAATAAAGATACTAAGAGAATGAAGAACATTTGCTAATAGGAGTAAATTAGAAAGTTGCTTTAAATTGCATGCTCTATCTGAATCACAAAAGAAAAAATTAGGGTTCAGTGTCCCTTTAAAGCAGACATCCTCAAACTTGGTCCTCCAGAGGTTTTGGAACTACATTTCCCATGATGCTCAGCCAGCTGATATGCTGACTGAGCATCATGGAAAATGTAGTTCCAAAACCTCTGGAGGGCCAAGTTTGAGGATGTCTGCCTTAAAGGGACATGAAACCCCAAATCTTTCTTTCATGATTGAGATAGAACATACAATTTTAAACTACATTCCACACTAGCTGCTAATTGGTGGCTTAATTTATATGCCCATTTTCGTTGGTTTACAGATTTTTTTCAGCTAGCTCCCAGTAGTGCAATGATGCTTCTTCAATACAAAATGACAACAGAATGAAGAAAAATTGATAACATAGTTAAATTGAAAATGTAAAATCTATCTGAATCATGAAAGAAAAAGTTTGGGTTTCATGTCCCTTTAAAGGCACAGGAAACCCCAACATTTTCTTTTGTGATTTGGATAGAACATAACATTTGAAACAACTTTCAACTTTACTTCTATTATCAAATTTGTTTCATTCTCTTGTTATTCCTTGCTTAAATGGACACTGAACCCAAATTTTTTCTTGCATGATTCAGATAGAGCGTGCGATTTTAGGCAACTTTCTAATTTACTCCTATTATCAATTTTTCTTCGTTCTCTTGCTATCTTTATTTGAAAAAGAAGGCATCTAATCTTTTTTCTTGGTTCAGAACTCTGGACAGCAGATTTTGACTTTCCTATTCCTTTAACGTAGCTTAAATGTAATCAATAGTGCTTCTATATATTTATATGCATATGCATACACCTTTGATCCAATTCCATTACTTCAGGCTTCAAACACTGCTACATTTTACAGAGCTATTTTTTGAATTGCGCTCAAATGCAAAACTTAGCTCAATAATTGATATGAGCAAAATAAGAGATTGTTGTCAATTAAACAACTTTCATCTTGTATTACAGAGTTGGTGAAGCTTTGGAGCTGAAAGATCATCTTCACAAACCAGCTAGAAAACTGTCTGCAGGTGTATCTAGAAAGGTGGGTATTTCTGTGTCAGCTTTGTCGTTCTCCATTTGGTAAAGATGATCAAATTAACAGCAGGCGCCATGTTGTTTATTTTACTGGGTGTTTCCTATTTAATTGGGTGTTCCAGTACTTCAAATCATTCAATCCATCAGCATCTATGATAGGTATTCATCAGTGGTCTATGATAGGTATACATCAGTGGTCTATGATAGGTATACATAAGTGGTCTATGATAGGAATACATCAGTGGTCTATGATAGGTATACATCAGTGGTCTATAATAGGTATACATAAATGGTCTATGATAGGAATACATCAGTGATCTATGATAGGTATACATAAGTGGTCTATGATAGGAATACATCAGTGGTCTATGATAGGTATACATCAGTGGTCTATGATAGGTATACATCAGTGGTCTATGATAGGAATACATCAGTGGTCTATGATAGGTATACATCAGTGGTGGTGACTATATAAGTACATAAGGATTTCCTACATCCAACACTGAAAGGTCTGTTAATGTAACTGAAAAGGCATTTTCATACCCAAACCCCTTTTCCCACAGTAAAAGTTGTTGTGCTATTAAAAAGTGTTGAAGAGATACACTAAATTGTATCCCCATTTTAGACTAAGTTATACACTATAATTTAAAGTGATGTAAACCAGCATGCAATTTTAAACAATTTTCCAATTGACTTATATTATCTAATTTGCTTTGTTCTTTGGGTAAACTGCTAATTTAAAGGGATACTACACCCACATTTTTTTCTTTTGTGAATTCAGATAGAGCATGCAATTTTAAGCAACTTTCTCCTATTATCAATTTTTATTCGTTCTCTTGCTATCTTTATTTGAAAAAGACATTTCAGGACCCTGGACAGCACTTGTTTATTGGTGGATGAATTTATCCACCAATCAGCAAGAACAACCCAGGTTGTTCATCAAAAATGGGCCGGCATCTAAACTTACATTCTTGCTTTTCAAATAAAAATACTAAGAGAATGAAGAACATTTGATAATAGGAGTAAATTTGAAAGTTGCTTAAAATCTGAATCACAAAAGAAAAAAAATGGGTTCAGTGTCCCTTTCAGGCTCCTATACATGTGCATGGGTTAAAATTCTGGTTCTTCCAAAACTCTTGGTTCATGTTTTTCAATCGATTCTGGTTGTCAGACAACGAACAATTGTTATGCAAAAGCAGTGATGTTAAAGGGACAGTCTAGTCAAAATTAAACTTTAATGATTTAGATAGGGCATGCAGTTTAAAACAACTTTTCAATTTACGTTTATCATCAAATTTGCTTTGTTCCCTTGATGGTATTTTTGAAAAGCTATACCTAGGTAGGCTCTAACTAATTTCTAAAACCGTTGAAAACCGCCTTTCAGCTCAGATCATTTTCAAATTTTTTCACAGTTAGACAGTACTAGCCCATGTGTGTCATATAGATAACATTGTGCTCACTCCCATGGAGTTTTTTAGGAGTCTGAATTGATTGGCTAAACTGCATGTCTGTCAAAAGTTCTGAAGTAAGGGGGCAGTCTGCAGAGGCTTAGATACAAGGTAATCACAGAGGTAATATGTATATTAATATAACAGTGTTGGTTGACGTTTCAGATTTATTAAACTGGAATAAAATAAAAATGAATATATTCTTTTGACGAACTATAAAAATACATTTTTTTTTCAATTTACATGTATTTTTATATCGCCCTGCTAAAAAATGAACACTTGCGTTAATTAATTTTTTTTTTTCAGTTATAAGTTCCTTGCACAGAATTTTAGGGAATGATTAAAAAAAGATATAAACTTTCCCTAAAAGAGACAAACTATGCTCTGATTTCGACAAGAAAGGATAAAATTCTTTCTCATATGAGGCAGAAATGGGAATCAGAATTAAACTTCCCTGGACTCCATTACATATGCGGCGTTTCCTGCAAAAGCCAGCGACGCCGGTTTTTGCACGGTTTTGGAATCCTATATAAAGCCCCGCATATAAATGCGGCATGTATATCTCACCCGTTGCCCGCAGTTTTTACTCCCATAAGCTAACATGGGACCATGTCGCAAATCGTATCCAATATTAAGCGCAAGGACTTATGTGGCGAAAATGGAGAAATCTTACTCCATTTTCATTTCGCCACACAAGGCAGCCGCAGCAAGCCTTGCGCTGAGTATGGGAGCACCGTAACTCCCGAAAATGCCTTCAAAAATAAATAAACACCTAACGCATGCGCAATATCTATATACTTGTCAACTGCAATCCCCCACCGCAATAAATAATAAAATGTATTAACCCCTATATCCGCCATAAAACCCACATTGCAACTAATAAAAGTATTAACCCCTAAACCGACAACCCCCACAACGCAATATGCCCAATTAAACTATTAACCCCTATATCTGCCATCAAACCCACACCGCAAGTAATAACTAAATTATTAACCCCTAAATCCGCCAAGCCCAACATCGCAAACTACCTATTAAAAATATTAACCCCTAATCCACCATTAACCCACAACGCAAACTACATATTAAAGTATTAACCCCTAAACTGCCAAAGCCCACAATGAAAACTAGCTACTAAAATTCTATTGGCTATTCAAATCAGCCAATAGGATTTGAGTAGCTTTCATCCTATTGGCTTATTTAAATTTGAAGAATCAAATCAGCAAATAGGAATTCAAGGGACGCCACTTTTAATGGCGTACCTTGAATTCACTATCCAGTGAACGGCGGCGATCGTACGAAGAGGATCCTCCACTCTCCATGGCTCCGCGATCGCTGGTCTTCACTTCCAGGGTCGCCGGTCTTCAGTTCCGCCCTTCGCTCCGCGCCGGATTTTTCCTGGAAGAAGAGGTTGCCACTTGGAAGAAGACTTCACCGCATGGGACAGGACCTTCTCCAACGGACTTCAGGAATGGTGAGTATCAACCTGAGGGTTAGACAGTTTTTTTTTTGTTTTTTTTGGGGGGGGGAGTTTATTTAGATTAGGGTGGGCAATTTGTAAACAAGCTAAATGCCCTTTTCAGGGCAATGGGTAGTTTAGGTTTTTTAGTGTTAGGATCTTTTATTTTGGGGGGGGGGGGTTGGTGGGTGGGGGTATTTTACTGTTAGGGGGAACTTTGTGTATTTTGAAGTAAAAGAGCTGATTATCTTGGGGCAATGCCCTGCAAAAAGCCCTTTTAAGGGCTACTGGTAGTTTCTTCTTAGAGTAGGGGGTGTTTTTATTTTAGGGGGCTTTTTTATTTTTATCGGGATTAGGTATAATTTTTTAAAATTTGGTAATTTTGTTTTTTATTTTATGTAATCTTAGATTTTTGTATTTTCTGTAATTGTATCTTAAAGGGACAGTGTACGCCAGAATTTTAATTTGACTAGACTGTCCCTTTAATTTATACTTAGTTTATTATTATTTTTAAAGTAGTGTTTTTTTGTTTTTTTTTAATAGTAACTTTAGTATTTTGTAATTTGGTTTAATTTAATGGGTGTTAGGGTAGGGGTTGTTAGGTTAGGGGGCTTAGTAATTTAATTATTTATTTGCGTTGTGGGCTTTGGCGCTTTAGTGGTTAATACTTTGATAGGTTTATTGCAATGAGGGCTTTGGCAGTTTAGGGGTTAATACTTTGATAGGTAGTTTGCGTTCTGGACTTTGTCAGATTAGGGGTTAATAGTTTTAATAGGTAGTTTGCGATGTTGGGGTTGGTGGATTTAGGGGTTAATAATTTAGTTATTACTTCTGGTGTGGGTTTGATGGCAGATATAGGGGTTAATAGTTTAATTAGGCATATTGCGTTGTGGGGGTTGTCGGTTTAGGGGTTAATACATTTATTATTAGTTGTGAGAGGGGGGGATTGCGGATATAGGGGTTTTACGTGTCGGGCTTATTTTTGGGAGGCGTGTTAGACTTTTACTGGAGATTAGATCATTTTTTTTACTTTTCTTAGGCGCCGGCAGTTTCTTAAGTGCCATAAGTCACTAGCGACTCCAGAAATGTGTATTTGCGCTCATTTCTGGACATTGCTATTTTATCTGACTTACGGCACTTTATGAACTGCCGGCAGGGTTTATTGGATACCCCGATGTGCGAGGTGAAATTACGGGCAGAGCGGGTTGCAGCGCTTGCACTGAATCCTGCGCCGTATATGTAATCTCGCCCCCTGTCTCTAAAGAAGTAATATTGAGAAGCTTGAAACTTACTAAATCTACCAGATTTGAGTCTTCGTTAAATGAAGCACAACTATGGTTGTTATAAAAAGATTATTGTACTCCTAATAGTGATGTCGCGAATAGTTCGCCGGCGAATAGTTCCCGGCGAACATAGCTTGTTCGCGTTCGCTGCGGCGAGCGAACATATGCGATGTTCGATCCGCCCCCTATTCGTCATCATTGAGTAATACTTTGACCCTGTACCTCACAGTCAGAAGACACATTCCAGCCAATCAGCAGCAGACCCTCCCTCCCAGACCCTCCTACCTCCTGGACAGCATCCATTTTAGATTAATTTGGAAGCTGCATTCTTAGTGACAGGAGGGACAGTGTAGCTGCTGCTGATTTAATAGGGAAATCGATAGCTAGGCTAGTGTATTCAGTGTCCACTACAGTCCTGAAGGACTCATCTGATTTCTGCTGTAAGGACAGCACCCCAAAAAGCCCTTTTTAGGGCTAGAACATCAGTCTGCTTTTTTTTTTTCCTGTGTAATCTAATTGCAGTTGCCTGCCTGCCAGCGTGTGTGTCAGGCTCACAGCGTATACTGTGCCCACTTGCCCAGTGCCACCACTCATATCTGGTGTAACAGTAGTGTAGATTTTAAAAAAAAACAACACTTTTATGACTGTGTTAAATAATAGCAGTCAGTTTCCTTCACACGTGTGCGTTTCAGTGCCTGCCTGCCTGCCAGGGCACAGTGTCACCCCAGTGCAACTCATATCTGGTGTAACAGTAGTGTATATTTTAAAAAAACAACACTTTTTTGACTGTGTTAAATAATAGCAGTCAGTTTCCTTCACACGCGTGCGTTTCAGGGCCTGCCTGCCAGGACACAGTGTCACCCCAGTGCAACTCATATCTGGTGTAACAGTAGTGTAGATTTAAAAAAAACAACACTTTTTGACTGTGTTAAATAATAGCAGTCAGTTTCCTTCACACGTGTGTGTTTCAGTGCCTGCCTGCCAGGACACAGTGTCACCCCAGTGCAACTCATATCTGGTGTAACAGTAGTGTAGATTTTAAAAAAACAACACTTTTTTGACTGTGTTAAATAATAGCAGTCAGTTTCCTTCACACGCGTGCGTTTCAGTGCCTTCCTGCCAGGGCACAGTGTCACCCCATTGCAACTCATATCTGGTGTAACAGTAGTGTAGATTTAAAAAAAAAAACACTTTTTTGACTGTGTTAAATAATAGCAGTCAGTTTCCTTCACACGTGTGCGTTTCAGTGCCTGCCAGGGCACAGTGTCACACCAGTGCAATTCATATCTGGTGTAACAGTAGTGTAAATTTAAAAAAAAAAATGTTTTTTTGACTGTAATAGATTGAATAGCAGTTAGTTGTCTGCAAGCGTGTGTGTCAGGCCTACAGCGTCTACTTTGACAACTTCTGCCAGTGCACAGTGCCACTCATATCTGTTGTCACAGTAGCTTGCACGCATAGTACCACTAATCGGAAAAAAAAATGACAGGCAGAGGCAGGCCACCCCGCAGGGGCCATCGTGTGTGCGTTTCAGTGCCTGAGTGCCAGGGCACAGTGTCACCCCAGTGCAACTCATATCTGGTGTAACAGTAGTGTAGATTTAAAAAAACCAACACTTTTTTGACTGTGTTAAATAATAGCAGTCAGTTTCCTTCACACGTGTGCATTTCAGTGCCTGCCTGCCAGGGCACAGTGTCACCCCAGTGCAACTCATATCTGGTGTAACAGTAGTGTACATTTAAAAAAAACAACACTTTTTTTTTACTGTGAAATAATAGCAGTCAGTTTCCTTCACACGTGTGCGTTTCAGGGCCTGCCAGGGCACAGTGTCACCCCAGTGCAACTCATATCTGTTGTAACAGTAGTGTAGATTTAAAAAAACAACAACACTTTTTTGACTGTGTTAAATAATAGCAGTCAGTTTCCTTCACACGTGTGCGTTTCAGTGCCTGCCAGGGCACAGTGTCACACCAGTGCAACTCATATCTGGTGTAAAAGTAGTGTACATTTAAAAAAAAAATGTTTTGACTGTAATAGATTGAATAGCAGTTAGTTGTCTGCAAGCGTGTGTGTCAGGCCTACAGCGTCTACTCTGCCAACTTCTGCCAGTGCACTGTGCCACTCATATATGTTGTCACAGTAGCTTGCACGCATAGTACCACTAATCGAAAAAAAAAATGACAGGCAGAGGCAGGCCACCCCGCAGGGGCCGTCGTGGTCGTGGTGCTGTGATTCCCTTTGGCCCTAGAATAATGCCCAGTGTTCAGAGGCCACGTACCCCGAACTCGAACAGTTCTGAGGACATAGTTGACTGGCTAACACAGGACACCCAATCTTCTACAGCTTCCGCTCGGAACCTTGACGCACCATCCTCCTCCAGCTTAGCTTCGGGCATCTCTCAAGTTACCACTCGCCCGCCTGCCGCCACCACCAACACTAGCACCACAGCCGCTTCACTTGATCTGTCAGAGGAGTTATTTACACCTCAGTTGGAAGAAATGAGTGATAGTGATGCGCAACCATTATTGCCAGAGGATGTAGATAACAGGGATATGTCTCAGTCAGGCAGCATTACACACATGGACGTACGGTGTGATGATGATGATGTTGTACCCGCTGCTGCTTCCTTTGTTGAGTTGTCAGATACAAGTGAAGCGGTTGATGATGACGATGCGTCCGTGGATGTCACGTGGGTGCCCGCTAGAAGAGAAGAAGAAGAGGGGGAAAGCTCAGATGGGGAGACAGAGAGGAGGAGGAGACAAGTTGGAAGGAGGGGGAGGTTGTCGCAAGGAGCTAGTGGCACAGTCAGACAGCATGCATCGGCACCCGGGGTCAGCCAGACAGCACGCCAATCAACGCATGCTGTTGCCACCACCAGAATGCCGTCATTGCAGAGCTCAGCAGTGTGGCATTTTTTTTGTGTGTCTGCCTCTGACAACAGCGATGCCATTTGCAACCTGTGCCAAAAGAAACTGAGTCGTGGGAAGTCCAACACCCACCTAGGCACAACTGCTTTGTGAAGGCACATGATCGCACATCACAAATGCCTATGGGATCAACACATGAGGACAAGCAGCACACAAACTCAAAGCCGCCATCCTCCTCCTGGTCCAGCATCTTCAGCCACATCAACCACTGCTGTCCTCCTTGCCCCCTCTCAACCATCTGCCACTCCGTGTCTCGCCTTGAGCAGTTCCTGCTCATCTGCCCACAGTCAGGTGTCTGTCAAGGACATGTTTGAGCGTAAGAAGCCAATGTCACAAAGTCACCCCCTTTGCCCGGCATCTGACAGCTGGCTTGACTGAACTCTTAGCCCACCAGCTTTTACCATACAAGCTGGTGGAGTCTGAGGCGTTCAAAAAATTTGTATCTATTGGGACACCGCAGTGGAAGGTACCCGGCCGAAATTTCTTTTCACAAAAGGCAATCCCCAACCTGTACTTGATTGTGCAAAAGGAAGTAATGGCATGTCTGGCACACAGTGTTGGGGCAAGAGTCCATCTGACCGCTGACACCTGGTCTGCAAAGCATGGTCAGAGCAGGTATATCACCTACACTGCGCATTGGGTAAACCTGGTGACGGCTGACAAGCATGGAATGTGGCTCTGCAGAGGAGTTGGTGAAACCGCCACGACTTGCAGGCAGGCCTGCTGCCACCTCCTCTACTCCTCCTACTCCATCCTCTTCCATAACCTCCTCGGCTGAGTCCTCTTCTGCTGCTGCGTCTTGCTCCACATCAACGGCACCCCCCCCAGCTCCCCAGGTACTATTCCACATCCCGGATACGGCAGTGTCATGTGTTAAATAATAGCAGTCAGTTTCCTTCACACGTGTGCGTTTCAGTGCCTGCCTGCCAGGGCACAGTATCACCCCAGTGCAACTCATATCTGGTGTAACAGTAGTGTAGAGTTAAAAAAAACAACACTTTTTTGACTGTGTTAAATAATAGCAGTCAGTTTCCTTGACACGTGTGCGTTTCAGTGCCTGCCTGCCAGGGCACAGTGTCACACCAGTGCAACTCATATATAGTGTAACAGTAGTGTAGATTTAAAAAAACAACACTTTTTTGACTGTGTTAAATAATAGCAGTCAGTTTCCTTCACACGTGTGCGTTTCAGTGCCTGCCTGCCAGGGCACAGTGTCACCCCAGTGAAACTCATATCTGGTGTAACAGTAGTGTAGATTTAAAAAAAACAAAACCCTTTTTCGATTGTGAAATAATAGCAGTCAGTTTCCTTCACACGTGTGCGTTTCAGTGCCTGCCTGCCAGGGCACAGTGTCACCCCAGGCAACTCATATCTGGTGTAACAGTAGTATAGATTTAAAAAAAACAACACTTTTTTGTCTGTGAAATAATAGCAGTCAGTTTCCTTCACACGTGTGCGTTTCAGTGCCTTCCTGCCAGGGCACAGTGTCACCCCAGTGCAACTCATATCTGGTGTAACAGTAGTGTAGATTTAAAAAAAAAAAAACACTTTTTTGGCTGTGTTAAATAATAGCAGTCAGTTTCCTTCACACGTGTGCGTTTCAGTGCCTGCCTGCCAGGACACAGTGTCACCCCAGTGCAATTCATATCTGGTGTAACAGTAGTGTACATTTAAAAAAAAAAATGTTTTTTTGACTGTAATAGATTGAATAGCAGTTAGTTGTGTGTGTGTGTCAGGCCTACAGCGTCTACTTTGACAACTTCTGCCAGTGCACAGTGCCACTCATATCTGTTGTCACAGTAGCTTGCACGCATAGTACCACTAATCGGAAAAAAAAATGACAGGCAGAGGCAGGCCACCCCGCAGGGGCCATCGTGTTCGTGGTGCTGTGATTCCCTTTGACAAGCAGCACACAAACTCAAAGCCGCCATCCTCCTCCTGGTCCAGCATCTTCAGCCATGTCAACCACTGCTGTCCTCCTTGCCCCCTCTCAACCATCCGTCACTCCGTGTCTCGCCTTGAGCAGTTCCTGCTCATCTGCCCACAGTCAGGTGTCTGTCAAGGACATGTTTGAGCCTAAGAAGCCAATGTCACAAAGTCACCCCCTTGCCCGGCATCTGACAGCTGGCTTGACTGAACTCTTAGCCCGCCAGCTTTTACCATACAAGCTGGTGGAGTCTGAGGCATTCAAAAAATTTGTAGCTATTGGGACACCGCAGTGGAAGGTACCCGGCCGAAATTTCTTTGCACAAAAGGCAATCCCCAACCTGTACTCGATTGTGCAAAAGGAAGTAATGGCATGTCTGGCACACAGTGTTGGGGCAAGAGTCCATCTGACCACTGACACCTGGTCTGCAAAGTATGGTCAGGGCAGGTATATCACCTACACTGCGCATTGGGTAAACCTTGTGACGACTGCCAAGCATGGAATGCGTGGCTCTGCAGAGGAGTTGGTGACACCGCCACAACTTGCAGGCAGGCCTGCTGCCACCTCCTCTACTCCTCCTACTCCATCCTCTTCCATAACCTCCTCGGCTGAGTCCTCTATTGCTGCTGCATCTTGCTCCACATCAACGGCAACCCCCCAGCTCCCCAGGTACTATTCCACATCCCGGATACGGCAGTGTCACGCCGTCTTGGGGTTGACTTGCCTGAAAGCAGAGAGTCACACCGGACCAGCACTCCTGTCCGCCCTGAACGCACAGGTGGATCAGTGGCTGACTCCGCACCAACTGGAGATCGGCAAAGTGGTTAGTGACAACGGAAGAAATTTGGTGGCGGCATTGAATTTGGGCAAGTTGACACATGTACCGTGCATGGCACATGTGTGTAATCTGATCGTACAACGCTTTGTGCATAAGTACCCAGGCTTACAGGACATCCTGAAGCAGGCCAGGAAGGTGTGTGGCCATTTCAGGCGTTCCTACACAGCCATGGCGCACTTTTCAGATATCCATCGGTGAAACAACATGCCAGTGAGGCGCTTGATTTGCAACAGCCCGACACGTTGGAATTCAACACTCCTAATGTTCGACCGCCTGATCCAACAAGAAAAAGCAGTTAACGACTATTTGTATGACCGGGGTGCTAGGACAACCTCTGCGGAGCTGGGAATTTTTTTGCCACGTTACTGGACTCTCATGCGCAATGCCTGTAGGCTCATGCGTCCTTTTGAGGAGGTGACAAACCTAGTCAGTCGCACCGAAGGCACCATCAGCGACATCATACCATTTGTTTTCTTCCTGGAGCATGCCCTGCGAAGAGTGCTGGATCAGGCCGTAGATGAGCGTGAAGAGGAAGAGTTGTGGTCACCATCACCACCAGAAACAGCCTTATCAGCATTGCTTGCTGGACCTGCGGCAACGCTGGAGGAGGATTGTGAGGAAGAGGAGTCAGAGGAGGAATGTGGCTTTGAGGAGGAGGAGGAAGACCAACCACAACAGGCATCCCAGGGTGCTCGTTGTCACCTATCTGGTACCCGTGGTGTTGTACGTGGCTGGGGGGAAGAAGATACCTTCAGTGAGATCACTGAGGACAAGGAACAGGACATGAGTAGCTCGGCATCCAACCTTGTGCAAATGGGGTCTTTCATGCTGTTGTGCCTGTTGAGGGACCCTCGTATAAAAAGGCTGAAGGAGAACGACTTGTACTGGGTGTCCACGCTACTAGACCACCGGTATAAGCATAAAGTGCCTGAAATGTTACTGAATTACCGCAAGTCGGAAAGGATGCAGCAGTTCCAAAATAAATTAAAAAGTATGCTTTACACAGCATATAAGGGTGATGTCACAGCACAACGGGAATCTAACAGGGGAAGAGGTGAAAGTAATCCTCCTCCTCCCACGACCACGCCGGCAAGGACAGGACGCTGTACAGACGTGTTGTTGATGGAGGACATGCAGAGCTTTTTAAGTCCTACTAATCGCCACAGCCCTTCGGGGTCTACCCTCAGAGAACGACTCAACCGATAGGTAGCAGACTACCTCGCCTTAACTGCAGATAACGACACTCTGAGGAGCGATGAACCCCTTGACTACTGGGTGTGCAGGCTTGACCTGTGGCCTGAGCTATCCCAATTTGCGATAGAACTTCTGGCCTGCCCCACTTCAAGTGTCCTGTCAGAAAGGACCTTCAGTGCAGCAGGAGGTATTGTCACTGAGAAGTCGCCTAGGTCAAAAAAGTCTAGATTACCTCACCTTTATTAAGATGAATGAGGGATGGATCCCGAAGGGACTGACAGTGGGCGATACATTCGACTAAAAAAGGCCTGATGAGATGAGCTGCCTTGGGCTAATAATGGTCCACACACTGCTGTATTTTATCTCTGAATGCCGGATGACTTGCGTGACTTATCCGCCACCAACTAGGGTTCAAGCCGTAATGTTTTAGGGCACTTTCTGCCTGGGAAACAAACATCAATTTTTCTGGCCGCTGCAACAATACCTAATTTTTCAGGCATGTGTACATGCCTAATTTTTCTGGCCTCTGGTGCTGCACTGTGGCTTCAAAAACCAAACCAAAAAAAAGGCACATAACAGGGATTAAACTGATAGGAGTGGTGTGTTAAGTAGTACTATTCCTATCTGGTGGCACATTAGACTGCACGCGCAGTGCCCCAAATTTGAACTAGGAGGTCCGACCAAGCATCTTTTTCCATCTCCCAGTTCCTAAAATCGATGCCATATACACATCCCCTGATAGGGGACATAACAGGGATTAAACTGATAAGAATAGAACTACTTAACACACCACTCCTATCTGGTGGCACATTAGATTGCACGTGCAGTGCCCCAAATTTGAAGCAGGAGGACCGACCAAGCATCTTTTTCCATCTCCCAGTTCCTAAAATCGATGCCATATACACGTCCCCTGATAGGGGACGTAACAGGGATAAAACTGATAAGAATAGTATAACTTAACACACCACTCCTATCTGGTGGCACATTAGATTGCACGCGCAGTGCCCCAAATTTGAAGTAGGAGGACCGACCAAGCATCTTTTTCCATCTCCCGGTTCCTAAAATCAATGCCATATACACGTCCCCTGATAGGGGACATAACAGGGATTAAACTGATAAGAATAGTACTACTTAACACACCACTCCTATCTGGTGGCACATTAGATTGCACGCGCAGTGCCCCAAATTTGAAGTAGGAGGACCGATCAAGCATCTTTTTCCATCTCCCGGTTCCTAAAATCAATGCTATATACACGTCCCCTGATAGGGGACGTAACAGGGATTAAACTGATAGAAATAGTACTACTTAACACACCTTATAATAACGCAGAGAGAGGCAACGCAGAGAGAGGAATCTGAAGAAGAGGAGTCAGAGGAGGAAGGTGGCTTTGAGGAGGTGGAAGACCAAACACAGCAAGCGTCCCAGGGGGCTTGTTGTCACCTTTCGGGGACCCTTGGTGTTGTACGTGGCTGGGTGGAGGAAGAGACCTTCAATGACATCAGTGAGGACAAGGAACGGGTCATGGCTAGCTTGATATACAACCTTGTGCAAATGGGGAGTTTGCGGTTGTGTAAATGGACTGTTTGCGGTTGTTTGCGGTGCGTTAAAGGGACAGTCTAGGCCAAAATAAACTTTCATGATTCAGATAGAGCATGTAATTTTAAACAATTTTCCAATTTTCTTTTATCACCAATTTTGCTTTGTTCTCTTGGTATTCTTAGTTGAAAGCTTAACCTAGGAGGTTCATATGCTAATTTCTTAGACCTTGAAGCCCACCTCTTTCAGATTGCATTTTAACAATTTTTCACCACTAGAGGGTGCTAGTTCACGTATTTCATATAGACAACACTGTGCTCGTGCACGAGAAGTTATCTGGGAGCAGGAAAAAACTGAAAAAAGGGGCAGTTTGCAGAGGCTTAGATACAAGATAATCACAGAGGTTAAAAGTATATTATTATAAATGTGTTAGTTATGCAAAACTGGGAAATGGGTAATAAAGGAATTCTGGGAAATGGGTAATAAAGGAATTATCTATCTTTTAAAACAATAAAAATTCTGGTGTAGACTGTCCCTTTAAACGGGGAGTTTGGTCTGTCACTGTGAAGCGGGCGTAACCCTTACACTACCTGATCGATACAACATCATACCTGATGTTTTAAAGCATGTTATTCCAAACAATTTAGGAATGTTAGGTGATTTATGCCCTTTATGGATTAAAACCAGACTCTGCATCAACTATATAATTTTCCATGGGAGTTTTGCCATGGATCCCCCTCCGGCATGCCACAGTCCAGGTGTTAGTACCCTTGAAACAACTTTTCCATCACTATTGTGGCCAGAAAGAGTCCCTGTGGGTTTTAAAATTCGCCTGCCTATTGAAGTCTATGGCGGTTTGCCCGGTTCGCCCGTTCGCGAACAATTGACGAAGTTCGCGTTCGCCGTTTGTGAACGCAAAATTTTAGGTTCGCGACATCACTAACTCCTAATAATGTTGCTAAATGGCTTCCCTCATGTAAGAATACTTGTGTCAAAGTATAAGTTCTAACTTAGTTCACTGCTTTTTGAATTGTTTCAAAATTAAACAACTTTGGCACAAAATTAGTTTATAGCTTATCAAAACCACAGGTTGTTTTAAATTGCAAGCAAATTTTCTTTTTTGACCGTATAAATATAAATAGAAAAACTAAACTCTTTCAATTATGATAATAAAAGGTATCCTTAAGGATTAGAATTCCCTCTATAAACAAAGTTAAAAATAATCTTTTACATCACTTAAAAGACCAATATGATGCTCTTGGTGAGATTGAATACCGAGCACACATATGCCTGGTTTGCAAACAGCTGTAATAGAATTTTAAATACCCAACAAATATATAAAATTATAATTTTAATGTCACCTTAAGTATCTTTGTCCAATGAAATCCACAGAGCTAAAAATTAAGCTCAGCAAATTGATTTTGATACTGAAGACAAAGCTCACAAAAACATTGCCTATAGCATATAGAGACAAACGAAAAGCTTTAAAGGGACAGTCAACACCAGAATTTTTGATGTTTAAAAAGATAGATAATCCCTTTATTGCCCATTCCCCAGTTTTGCATAACAAACACAGTTATAATCATACCTCTGTAATTACCTTGTATCTAAGCCTCTGCAGACTGCCCCCTTATCTCAGTTCATTTGACAGACTTACATTTTAACCAATCAGTGCTCACTCCTCGGTAAATTCACGTGCGTGAGCTCAATGTTATCTATGTGAAACACATAAACTAATGCCCTCTAGTGGTGAAAAACTGTCAAAATGCTTTCCGATTAGAGGCGGCCTTCAAGGTCTAAGAAATTAGCATATGAAGCTCCTAGGTTTAACTTTCAAATAAGAATACCAAGAGAACAAAGCAAAATTGGTGATAAAAGTAAATTAGATAGTTGTTTAAAATTACATGCCCTATTTGAATCATGAAAGTTTGCCCCTTTAAATTAAAAAACAATATAACCTGCAACAAACCTGGTCCCAATGTTGTCTTTCTTCGGCTTCTTTCAGCCAGCAGCAATAAGTCCCCTGTGGCCCTCTTTCATTTATCATCTTTTAATTTAACCAATGAGAAGAGTTAGCGCTCAACTGACTGTTTGCCTTCCTACTGCAATCAAAGTTAATCTGATAACCAATTATGATTGCTTTAAAATGAAGAGTTCTACAGTGAATGGTGACCATATAGTTGATAACTTGGCAGGCTAGTAGGACTTAATAGGTTAATGGTGGTTGGGGCTGAGTTGTCTAGAGTTTATTACAGTGTGGCAACTGGGGGCCATAGGATCGTCCTCTTTGAAAGCACTGTTATATACAAAATATATGTACTTTGCACCAGGTCAATGCTGCTATAAAGGGGTTTTAGGCATACTAACGGATTTAAACTGCAATATTGTACCAGTGAATCAGCAACCACATTATTGGGGCTGGGATATATTATGAATGCAGAGATCTCTTCGTTTTTAACATCACTAGTTAAAAATGCTTTGGGCCTTAAATAGCTTAGGGTAAGGAACAGGTTATAGTAAATTTTGGATTTTGGTTTAGAGATTGAAGTTCATGCAATAGCAGCAAAATTTTGCAACCACATGGCTAAAAGATGGCCACAAAAATGCAGTTGGGTGACATTTTTAGCCAGGAACTTTTACACTGTTAACACTCAGTGGTGGCAGGCATAAGAGGCATTATAATTATTAAGAGACTCCAATAGAAAGTAATAGGTATTGTTATTATTGGCAAGTTATTTGTACTCATGAGATTGATGGAACACAAGCCACCATTTATAGGGACAGTGTCATTATCTAGTGACCCTCTCACTAACAATTTTGGCAAGTACTGTATATGATTTAACCTAATGCTTCTAATACCAAAAATACAATGACGTTCTGTTATGTTTTGCCATAAAAGATTTTTTTTTTTTTTTTTTTTATTCTTTCCAGTATTTATAAAAATAAATGTTGTGGACACCCCAATAGGAGATGTTTAAAAACATTTTTTACATCTAGGTTTGTTTTGCCATAAGCATGCTTGGTAACCCAACTATAGTGCTTCTGGATGAACCCTCTACAGGATTGGATCCTAAAGGTCAGCAACGACTTTGGTAAGTAAAGATGATCAAACATCAAATGGACCTGCTGAATATCTTGCTTTAATCCCAAAAATCTGCTAGCCAGTCAGAATTAATATATTTTCAGTATCACAGTAGGTTAACTAGTTTAAATAATTTGCATTCATAAACTTTGGCAAGACAGGAGAGATCCTGAAGTTATTGATTGTTTCAGAGTTTGTAAGCATTGGAGCTTGACATCACTGGCATAAAGGATGATCTGTTTCATCATCATTAAATGTTTAAAGTTAACACAAAAACTTTCGTTTGTGATAGTTAACCATATTTACATAAACATGCATACCAATTTTCTGCCTAAATAATAATTATATTTTACTTATAATGTTAAGTAGAATATAATGAATTTTGCTAGGCTTTTTTAATCCACTTATAATTGCTGATGACTGCACCAATAATTAGTAACAAAGAAACTTGTGCAAGTAAATGCCAAATCCCACAATCTCAAAAATTATACAAATGTAACTAAAAAATATTACGGCCAAATTACAAGTTTTACGTTATGAGGGTGCGCTCCGGACATCACCGCCACCTACATTATACTTATGAACCCCTAATCAGCTGCTCCCAACATCGCAGACACCTACATTATATTTATTAACCCCTAATCTGCTGCCCACAACATCACCGACACCTACATAATATTATTAACCCCTAATCTGCCGCCCCCAATGTCGCCACCACTATAATAAACATATTAACCCCTAAACCGCCGTACTCCTGCATCGCAAACACTAGTTAAATATTATTAACCCCTAATCGGCCGCCCCTAACGTCACGGCCACTATATTATATTTATTAACCCCTAAATCTAAGTCTAACCCTAACCCTAACACCCCCTAACAAATATAATTAAAATAAATATAAATAAAAATTACTATCATTAACTAAATAATTCCTTTTTAAAACTAAATACCTGTAAAATAAACCCTAAACTAGCTACAATATAACTAATAGTTACATTATAGCTAGCTTAGGGTTTATTTTTATTTTACAGGCAAGTTTGTATTTATTTTAACTAGGTAGAATAGTTACTAAATAGTTATTAACTATTTAATAACTACCTAGCTAAAATAAATACAAATTGACAAGATCTTTAAACTAATTACACCTAATCTAATAGCCCTATCAAAATAAAAAAGCCCACCCAAAATAAAAAAACCCTAGCCTAAACTAAACTACCAATAGCCCTTAAAAGGGCCTTTTGCGGGGCATTGCCCCAAATAAATCAGCTCTTTTACCTGTAAAAAAAATACAAACAACCCCCCCAACAGTAAAACTCACCATCCAAACAACCAACCCCCCAAATAAAACCCTAACTAAAAAAAAACTAAGCTCCCCATTGCCCTGAAAGGGGCATTTGGATGGGCATTGCCCTTAAAAGGGCATTTAGCTCTATTGCGGCCCAAAGCCCTAACCAAAAAATAAAACCCACCCAATACACCCTTAAAAATTTCTAACACTAACCCCTGAAGATCCACTTACCGGGAGAAGTCTTCCTCCAAGTGGCAAGATGTCCTCAACGAAGCCGGCAGAAGTGGTCCTCCAGATGGGCAGAAGTGGTCCTCCAGACGGGCAGAAGTCTTCACCCAGACAGCATCTTCAGCCAATAGGATTGAGCTTGCATTCTATTGGCTGATTGGAACAGCCAATAGAATGTAAGCTCAATCTTATTGGCTGATTGGATCAGCCAATAGGATTGAAGTTCAATCCTATTGGCTGATTGCATCAGCCAATAGGATTTTTTCAACTTTAATTCCGATTGGCTGATAGAATTCTATCAGCCAATCGGAATCTAAGGGACGCCATCTTGGATGACGTCATTTAAAGGAACCTTCATTCAGCAAAAAGACATTGATTGAAGAGAATGCTCCGCACGGGATGTCTTGAAGATGGAGCCGCTCCGCGTCAGAAGGATGAAGATAGAAGATGCCATCTGGGTGAAGACTTCTGCCCGTTTGGAGGACCACTTCTGCCCGTCTGGTGGACCACTTCTGCCGACTTCGTTGAGGACATCTTGCCGCTTCGATGGATCTTCGGTGGTTAGTGTTAGGATTTTTTAAGGGTGTATTGGGCGGGTTTTATTTTTAGGTTAGGCAATGCCCATCCAAATGCCATTTTCAGGGCAATGGGGAGCTTAGGTTTTTTTAGTTAGGGTTTTATTTGGGGTTTGGTTGTGTGGGTGGTGGGTTTTACTGTTGGGGGGGTTATTTGTATTTTTTTTTACAGGTAAAAGAGCTGATTTCTTTGGGGCTATTGGTAGTTTAGTTTAGGCTAGGTTTTTTTTTATTTTGGGTGGGCTTTTTTATTTTGATAGGGCTATTTGATTAGGTGTAATTAGTTTAAAGATCTTGTAATTGGTTTTTAATTTTCTGTAATTTAGTGTTTTTTTTTTGTAATTTAGCTAATTGTTTTGAATTAGTTAATTGTATTTAATTTAGGGAATTTATTTAATTGTAGAGTTAGGTTAGGTGTTAGTGTATCTTATGTTAGGTTTTATTTTACAGGTCAATTTGTATTTATTTTAGCTAGGTAGTTAGTAAATAGTTAATAACTATATAGTAACTATTCTACCTAGTTAAAATAAATACAAACTTGCCTGTAAAATAAAAATAAACCCTAAGCTAGCTACAATGTAACTATTAGTTATATTGTAGCTATCTTAGGGTTTATTTTATAGGTAAGTATTTAGTTTTAAATAGGAATAATTTATTTAATGATAGTAATTTTTATTTATATTTATTTTAATTATATTTGTTAAGGGGTGTTAGGGTTAGGGTTTAGACTTAGATTTAGGGGTTAATAAATATAATATAGTGGCGGCGACAATGGGGGCAGCAGATTAGGGGTTAATAAATGTAGGTAGGTGTCGGCGATGTTAGGGATGGCAGATTAGGGGTTAATAATATTTAACTAATGTTTGCGAGGCGGGAGTACGGCGGTTTAGGGGTTAATATGTTTATTACAGTGGCGGCAATGTCGGGAGCGGCAGATTAGGGGTTAATAACTTTAATATAGTGTTTGTGATGCGGGAGGGCCTCGATTTAGGGGTTAATAGGTCGTTTATGGGTGTAAGTGTACTTTTTAGCACTTTAGTTATGAGTTTTATGCTACAGCGTTGTAGTGTAAAACTCATAACTACTGACTTTAAAATGCGGTACAAATCTTGACGGGATAGGGTGTACCACCTACTTTTTGGACTCCCAGGACAAGCTCGTAATACCAGCGCTATGGAAGTCCCATTGAAAAAAGACTATACGCAAATTGTGTAAGTTGATTTGCGGTAAGGCCAAAAAAGTGTGCGGTGCCCCTAAATCTGCAAGACTCGTAATACCAGCGGTAGTAAAAAAGCAACGTTATGAGGCTTAACGCTGCTTTTTACTCATAACGCAAGACTGGTAATCTAGCCGTTAGTTTGTAAGTGGGTCCATATCAAAGCCTTTGCAATGTGTAGACTGGTTTATGTACAAACATATATGATCTACAGTTTAGATAGTCTCTTATGTGTCAAAAAGACAAACAACCAATAACAATTAAAGTGCCCCCTAGTGATGTATAACAAATGCCCCATTAACAGTTCATTAGAATTCCCATTACATTTGCATTTTTACTTTGAAATCAATGGGAAAAGATCATCAACGATTCTCCTGCTTGGAGAGAAACTATAGTACAAACTTCACAGGGGCAGAACTCACTAAATAATAAAAAGGTTTGAACCTGAAACATCCACAGAGATGAGAGATGCCTCCCATAAACCTCTCCACTCAGATGAGATGATCTAAAATGATCCTCCAGCACTGAGATATCTTTCACAAGATTCTAGACAAGCAATTTTTTTTTGCACTTTTATAAGCGGCATTCCCTGCATTTCTGCATGTAAAGGAGAGACAAGCCCAGTGCAGTATAGCATTGCATAATATAAGTGTTTTGTTACATTTACATTTTGTGCTTTATATTTTATATTGCTTTATACTTCAGATTGGGTTATGTTTTATGACATTTAAGATTTGCACTTTCTCTTTTGTGTTTTAATGCAATTAGGTTCTGTATATAGCAGTGATTTCATAAATTCTGATTATGCTTTAAAAGTTTCTGTGTTTCTTTAATAAATAAGGATCATATTTTGTATATTTCTGTAAATCAGCTTCAGATTATGGGAGGGACAGGGGAGCTCTCTCACAAATCTCATGAAATGCTGTAAGCATTCTACACAAGCTGGTCTCACTGATTTATATTGCCAGCTGTATGTAGATGACGTTTGCTCAAAATTCACAATACACAAACAGGTAGGTTACGAGTTGTGCGTTCATCTTTAAACGCTTAAAAAATGGTAATTTCAGCATTAAAACAGCAACGCAGCCATTACAAGTCTTGTCGGTATAGCTGTACCGCAAGCCTTTTAGCCTGTAACACAACGTCAGTCCCGCACTCGTAAAAATGACGTTTTTTCATGGGACTTCCATAGCGCAGCCATTACGAGTTTTGCGTTGAGGCTTAAAAGCTTGCGTTACACCCTATGACGACAAGATCCGTACCGCCATCTGAGAGCAGTAGTTATGAGTTTTATGCAACAAAACTGTTACATAAAACTCATAACTAAAGTGTTACAAAGTACACTAACACCCATAAACTACCTATTAACCCCTAAACCGAGGCCCTCCTGCATCGCAAATACTACTATAATAAAGTTATTAACCCCTAAACCGCTGCCCTCCCGCATCGCAAACGCTATTTAAATATGATTAACCCCTATTCTGCCATCCGCCCACATCGCCCCACTATACTTAAGTTATTAACCCCTACACCACCACCACTATAATAAACCTATTAACCCCTAAACTGCAAGCCCCCTACAACGAAATATACTAAATTAAACTATTAACCCCTAAACCGAAAGCCCCCCACATTGCAAACTAATTTAAACTAGTAACCCCTAAACCTAACGCCCCCCTAACTTTATATTCAAATTACAATTTCCCTATCTTAAATTAAATTAAAACTTACCTGTCAAATTAAAAAAAATAAGTTTAAACTAACAATTAAACTAATATAACTATTAAACTAAAATTAAACTAAATACAAATTAAGGAAAACTAAAATAAACATTAAAAAAATCCTAACACTACTATAAAAATTACAAAGTATCTAATTACAAAAATACTAAATTACGAAAAATAACAAATTAAATTATCAAAAATAAAAAAGAATTACACCTAATAGTCCTATAAAAATAATAAAGCCCACCCAAAATAAAAAACCCTAGCCTACAATAAACAACCAATAGCCCTTAAAAGCGCCTTTTGTAGGGAATTGTACTAAGTTAAACAGCTCTTTTACCTGTAAAAAAAATACAAAGACCCCCCAACAGTAAAACCCACCACCCAACCAACTCCCCAAAATAAAAAACCTAACTCTAACAAAAGCCTAAGCTATTTGTATGGGCATTGCCCTTAAAAGGGTATTTAGCTCTTTTGCATTGCCCTGAAAAGGGCATTTAGCTCTTTTAAGAAAAGCCCAAACCCTAAACTAAAAAAAAAAAAAACACCCAAAAAAATCCTAACACTAACCCCCAAAGATCCACTTACAGTTTTTGAAGTCCGGACACCCAGGCGGTGAGAAGTCTTCACCCAGGCCGCAAGGTCTTCATCCATCCAGGTGGCGTCTTCTATCTTCATCCAGGCGGCATCTTCTATCTTCATCCCGGCGGCATCTTCTATCTTCATCCCGGCGGCATGGAGCAGGTCCATCCTGAAGACATCCAGCACGGAGCATCCTCTTCATACGGTCGCCGCCGTATACTGAATCTTCAATGCAAGGTACGCGATTCAAAATGGCGTCCCTTGCATTCCTATTGGCAGATTTGATTTTGGAAATTCAAATCAGCCAATAGGATGAGAGCTACTGAAAACCTATTGGCTCTTCAAATCAGCCAATAGGATGAGAGCTACTGAAATTCTATTGGCTGATTTAAACAGCCAATAGAATTTCAGAAGCTCTCATCCTATTGGCTGTATATACTAAATTAAACTATTAACCCCTACGCCAAAAGCCCCCCACATTGCGAACTAATTTAAACTAGTAACCCCTAAATCTAACGCCCCCTAACTTTATATTAAAATTACAATATCCATATCTTAAATTAAATGAACTTACCTGTCAAATTAAAAAAACTAAGTTTAAACTAACAATTAAATTAATATAACTATTAAACTAAAATTAAACTAACTACCTATTAAAGAAAACTAAAATACACATTTAAAAAATCCTAACACTACTATAAAAAATACTAAATTACAAAAAATAACAAACACTAAATTGCGAAAAATAACAAACGATATTATCAAAAATAAAAAACAATTACACCCAAAATAAAAACACCCCCTAGCCTACAATAAACTACCAATAGCCCTTAAAATTACCTTTTGTAGGGCATTGCCCTATAGAAATCAGCTCTTTTACCTGTAAAAAATACCCCCCAACAGTAAAACCCACCACCTAACCAACCCCCCAAAATAAAAAAACATAACTCTGAAAATAAACAAAGATACCCATTGCCCCTAAAGGGGCATTTGTATGGGTATTGCCCTTAAAAGGGCATTTAAATCTTTTGCATTGCCCTTAATAGGGCATTCAACTCTTTTTCAAAGCCTAAACCCCTAATCTAAAAAAAAAACACCACAAAAAAAATAAAAAAAAACCCTAACCCCAGAAGATCTACTCACGGTTTCTGAAGTCCGGACATTCATCTCAATCCAGGCGGCGAGGTCTTCATCCAGGTGGCGAGGTCTTCATCCATCCCGGGCGCGTCTTCTATCTTCATCCCGGCGGTGCGGAGCAGAGCCATCCTGGAAGCCGAAGCCATCCTGCGCAAAGCGTCCTCTTCGTATGGTCGCCGTTGTACACTGAAGTTGCATGCAAGGTAGCCGTTTCAAAATGGAGTACCTTGCATTCCTATTGGCTGATTTTATTCTTCAAATTCAAATCAGCCAATAGGATTAGAGCTTCTGAAATCCTATTGGCTGTTCAAAACAGCCAATAGGATGAGAGATACTAAAATCCTATTGGTTTAGGGGATTAGGGGTTAATTAGGGGTTAATAACTTTATTATAGTGGCAGCGATGTCGGGGAGCGGCAGAATAGGGGTTAATAACTTTATTATAGTGTTGGCGATGTTGGGAGCGGCGGAATAGGGGTTACTAACTTTTATTAGTGTCGGCAATGTCGGGGGCGGCAAATTAGGGGTTAATAACTTTATTTAGGTGTTGGCAATGTCGGGGGCAGCAGATTAGGGGGGTTTATGTTAGGTTGTTAGGTTTTAATGTAACTTTTTTTTCCCCATAGACATCAACGGGGTTGCGTTACGGAGATCGCCATTCCGCACTTCAGGTGATATTTTTTTTTCTAACACTCTCTCCCCATTGATGTCTATGGGGAAAGCATTCACAAGCACGTAAACTCAGCCCTTGGCTTTTGTGCGGTATGGAGCTTAACACCACCATATCGCACGCACAAGGAGGCTTTTCAGAAACTCGTAATGGCAGCTAGTGATGTCGCAAACCTAAAATTTTGCGTTCGCCAACGGCGAACGCAAACTATGTCAAATGTCCGCGAACCGGCGAACCGGGCGAACTGCCATTGACTTCAATTGGCAGGCGAATTTTAAAACCCACAGGGACTCTTTCTGGCCACAATAGTGATGGAAAACTTGTTTCAAGGGTACTAACACCTGGACTGTGGCATGCCGGAGGGGGGTCCATGGCAAAACTCCCACGTAAAATTACATAGTTGATGCAGAGTCTGGTTTTAATCCATAAAGGGCATAAATTACCTAACATTCCTAAATTGTTTGGAATAACGTGCTTTAAAACATCAGGTATGATGTTGTATCGATCAGGTAGTGTAAGGGTTACGCCCGCTTCACAGTGACAGACCGAACTCCCCGGTTTTTTTTTTTGTTGTTTTTTTTTTTCATTTCACTTTTATTGAGGTCAGATACAATAGATAATATGTAAATCAGAGCATAACAAACACAAGAAAAAAAAATACATGGAAATAACATTTTTGATACGTGTCACTTCTGTCTATTACATCATAGACATAGTATCTTAACTAGGCTATATAAATAATAAATCAAATTCTCATGTTACATTAATTGTATTTGCTAACACGTATAGATTATATTAAACCTCATTTTCTTTTTCTTCCCATGGTTAACTTCCCCCTCACCCAAAAAAAAAAAAAAACTAGAATTAATAATAAAAAAAAAAAAAAAAAAAAAAGGGGAAAGGAAAAAAAATAACTTAAATCATATAACTGATCCATGCCCCCCCAGCTCCAACCCCAACTCCCAGCCCCTACCACAGATTGAGCAACACCAATTCTGAGTTCCTGAAGGGAAAAATTAACATATCTATTTCATTAGTTGGATAGCCTTTGATAAAGACTGACCATTTCAGGAAAAACATTTTTATGTCTTCTTCATTGTCAATATTAGTGTCTCTTTGCTCGATCATACATTGTTTCTTCAAACAATTTTTTACCTCAGAAATTGAGGGAATCTTTGAGCCCTTCCAGTACTTGAGAATCAGGTATCTGGCAGCTAAGATTGTGAGGATAATTAATTTTTCTTGAGGTTGTTGCCGTGCTTCAAATTGAACACAGAAAATAATCTGTGTCAAAGTAAGTACCAGAGGAGCAGCCTCGATATTCTTGTTGAGCCAAAATTCAACTCTGTACCAGAATTGGCGTATTTTTGGACAGTTCCATAGCATATGGACCAGATCCGCTGCCGCTAGGGAACACTTTGGACAAGCCTTAAATTCTGAATTATGTATTTTGTAACCTAGGGCTGGGGTAAAATATGTTCTGTGTAAGATTTTAAGGTGTGCTTCCCTCCACGTAGCAGAGAGAGTGGCCCTAGAAACTCGATCTATTGACCTCTGAACATTATTTGGCACTATCGCTTCTGAGAGAATTAACCTGGACCAAGTCATTGCTATATGCTCCAGTAAGGGATTTCCCTTGTTGGCATTAAGAAGTGCATAACAGGGAGTGATTGACATAAGTCCAGCTTTTATCAGAGTCAACCATTTTTCTAATTCTCCTAGGGTCCATGACCAATTTGCGTTCCTAGTAATCTTTAGTCCATAGTGCCTGAGTTGCAAATATGCAAAAAATTCTTTATGTAAAAGGTTGAATTCATTTTTCAATTGTTCAAATGTTTTTATGACATTTGAATCATTTTCAAATATTTGTTTGACTTTTACCAATCCTAGATGGGACCATCTGTCAAACACAGCCAATTCCAAGCCAGGCCGAAATCTTGGATTTCCTTTTATTGGTAAGTGCTGGGACACGCCACAATCCAATCCTAAAGTAGACCCTATTCTCCACCAGGCTTTGATCGGGTTCAGAATGCTTTTAAGCTTTTTAATTTCAGGGGGTAAAGACTTAGGTGGACAATGCACCAAACCAGTAAGAGAATACGGGTGACAGATATTCGATTCTAATAAAATGTTTGTAACATAATCTTTGGAGAGAATCCAATCTGATACTGTTCTTGCAAGAAAAGACATATTATATTGCCTAATATCTGGCAAAGCTAGACCCCCATGTTCCCTTGCCAAGGTTAATTTTGTAAGAGAAATTCTCGCCTTTTTTCCCTGCCAAAGAAATTTCCCGACTGCCCTATTTAACAACCTAATGTCTTTTCCGTACAAAATTAGTGGGGTATTTTGTAATATGTACAGGAGTTTCGGAAGAAGGATCATTTTGTAGAGGGCTATTCTCCCAGATAATGAAATGGGTAATCCTTGCCAAGATTTCAGCCTCTCACAGATCATTGTTAATATGGGTATTATATTAGCTTTGTACAAATCAGTGAAACTTACTGGTATATTAATACCCAGATATTTAAATGAATCAGAGACCTCTTTAAACGGACTGTCTTTGATTGATTCCCTATTTTTATTTAGCCAGAATAATTCCGATTTGGAAGTGTTGACCATATACCCAGAAAAGGAGCCAAATTGTTGAATGATACTAAGCAGTTTAGGTATATTTGACTTTGTGTTTGAAATATAAAGGAGAATGTCGTCCGCATAGAGTGCAGCCTTCATTTCATATTCACCCAAATTAATGCCCTCGATACTCTGTCTAATCTTTATTGCAAGAGACTCTATGGAAATGTCAAAAAGAAGGGGAGACAGAGGACACCCCTGGCGCGTTCCCTTTTCAATTGCAATATCTGAGGACAGTGAGTTATTAACTATTAGTCTGGTGGATGGGCATGTGTATAAGTTGTGAATAAAACTAACAAAATTATCCCTAAACCCAAATTTGCCTAAAGAGGCAAACAAGTGACTAAAATAAACTGAATCGAATGCCTTGGCCGCATCGATGGCAACTATTGCAGAGTCCCTCTTACCCGCTGTCTCTCTCTCTCTCTCTTGTTTGAAAATACTCTGTCGTCACGAGAACCTCCCTGATTTTGGAAGCTGAGTTACGACCATGCATGAATCCCGCTTGATCCTTGTGAATAATATGTGGGAGGCAGCCTTGAAGCCTACATGCCAGAATTGAGGCAAGGATCTTGTAGTCAGAATTCAAGAGAGCTATCGGTCGATAAGATCCCTTGTGAATAGGGTCCTTGCCACCCTTTAAGAGCAAAGTTGTAAAAGAGGCTGAGAAGCCAGCTGGTATAGCATAGCCTTCAATAAAGAATTGATTATACGTTTTACATAAATATGGAGCTATCTCTGAAGTTAGAATTTTATATACCTCGTTAGGAAGACCATCTGGTCCTGCTGCTTTATTCGTTGCTGACTCGAGAATCGTTCTACTGACTTCCTCATTGGAGATCGGGCTATTCAGAATGGAGTTCATTTCTGCTGTGATTGAGGGACATTTAACCTGGCCCCAAAATTGTCTGAACTGAGATATATCTGTAGTTTTTGCAGAATACAGATCTCTGTAATACTCCGAAAAAGCCTCTAGAATATCTTCGGTTTTAACCAGTGGTTTCCCTTGGTGAAGGATTTTTTCAATCATAGGAGGCTTATTATCACTCTTAGCTAACTTAGCTAATAGTTTACCTGATTTGTTACCAAACCGATAAAGCTTGGCCTGAAACCTCAGTTCTCTCTGTGTTTCCACTAGTAATGCCATAGCATCTCTTTCACTCTTGGCTTTTATATATTTAGCCCAATGGAAAGGTGTATTTTGTAGCAGATACCGATTATATGCATTAATCACAGAGTTTGTGACCTCTCTCTCTCTCTTTTTCAATTTTTTAGATATCATAGCAGCATAAGCCGTTACTTCACCTCTGAGGACTGCTTTAGCAGCTCCCCAGAATATTTCTGGGCGGTCAATAAATTCAGAATTAAAATGAAGATACTCCTTAAATTTATTGGTCAGATGGTTCTTAAATTTAGAGTCATTGGCCAAATAATACGGGAATCTAAATCTTGTGGAAAAATGTATGGATCTATTTAGCTGTAATTCCAAAAAAATAGGAGAGTGATCGGATAGAGTTACAGAGGTTATTCCTGCAGTAATTTTCACTTCAGGTGTTATTTTTTTTTCTAACACTCTCTCCCCATTGATGTCTATGGGGAAAGCATTCACGAGCACGTAAACTCAGCCCTTGGCTTTTGTGCGGTATGGAGCTTAACACCACCATATTGCACGCACAAGGAGGCTTTTCAGAAACTCGTAATGGCAGCTAGTGATGTCGCGAACGTAAAATTTTGCGTTCGCCAACGGCGAACGCGAACTTTGTCAAATGTCCGCGAACCGGCGAACCGGGCGAACTGCCATTGACTTCAATTGGCAGGCGAATTTTAAAACCCACAGGGACTCTTTCTGGCCACAATAGTGATGGAAAACTTGTTTCAAGGGTACTAACACCTGGACTGTGGCATGCCGGAGGGGGGTCCATGGCAAAACTCCCACGTAAAATTACATAGTTGATGCAGAGTCTGGTTTTAATCCATAAAGGGCATAAATTACCTAACATTCCTAAATTGTTTGGAATAACGTGCTTTAAAACATCAGGTATGATGTTGTATCGATCAGGTAGTGTAAGGGTTACGCCCGCTTCACAGTGACAGACCGAACTCCCCGTTTAACGCACCGCAAACAACCGCAAACAGTCCATTTGCACAACCACGAGATCGATAGATTTTTTTAAATATTTACAATACTGTTATAACAAATATGTTTGGTGGCACTAGTTGGCAAGTGGGCCTGGCACACACGCTGGCAGGCAGGCAACTGCAATTCAATTGCACTAGCAGACTGATGTTTCACAGTCAAAAAAGTTTTTATTTTAAATATTTAAAGTACTGTTACAAAAAATATGAGTGGTGCCACTAACTTATTTAAACTAATGTTACACCAGATAGGAGTGGTGGCACTCAGGATGGAAGTAGGCACAGTATATGCTGGGAGCCTGACACACAGGCTGGCACTAGTGGCACGCTGGCCTGGCAACTAAAATTAAATAACAATAGCAGACTGATGTAAAAGTTTTTTTTTTAAAAAATTTACACTGATGTTACACCAGATATAAGTGGTGGAAAACAGAGCTATTAATCACAGTATATGCTGTGGGCCTGACAAACAGGCCTGATGGAAAATTAAATTAGATTACACTAGCAAAATGATGTAAATTTTTTTTTTTTTTTTTTTTTTAATTTACACTAATGTTACACCAGATATAAGTGGTGGAAAACAGGCACAATATAGGCTGTGTACCTGACACACAGGCCTGATGGAAAATGAAATTAGATTACACTAGCAAAATGAGGTAAAAGTTTTTTTTTTTAATTTACACTAATATTAAGCAGATATAAGTGGTGGCACAGAAGAATTAATCACAGTATATGCTGTGTGCCACAGGCTGACAGGCAGGCAAATGCAAATAAAATTACCAAAAAAAACCCAAAAAAACGACTGAAGTTATAGCCCTAAAAAGGGCTTTTTGGGCTGAAGTTCTAGCCCTAAAAAGGGCTTTTTGGGGTGCTGTCCTTACAGCAGAGACTAGATGAGTCCTTCAGGACTGTAGTGGACACTAAATACACTAGCCTAGCTATCTATTTCCCTATAATATCAACAGCAGCAGCACTAAACCTCCTCTCACTAAGACAGCAGGATCGTTATAACTCTAAAATGGCTGCTGCCCAGTAGCTGGGAGGGTCTGGGAGGAAGTGTCTGCTGCTGATTGGCTGAAATGTGTCATCAGACTGTGAGACACAGGGTCAAAGTTTCATCAATGATGACTAATAGGGGGCGGATCAAACATCGCATATGTTCGCCCGCCGCGGCGAACGCGAACAAGCTAAGATCGCCGGGAACTGTTCTCCGGCGAACAGTTCGCAACATCTCTAATGGCAGCGCTGTGGAGGGTGAAATAACGCAATTTTTGTTGCGTTTGTTTCGCACACTGTTTAACGCAAAACTCGTAATCTAGGTGTAAGTAAAAAAGCTCACTGTATATTTATGAGTATATTTTACAAATAACATTGCACTTTGTATTTGTTCTATTTAAAATAAGACAGGTAGTTTATTTTCCCAAAGTATGACACTAATTTGTTAAAGTTACACAGAAACTGTCAAAGCATAATCATAATTTGTAAAATTATAATCCTGCTGTATATAGAATCTATATGCATTGAAATATAAAATGGAAAGTTTAAATGAAATAAAACAATCTAAAGTCTAACATAATATAACATATGAAGTACAAAGGGTAAATGCGCAGAACTCTCATGTCACATAGTGCTATATTGCACTGGGCTTGTCTGTCCACCACATACAGATATGCAAGGAATGCCCCTTGTAGAAGTATAACAAAATCTGGCTTTTAGAATCTTGTGAGGGATCTTGTAGTGTCATTATATATCATCTAATCTGAACAGAGAGCTTTATCTCATGAGAATTAGCACAGTGAATACATTATGCAAAGTATTGGTTTACCCATGTTGAACATTGACCAATATGTTAAGGCACGAAGAACAGGCAAAATACTGTTAAATTATGCCCACAACCAAATCCATTTGTACATTGTCTAGGCTTAACATCATTTGCATGTGTAAAATAAAACTTTTGCAATCTAAATCCATCATGAGAAGTGTTAAACAATCTGAATATAATTTTAATATAACCATGGTGGGTATACTGGGAATATTTGCCAAATGATTATATTTGTTAACTTTCATATTTTATGTATTTTTTTTGTTTTCTATCATAGTTATAAATATATACTTTTCCTGATGCAGAAAGTTTTTCTTTCGCAAGGTGGTGAAAGTCCACAAGTTCATTACTTCTGGGATTCAACTCTTCGCTACTAGGAGGAGGCAAAAAGTGCAAGTGTATTCTATCCCTTCCTCCTCGCTGATTAGCCAGTCTAAATCTTTGCCTCTCAGGAGGTAGGTAAAGAATTGATGTGCCCCATGTTTTCTCTCAGAGTGCTGCTACAAACAGAAAGAGGGAAGATTTGAGTTAAGGGTAGTGACACAATTTCTTCCATTGAAGGAGTTAGTTACAAGCCTTTCACTGGTGTCGCAGGGATCATTCCCCTAGCCTCCTCCTTTTTGATTGTCGAGATACACCTTACAGTGATCCTCTGCTATGATGTACACAGCACTGGATGGGCTATATACTGGAAGCAATAATTTCTGCTGTGGGGAAGTACAATAGAGGGTGTGCAGTTCAGGTAAGAAGATACATTTCTTTGTTTGCACTCTCATAGCCCACCAGCTATTAAAAGGTACTATTGTTACAGGGTACATTAGAGCATGGGAACACATTTTATAAGACAGTTTTACACCACTTCATTTTCTTAGTCTTGCTGACTTATCTATAATGTTCTACGGTATAGTACAGTTTTCTGGGAAAACTTTTAGTGTGTGACAATTATTTTTTCCTCAACATTCAATATTTTATTTAGTGTGCACTCCCTTTTTATGTGTTATATCCTATGCTCAATACCCCACGCTTATCTTTTTTATTGAAATTTTGTATACAATCTGAAAAAAAAGGGAAAAAAAAAAAAAAAAAAGAGTACAACAAATAAAAATGCAGAAAACTATACATATCCCTAGCTATCCAGAAATTTTGGAACGTATAGGCAATAGTTTTAAGAGAGTACTGACATAATACACAATCTTAAATCGTCCAGCAGGGATGTTACAGTAGATAGGGCTAGTTCTGAGAAGGATAGCGCAGGGGTGGCATCGGACAATGTTTACTTTGTTTTCTGTTTTCTTTCTCTTTCCCTACATGTGTAAGGGAATTGACCTTATGTATGTCAGATAGGAGATTAGTATCATAGAATTATAGTGAGGTAAAAAGGAAAAGGAAAAAAGGAAAAGGTGGCCGGAGGGGTAGAGGAGAAGAGCGAACCGGTCAGGTCAGAGAAGCAAGAGGGAGGGATGGGGAAGGGTCGCTGTTTATATTAAGCTAGACTAGTTGTGGCAAAACGTTGAGTTGTGGAGTCAAAGTGTCCCAGTAAAACCTTATAATGTGGAGCGGGTCTAGTCGATTAGTTCTGTAATAGGAGTATTCTTTCGAGTGACAATAGCTCTTGTGTATGGTTTTTCCAGTCTGTATGTGTGGGTAGGACAGCAGACTTCCAGTTTCTCGCAATTACTGACTTTGAAGAATTAATGCAAAATTGTAGAAGGTGTGTGCGTAGTTTACATGTCCTTTTGAGGCTATCATTGAATAAAACCATCAGTGGAGTGAGTTTAAAATTGGAGCTAAAGAGAGTACTCAGGGATGATTCTATGAAGGCCCAAAAAGGTTTAAGCCAGGGGCAAGACCACAATATATGGGACATTGTGCCGGTCTCTCCACAACCCCTCCAACACGATATATTAGTTTCAATCTGGATGGGATAAGGTACCATTGTGACAGGACTTTATAATTCATTTCCAGAATTTGGGCAGATGTGGAAGACTTTTGGGTGAGGTCAAATATTCTGGCCTATTCTTTTTGAGTAAGTTCTATTGTTAATTTGTCCTGCCAGCTACGTGTAAAGGTGGGTAATTGCTTATAGATGCAATCGTCTAGTATCCTCCTAGCAATAGCAAGAGAGCCTTTCAGAGAAGTGTTGCGTTTACAGAGTATCTTGAATCTCGTGAGGGGTCGCGACAATGAAAGTCTGTGCGGAGATTGAGTTAAGAAGTGGTGCAGTTGAGAATATTTTAACTAATGGGTAAAGGATCCCCCTAGTACTTCACTTAATTCTTGTCTTGGTTTTAGTGTCCCATCATGGAGGAAATTACATATCGGGGATGAGTAACCTAACTCTTTGTATTGAGAATTGCCTATATTAATATATATACTTCTTAGCAATTCAATATTTTGAAAGATAGGGGAATTTTATCTAATAGTGTGCTGGCTTTGTGCAGCATATTTTTTTCCTATGTGTGCTACTGAGTTGTGCTCTGATTCTGAGTATCGTGCTTTAGGCTGCAGTATTTATTTTGTATTAATTGCTTATACTTTTGGCAGTGCAGTGGTTAGTATTCCTTCCCACGCTAATTATCCGCCCTTAGTCTAGAGTGCGCTGATACTGTGCAGAGGATCAGCTCAGCTTCAAACAGACTATATATTATATCAATTAACTATTTGATTGATTATTTGTGCATGGAATCATGAAAAGTTTTCAATCCCCTTACACTCCACATGTTGATGCTATAACAAAGTAATTTTCATTTAATTCTAACAATGGCCCTTACAACTTGTTGGTGGCCCAATATCCACATAACCAATAGCACAGAGGACAATAATTAATATTTCATTTTGACTAGATTTGTTAGATTCCAGTCCCTTTATAAGTTCAGTTCACAAAATAAGTGTATGTTTGACTGCATCAGCATCATATGTGTAATGTTCATCAGTGAATTATAGCAATAAGAGTTCTCAGTTACGTTTCTGACGCTTCTGCTGCATTGGCTGTATAACAGTCCATCTTTGGGCCAAACAAAGTCTAGTAGGCCATGCAGTAGTAGCATTAACATTCAGCTCCAGTGTGGCTTTCATAGCTGGAAAAAATATCAGCATATATTTTGGTATGAGACCATGCATCTAGCTGCTCCTAAACAACTAGTCTATTTTATAATGTTTTAATATTAATTTGGGTACACATTCTCCTGAAAACAACATTTGAGGATTTCTATCCAACATTTCTACAAGTAGAGTCACTTTTTTCTGGGACCACCTGTAGGCTCTATAGCACACACACACCTTGTCCTGATTTGTCTCTAAACCATTACAGCCCATTATCATTGGTCCCACCTTGTTTTTCAGTATGTTATTCAGATGGTGTTTGTATTAGAATCCTAGAATTAAGCAATAGCAATGCCTGAATCCAAACCTTATCCAATCCATTCAGTGTATGACATGTGGTCAGTTTGCAGATCTCATTTTTCAGCAACCAATTTCACCTTTCAGCTAATCCAGCCTGGGGGTGATGGGCAACATCCAAGTCACTTTGCAATCCATGGCATTGACTTTTTTACCTTGATCATATTGGATGTCTTCTGGCATTCCATAATTAGTCACAATTTGTTTCAAGGCCTTCAGAGTAGCTTATTATTTTGCAGCTTTTGATTTATATGCTTGCACACAACTGTCAGTGTAAATGCACACTTCTTCTCCTTTAGTCTCTTTCAAAACTAAAATGATTGCGGTCAGTTCTGCATATTGGCTGGAACCTCATTTCCCCATGTGTACAATTGCTGCCATCATGGCACACAACAGTTGATCCATCTGTAAACCAGGCACTTTCCTGCTGTTCTTCATTCAGGTCTTCAAATTTAGGGCCTTTACAGGAGTAGGTTCAAGAGTCACTGCAGATGTTGTTGGGCTTTCTTGTGCTAGACTTTCAAAGGTCACTACTCCAGCAATCTGTTGAGATGCTTGCTGTAGATTTCCGGCTGTCACTCCTCCTCTCTTCTGTAAGTACCATTTCCACTTCAGGAGGGTTGATTGCTGGGCCACTGCTGTGTGGGTTGTCAATCTATTATCTCTTACCTAGCCTACAATAAATAGTTCAGTTATCACAGCGACTTTACTTGTGCAAGTCAATTCTTCAGTACTCTGTAAACCAGTACATACAGGTAACAAGTAGTGATGTCGCGAACGGCGGACTCAAACTTCCACGACTGTTCACGAACCGGCGAACCGGGCGAACCGCCATTGACTTCAATAGGCAGGCGAACTTTAAAACCAACAGGGACTCTTTCTGGCCACAGTAGTGATGGAAAAGTTGTTTCAAGGGGACTAACACCTGGACTGTGGCATGCCGGAGGGGGATCCATGGCAAAACTCCTACGGAAAATTACATAGTTGATGCAGAGTCTGGTTTTAAGCCATAAAGGGCATAAATCACCTAACATTCCTAAATTGTTTGGAATAACGTGCTTTAAAACATCAGGTATGATGTTGTATCGATCAGGTAGTGTAAGGGTTACGCCCGCTTCACAGTGACAGACCAAACTCCCCGTGTAACGCACCGCAAACAACCGCAAACAGTCCATTTGCACAACCACGAGATAGATTTGATAGATAGATACATAGATTACATAGATCAATAGATGCAATATACATATGATAGATACAAATTACATAGATCAATAGATGCAATATACATTTGATAGATACGAATTACATAGATCAATAGATGCAATATACATTTGATAGATACAAATTACATAGATCAATAGATGCAATATACATTTGATATATACGAATTACATAGATCAATAGATGCAATATACATTTGATAGATACGAATTACATAGATCAATAGATGCAATATACATTTGATAGATACGAATTACATAGATCAATAGATGCAATATACATTTGATAGATACGAATTACATAGATCAACAGATGCAATATACATTTGATAGATATGAATTACATAGATCAATAGATGCAATATACATTTGATAGATACGAATTACATAGATCAATAGATGCAATATACATTTGATAGATATGATTTACATAGATCAATAGATGCAATATAAATTTGATAGATACGAATTACATAGATCAATAGATGCATTATATATTTGATTGATACGATTGATAGTTAGATAGATTTTATAGATAAATAGATAGATTTGATAGATATATAATTTCCCAGACAGAGAATTACAAGACGTGCGGCCTGGGACCCATGGTAAGGTTCCCAGAGGCAGTTGCGGCGCCAGGGGACGTGTATATGGCATGGATTTTCGGAACCGGGAGATGGAAAAAGATGCTTGGTCGGTCCTCCTGCTTCAAATTTGGGGCACTGCGCGTGCAATCTATTGTGCCACCAGATATGAGTGGTGTGTTAAGCAGTACTATTCTTAGCAGTTTAATACCTGTACTCCCCCTATCGGGGGAGGTGTATATGGCATGGATTTTAGGAACCGGGAGATGGAAAAAGATGCTTGGTCGGTCCTCCTACTTCAAATTTGGCCAAAACACAAGTGGCTGTCACAAAACAGTCCGGCCACGAGATAAATAGATTTGATAGATAGATAGATACATAGATTACATAGATCAATAGATGCAATATACATTTGATAGATACAAATTACATAGATCAATAGATGCAATATACATTTGATAGATATGAATTACATAGATCAATAGATGCAATATACATAGATACGAATTACATAGATCAATAGATGCAATATACATTTGATAGATAGAAATTACATAGATCAATAGATGCAATATACATTTGATAGATATGAATTACATAGATCAATAGATGCAATATACATTTGATAGATACGAATTACATAGATCAATAGATGCAATATACATTTGATAGATACGAATTACATAGATCAATAGATGCAATATACATTTGATAGATACAAATTACATAGATCAATAGATGCAATATACATTTGATAGATACGAATTACATAGATCAATAGATGCAATATACATTTGATAGATACGAATTACATAGATCAATAGATGCAATATATATTTGATAGATACAAATTACATAGATCAATAGATGCAATATAAATTTGATAGATACGATTTACATAGATCAATAGATTCAATATACATTTGATAGATATGAATTACATAGATCAATAGATGCAATATACATTTGATAGATACGAATTACATAGATCAACAGATGCAATATACATTTGATAGATACGAATTACATAGATCAATAGATGCAATATACATTTGATAGATACGATTTACATAGATCAATAGATGCAATATATATTTGATAGATACGAATTACATAGATCAATAGATGCAATATATATTTGATAGATACGAATGATAGTTAGATAGATTTTATAGATAAATAGATAGATTTGATAGATATATAATTTCCCAGACAGAGAATTACAAGACGTGTGGGCTGGGACCCATGGTAAGGTTCCCAGAGGCAGTTGCAGCGCCAGGGGACGTGTATATGGCATGGATTTTCAGAACTGGGAGATGGAAAAAGATGCTTGGTCGGTCCTCCTGCTTCAAATTTGGGGCACTGCACGTGCAATCTATTGTGCCACCAGATATGAGTGGTGTGTTAAGTAGTACTATTCTTAGCAGCTTAATACCTGTTACTCCCCCTATCGGGGAGGTGTATATGGCATGGATTTTAGGAACTGGGAGATGGAAAAAGATGCTTGGTTGGTCCTCCTACTTCAAATTTGGCCGAAACACAAGTGGCTGTCACAAAACAGTCCGGCCACGAGATAGATAGATTTGATAGGTAGATAGATACATAGATTGCATAGATCAATAGATGCAATATACATTTGATAGATACAAATGACATAGATCAATAGATGCAATATACATTTGATAGATACAAATTACATAGATCAATAGATGCAATATACATAGATACGAATTACATAGATCAATAGATGCAATATACATTTGATAGATAGAAATTACATAGATCAATAGATGCAATATACATTTGATAGATATGAATTACATAGATCAATAGATGCAATATACATTTGATAGATACGAATTACATAGATTAATAGATGCAATATACATTTGATAGATACGATTTACATAGATCAATAGATGCAATATACATTTGATAGATACGAATTACATCGATCAATAGATGCAATATACATTTGATAGATATGAATTACATAGATCAATAGATGCAATATACATTTGATAGATACGAATTACATAGATCAATAGATGCAATATACATTTGATAGATACGAATTACATAGATCAATAGATGCAATATATATTTGATAGATACGATTGATAGATAGATTTGATAGATAAATAGATAGATTTGATAGATATATAATTTCCCAGATAGAGAATTACAAGACGTGCGGTCTGGGACCCATGGTAAGGTTCCCAGAGGCAGTTGCGGCGCCAGGGGACGTGTATATGGCATGGATTTTCGGAACCGGGAGATGGAAAAAGATGCTTGGTCGGTCCTCCTGCTTCAAATTTGGGGCACTGCGCGTGCAATCTATTGTGCCACCAGATATGAGTGGTGTGTTAAGTAGTACTATGCTTAGCAGTTTAATACCTGTTACTCCCCCTATCGGGGAGGTGTATATGGCATAGATTTTAGGAACCGGGAGATGGAAAAAGATGCTTGGTCGGTCCTCCTACTTCAAATTTGGCCGAAACACAAGTGGCTGTCACAAAACAGTCCGGCCACGAGATAGATAGATTTGATAGATAGATAGATAGATAGATAGATAGATACATAGATTACATAGATCAATAGATGCAATATACATTTGATAGATACAAATTACATAGATCAATAGATGCAATATACATTTGATGGATACGAATTACATAGATCAATAGATGCAATATACATAGATACGAATTACATAGATCAATAGATGCAATATACATTTGATAGATACAAATTAAATAGATCAATAGATGCAATATACATTTGATAGAAACAAATTACATAGATCAATAGATGCAATATACATTTGATAGATACGAATTACATAGATCAATAGATGCAATATACAGTTGATAGATACGAATTACATAGATCAATAGATGCAATATACATTTGATAGATACGAATTACATCGATCAATAGATGCAATATACATTTGATAGATACGAATTACATAGATCAATAGATGCAATATACATTTGATAGATACGAATTACATAGATCAATAGATGCAATATACATTTGATAGATACGAATTACATAGATCAGTAGATGCAATATACATTTGATAGATACGAATTACATAGATCAATAGATGCAATATACATTTGATAGATACGATTGATAGTTAGATAGATTTGATAGATAAATAGATAGATTTGAGATATATATAATTTACCAGACAGAGAATTACAAGACGTGCGTTCTGGGACCCATGGTAAGATTACTTCCTTTTGCACAATCGAGTACAGGTTGGGGATTGCCTTTTGTGCAAAGAAATTGTGGCCGGGTACCTTCCACTGCGGTGTCCCTTATCAGGGGACATGTATATGTCATGGATTTTAGGAACCAGGAGATGGAAAAAGATGCTTGGACACCCAGTACAGGTTGTTCTCCTTCAGCCTTCTTATACAAGGATCCCCGACCCTCAACAGGCACGACAGCATGAAAGACCCCATATGCCATGACTTCTTTTGCACAATCGAGTACAGGTATGGCATCGATTTTAGGAAGCCGGAGATAATTTTTTGGAACCGGGAGATGGAAAAAGATGCTTGGACACCCAGTACAGGTCGTTCTCCTTCAGCCTTTTTATACGAGGGTCCCCGACCCTCAACAGGCACGACAGCATGAAAGACCCCATATGCCATGACTTCCTTTTGCACAATCGAGTACAGGTATGGCATCGATTTTAGGAACCCTGAGATAATTTTTAGGAACCGGGAGATGGAAAAAGATGCTTGGACACCCAGTACAGGTTGTTCTCCTTCAGCCTTTTTATACGAGGGTCCCCGACCCTCAACAGGCATGACAGCATGAAGAACCCATATGCCATGACTTCCTTTTGCACAATCAAGTACAGGTATGGCATCGATTTTAGGAACGCGGAGATAATTTTTAGGAACCGGGAGATGGAAAAAGATGCTTGGACACCCAGTACAGGTCGTTCTCCTTCAGCCTTTTTATACGAGGGTCCCTGACCCTCAACAGGCATGACAGCATGAAAGACCCCATATGCCATGACTTCCTTTTGCACAATCGAGTACAGGTATGGCATCGATTTTAGGAACCCGGAGATAATTTTTAGGAACCGGGAGATGGAAAAAGATGCTTGGACACCCAGTACAGGTCGTTCTCCTTCAGCCTTTTTATTCGAGGGTCCCCGACCCTCAACAGGCATGACAGCATGAAAGACCCCATGTGCCATGACTTCCTTTTGCACAATCGAGTACAGGTATGGCATCGTTTTTAGGAACCCGGAGATAATTTTTAGGAACCGGGAGATGGAAAAAGATGCTTGGTCGGTCCTCCTACTTCAAATTTGGGGCACTGCGCGTGCAATCTACTGTGCCACCAGATATGAGTGGTGTGTTAAGTAGTACTATTCTTATCAGTTTAATCCCTGTTATGTGCCTTTTTTTTTGGTTTGGGTTTTGAAGCCACAGTGCAGCACCAGAAGCCAGAAAAATTAGGCATGTACACATGCCTGAAAAATTAGGTATTGTTGCAGACGCTGCTGTAGCAGCGGCCAGAAAAATTGATGTTTGTTTGACAGTTAGATACTGCCCTAAAACATTGCGGCTGGAACCCTAGTTGTTGGCGGATAAGTCACGCAAGTCATCCGGCATTCGAAGATAAAATACAGCAGCGTGTGTACCATTTTTAGCCCAAGGCAGCTCATCTCATCAGGCCTTTTTTTACTCAAATGTATCGCCCAATGTCAGTCCCTTCGGGATCCATCCCTCATTCATTTTAATAAAGGTGAGATAATCAAGACTTTTTTGACCTAGGCGACTTCTCTTCTCAGTGACAATACCTCCTGCTGCACTGAAGGTCCTTTCTGACAGGACACTTGAAGCGGGGCGGGCCAGAAGTTCGATTGCAAATTGGGATAGCTCAGGCCACAGGTCAAGCCTGCACACCCAGTAGTCAAGGGGTCCATCGCTCCTCAGAGTGTCGAGATCCGCAGTTAATGCGAGGTAGTCTGCTACCTGTCGGTTGAGTTGTTCTCTGATGCTGGATCCGAAGGGCTGTGGCGATGCATAGGAGTTAAAAAGGTCTGCATGTCCTCCATCAACAACACATCTGGAAAGCGTCCTGTCCTTGCCGGCGTGGTCGTGGGAGGAGGAGTATTACTTTCATCTCTTCCCCTGTTAGATTCCCGTTGTGCTGTGACATCACCCTTATATGCTGTGTAAAGCATACTTTTTAATTTATTTTTGAACTGCTCCATCCTTTCCGACTTGCGGTAATTTGGTAACATTTCAGGCACTTTATACTTATACCGGGGGTCTAGTAGCGTGGACACCCAGTACAGTTCGTTCTCCTTCAGATTTTTTATACGAGTGTCCCTCAACAGGCACGACAGCATGAAAGACCCCATTTGCACAAGGTTGGATGCCGAGCTACTCATGTCCCGTTCCTCATCCTCACTGATCTCACTGAAGGTATCTTCTTCCCCCCAGCCACGTACAACACCACGGGTACCAGATAGGTGACAACAACGAGCACCCTGGGATGCCTGTTGTGGTTGGTCTTCCTCCTCCTCAAAGCCACATTTCTCCTCTGACTCCTCTTCCTCACAATCCTCTTCCTGCGTTGCCGCTGGTCCAGCAAGCGATGCTGATAAGGCTGTTTCTGGTGGTGATGGAGACCACAACTCTTCCTCTTCCCGCTCATCTACGGCCTGATCCAGCACTCTTTGCAGGGCACGCTCCAGGAAGAAAATAAATGGTATGATGTCGCTGATGGTGCCTTCGGTGCGACTGACTAGGTTTGTCACCTCCTCAAAAGGACGCATGAGCCTACAGGCATTGCGCATGAGCGTCTAGTAACGTGGCAAAAAATCCCCAGCTCCCCAGAGGCTGTCTTACACCCCGGTCATACAAATACTCGTTAACAGCTTTTTCTTGTTGTAGCAGGTGGTCGAACATTAGGAGTGTTGAATTCCAATGTGTCGGGCTGTCGCAAATCAAGCGCCTCACTGGCAAGTTGTTTCACCGCTGGATATCTGACAAGTGCGCCATGGCCGTGTAGGAATGCCTGAAATGGCCACACACCTTCCTGGCCTGCTTCAGGACGTCCTGTAAGCCTGGGTACTTATGCACAAAGCATTGTACAATCAGATTACACACATGTGCCATGCACGGCACATGTGTCAACTTGCCCAATTTCAATGCCGCCACCAAATTACTTCCGTTGTCAGAAACCACTTTGCCGATCTCCAGTTAGTGCAGAGTCAGCCACTGATCCACCTGCGTTCAGGGCGGACAGTAGTGCTGCTGCGGTGTGACTCTCTGCTCTCAGGCAAGTCAACCCCAAGACGGCGTGACACTGCCGTATCCAGGATGTGGAATAGTACCTGGGGAGCTGGGGGGGTGCCATTGATGTGGAGCAAGACGCAGCAGCAGAAGAGGACTCAGCCGAGGAAGAGGTTATGGAAGAGGATGGAGTTTGAGGAGTAGAGGAGGTAGCAGCAGGCCTGCCTGCAAGTCGTGGCGGTGTCACCAACTCCTCTGCAGAGCCACGCATTCCATGCTTGTCAGCCGTCAGCAGGTTTACCCAATGCGCAGTGTAGGTGATATACCTGCCCTGACCATGCTTTGCAGACCAGCTATCAGTGGTCAGATGGACCCTTGCCCCAACACTGTGTGCCAGACATGCCATTACTTCCTTTCGCACAATCGAGTACAGGTTGGGGATTGCCTTTTGTGAAAAGAAATTTCGGCCGGGTACCTTCCACTGTGGTGTCCCAATAGATACAAATTTTTTGAACGCCTCAGACTCCACCAGCTTGTATGGTAAAAGCTGACGGGCTAAGAGTTTAGACAAGCCAGCTGTCAGACGCCGGGCAAGGGGGTGACTTTGGGAAATTGGCTTCTTACACTCAAACATGTCCTTGACAGACACCTGACTGTGGGCAGATGAGCAGGAACTGCTACGGAAGAGAGACTGAGTGGTGGATGGTTGAGAGGGGGCAAGGAGTACAGCAGTGGTTGAAGTGGCTGAAGTGGCTGGACCAGGAGGAGGATGGCGGCTTTGAGTTTGTGTGCTGCTTATACTCATGTGTTCATCCCATCGGCGTTTGTGATGTGAGATCATGTGCCTTCGCAAAGCAGTTGTACCTAGGTGGGTGTTGGACTTCCCATGACTCAGTTTCTTTTGGCACATGTTGCAAATGGCATCGCTGTTGTCAGAGGCAGACACACAAAAAAAATGACACACTGCTGAGCTCTGTGATGACGTCATTCTGGTGGTGGCAACAGCATGCGTTGATTGGCGTGCTGTCTGGCTGAACCCGGGTGCTGATGCATGCTGTCTGACTGTGCCACTATCTCCTTGAGACGACCTCCCCCTGCTTCCAACTCGTTTCCTCCTCCTCCTCTCTGTCTCCATCTGAACTTTCCCCCTCTTCTTCTTCTCTTCTAGCGGGCACCCACGTGACATCCACGGACGCATCATCAACCGCTTCACTTGTATCTGACAAATCAACAAAGGAAGCAGCAGCGGGTACAACATCATCATCATCATCATCACACTGTACGTCCATGTCTGTAATGCTGCCTGACTGAGACATATCACTGTTATCTACATCCTCTGTCAATGATGGTTGTGAATCACTCATTTCTTCCAACTGATGTGTCAATAACTCCTCTGACAGATCAAATGAAGCGGCTGTGGTGCTAGTGTTGGTGGTGGTGGCAGGCAGGTGAGTGGCACTGGTCACTTGAGAGGTGCCCGAAGCTAAGCTGGAGGTGGATGGTGCGTCAAGGTTCCGAGCGGAAGCTGTAGAAGATTGGGTGTCCTGTGTTAGCCAGTCAACTAGGTCCTCCTCAGAACTTTTCGCGTTCATGGTACGTGGCCTCTGAACACTGTGCATTATTGTAGGGTCAAAGGGAATCACAGCACCACGACCATGACGGCACCTGCGGGGTGGCCTGCCTCTGCCTGTCATTTTTTTTTTTAAATGTAGACTTACACTACTATTAAACAAAATATGAGTGGTGCCACTGGGCAAGTGGGCACAGTATACGCTGTGAGCCTGACACAAAAAAGCAGACTGATGTTTCACAATCCAAAAAGTTTATTTTTTTTAAATGTACACTTACACTACTATTAAATAAGATATGAGTGGTGGCACTGGGCAAGTGGGCACAGTATACGCTGTGAGCCTGACACAAAAAAGCAGACTGATGTTTCACAGTCAAAAATGTTTATTTTTAAAATATTTACACTTCTGTTACAACAAATATGAGTGGTGCCACTAACTTGGCAAGTGGGACTGACACACACGCTGGCAGGCAGGCAACTGCAATAAGATTACACTAGCAGACTGATGTTTCACAGTCAAAAAAGTATTTTTAAAAAATATTTACACTACTGTTACAACAAATATGAGTGGTGCCACTAACTTGGCAAGTGGGCCTGGCACACACGCTGGCAGGCAACTTCAATTAGATTACACTAGCAGACTGATGTTTCACAGTCAAAAAAGTTTTTTTTTTTTTAAATATTTACACTACTGTTATAACAAATATGATTGGTGGCACTTAGCAAGTGGGCCTGGCACACACGCTGGCAGGCAGGCAACTGCAATTAGATTACACTAACTGACTGATGTTTCACAGTCAAAAAAGTTTTTTTTTTAAATATTTACACTACTGTTACAACAAATATGAGTGGTGCCACTAACTTGGCAAGTGGGCCTGGCACACACGCTGGCAGGCAGGCAATTTCAATTAGATTACACGAGTAGCAGACTGATGTTTCACAGTCAAAAAAGTTTATTTTTTAAATATTTACACTACTGTTACAACAAATATGAGTGGTGCCACTAACTTGGCAAGTGGGCCTGGCACACACGCTGGCAGGCAGGCAACTTCAATTAGATTACACTAGCAGACTGATGTTTCACAGGCAAAAAAGTTTTTTTAAAAAATATTTACACTACTGTTATAACAAATATGATTGGGGGCACTAGTTGGCAAGTGGGCCTGGCACACACGCTGGCAGGCAACTGCAATTAGATTACACTAGCTGACTGAGGTTTCACAGTCAAAAAAGTTTTTTTTAAAATATTTACACTACTGTTACAACAAATATGAGTGGTGCCACTAACTTGGCAAGTGGGCCTGGCACACACGCTGGCAGGCAGGCAATTTCAATTAGATTACACTAGTAGCAGACTGATGTTTCACAGTCAAATAAGTTTTTTTTTTTAAATATTTACACTACTGTTATAAGAAATATGATTGGTGGCACTAGTTGGCAAGTGGGCCTGGCACACACGCTGGCAGGCAGGCAACTGCAATTAGATTACACTAGCTGACTGATGTTTCACAGTCAAAAAAGTTTCTTTTTTAAATATTTACACTACTGTTACAACAAATATGAGTGGTGCCACTAACTTGGCAAATGGGCCTGGCACACACGCTGGCAGGCAGGCAACTGCAATTAGATTACACTAGCAGACTGATGTTTCACAGTCAAAATAGTTTTTTTTTTTAAATATTTACACTACTGTTATAACAAATATGAGTGGTAGCACTAACTTGGCAAGTGGGTCTGGCACACACGCTGGCAGGCAGGCAACTTCAATTAGATTACACTAGCAGACTGATGTTTCACAGTCAAAAAAAGTTTTTTTTTTTAAATATTTACACTACTGTTATAACAAATATGATTGGTGGCACTAGTTGGCAAGTGGGCCTGGCACACACGCTGGCAGGTAGGCAACTGCAATTAAATAACACTAGCAGACTGATGTAAAAGTTGTTTTAAAAAAAATTACACTAATGTTACAACAGATATGAGTTGTGGCACTGAGGATGGAAGTAGGCACAGTATATGCTGTGAGCCTGACACACAGGCTGGCACTAGTGGCAGGCTGGCCTGGCAACTAAAATTAAATAACACTAACAGACTGAGGTAAAAGGTTTTTTTAAAAAAAATTTACACTAATGTTACAACAGATATGAGTGGTGGCACTGAGGATGGAAGTAGGCACAGTATATGCTGTGAGCCTGACACACAGGCTGGCACTAGTGGCATGCTGGCCTGGCAACTAAAATTAAATAACACTAGCAGACTGATGTAAAAGTTTTTTTTTAAAAAAAATTTACACTAATGTTACAACAGATGTGAGTGGTGGCACTGAGGATGGAAGTAGGCACAGTATATGCTGTGAGCCTGACACACAGGCTGGCACTAGTGGCAGGCTGGCCTGGCAACTAAAATTAAATAACACTAACAGACTGATGTAAAAGTTTTTTTAAAAAAAATTACACTAATGTTACACCAGATATGAGTGGTGGCACTGGGGCTGGCAGTGGCAGGCTGGCCTGGCAACTGAAATTAGATTACACAAGCAGACTGATGTAAAAGTTTTAAAAAAAAAAAATTACACTAATGTTACACCAGATATGAGTGGTGGCACAGAGCAATTAGGCACAGTATATGCTGTGAGCCTGACACACAGGCCTGCTGGCAACTGAAATTAAATAACACTAGCAGACTGATGTAAAAAATGTTTTTTTTAAATTTACACTAATGTTACACTAGATATGAGTGGTGGCAGTGAGCAAGTAGGCACAGTATATGCTGTGAGCCTGACACACAGGCTGACAGGCAGGCAAATGCAATTAGATTACAAAAAAAAAAACAAAAAAAAAAACGACTGAAGTTCTAGCCCTAAAAAGGGCTTTTTGGGGTGCTGTCCTTACAGCAGAGATCAGATGAGTCCTTCAGGACTGTAGTGGACACTGAATACACTAGCCTAGCTATCGATTTCCCTATTAAATCAGCAGCAGCTACACTGTCCCTCCTCTCACTAAGAATGCAGGATCAGAATGAATCTAAAATGGCTGCTGCCCAGGAGCAGGGAGGGTCTGGGAGGGAGTGTCTGCTGCTGATTGGCTGAAATGTGTCTGCAGACTGTGAGATACAGGGTCAAAGTTTACTCAATGATGACGAATAGGGGGCGGATCGAACATTGCATATGTTCGCCCGCCGCGGCGAACGCAAACAAGCTAAGATCGCCCGGGAACTGTTCTCCGGCGAACTGTTCGCGACATCACTAGTAACAAGTGTTTCTCCAGTGGTCTGTATCTTTGCTGAGACCCTGTTAACTGCTTGGACCAGAATCCTTTTCCCGGAAGAATGCCTTTGCGCTTGGTACAGGCCTCATGACGTCACATTGTGGTTACACAGGTAACATCCAACTTGAAAAGCTGATCTTTTTACAGGGGTACCAGTTCTATGTGCTGTTGTAGCTTAATTTGCTGCTTGAAAATCTGTCTCTTGTTCTGGGCCCCATGTTGACACTGCATTATTTTTGGTTACACTGTAAATACGTCTCAGTATCAGTGCCAGATGTGAAATTAAAACTCTCCAAAAGACCATTGCTCCCACAAAGGATGTAGCTTCTGCAGTATTATAGGGAGTAGAAATTGCAGTTACAGTCTTAATAACTTTGTCTGGGGGGGGGGGGTTGTGAGTAGGTCAAAAACTGTACATCTGGGCCATGACCCTGCACCTTCTTTGGATTGATGACCCACTCTCTTTCTATGACACATGTAACAGGGGCATTCTCCAGGTCATAGGCTACCAAACTTTGGCAAGTGGTTGGGGACTGTTTGTCACCCCATGAGCATGCAAACTGGTCTTGACTTTCTTTGGCAACGGATATACAGAAAAATGCATTGGCCACATCTTTGACTGCATAACACTCTCCTGCCTTCTTAGAGATCCATTCTACCAGTAATATCATGTTAGGTGCTGTAGCTGTAAGGGGAGGGAACTGTTTGATAGACACATTAAATTGACTGACTCCAGGGACTGGCCAGCATGTCAATCTATTGGAGAAGGCATCCACCCACCTCCCTGAGTCCGCCTGTTCCTGTCCCTTGGAGGATGGGGCTGTGGACACTAGTCTAGTTGATTCTACTTTTTTCTCTTTCTTATTCTCACTGTCTGTTTTGTTTACCTTTTGCACATGTGCATTTCTCTTAGTGAATTTCTGGTGTGGTTTAAGAGCTTTGCATTTCTCAGCTGTCATCTTTTTAAATCTATTTTCTCCTTAGCAACCCCAGGCCTGATATGATCTGTCTCTGTCTGTGTATACTGTCTCACTTCCCTCTCTGTCTTTCATATGTCAATATTCTACATATCCGTCTGCATAATCAATTCTGTTGTGCTGCTGTTTTCTTTGCAATGTCACAATCATCATAAGCAAATTCAACAAAAACATCATCAATTTAAACTTTGTGCATGCTAGGTCTCATCTTATATTGAGAATTCATTTTAATTGTTATTTTTTTTTTTTCTGGTGGCAATTCTAGTTTTGTACCTCATTTCCATTTTCTGTCCATTCCTACCTTTCTAATTTTCCTTACTTGGCTTTATGTAAGACTTGCTAATTAATGAGGTGGGAGGGATACAATACTCATGGAGATTTTGGGAATCTTTGCCTCCTCCTTTCCAGCCATGAGTTTAATCCCAGAAGTAATGAACCTGTGGACTCTCGCCACCTCAAAATAAATTAATTTATCAGGTAAGCATACATTTTTATCTGGTGTCAGATGAGACATGAAACCTGAACATAACTTCTAAAAGATTTCTAAGCTTATGATCTATTTCTATTATCTAGTAGTTGATCCTCCTTTTGGCATCTAAATTGCTTTAGTCTGGTTTCATACTGTTGTATCTCTTCTTAAATGGACATGAAACTCTTTCACCGAGATTACGAGTTTTGCGGTAACAGGGGTGCGTTGCTAACAAGCCTTTTTTTTTTAACGCTACCTTAAGACAACGCTGGTATTACAGGTTTTTTTAAACCCGGCGTTAGCCGCAAAAAGGTGAGCGTAGAGCAAAATTTAGCTCCACATCTCACCTCAATACCAGCGTTGCTTACGGTAGCGGTAAGCTGGCTAAACGTGCTTGTGCACGATTTCCCCATAGGAAACAATGGGGCTGAGCCGGCTGAAAAAAAACCTAACACCTGCAAAAAAGCAGCATCCAGCTTCTAACGCAGCCCCATTGATTCCTATGGGGAAAGGAATTTTATGTCTGCACCTAACACCCTGACATGAACCCCGAGTCTAAACACCCCTAATCTTACACTTATTAAACCCTAATCTGCCGTCCCCGAAATTGTCGCCACCTACATTATAATTATTAACCCCTACTCTGCCGCTCCGGACACCGCCGCCACCTACATTATCCCTATGAACCCCTAATCTGCTGCCCCCAACATCGCCGAACCCTACATTATATTTATTAATCCCTAATCTGCCCCCCACAACATCGCCGCAACCTAACTACATTTATTAACCCCTAATCTGCCGCCGCCAACGTCGCCGCCACTATAATAAAGTTATTAACCCCTAAACCTAAGTCTAACCCTAACACCCCCTAACTTAAATATAATTTAAATAAATATAAATAAAATAACTACAATTAAACAAATTATTACTATTTAAAACTAAATACTTACCTATAAAATAAACCATAAGCTAGATACAATATAACTAATAGTTACATTGTAGCTAGCTTAGGGTTTATATTTATTATACAGGCAACTTTGTATTTATTTTAACTAGGTACAATAGTTATTAAATAGTTATTAACAATTTAATAGCTACCTAGTTAAAATAAGTACAAATTTACCTGTAAAATAAATATAAATCCTAAGTCCGCTCCGGATGGATGAAGATTGAAGATGCTGCCTGGATGAAGGCTTCTGCCACTTAGAGGACCTCTTCTGCCCGGATCGGATGAAGACTTCTGCCCCTCTGGAGATCCACTTGTGCCCGGCTGGGTAAAGACGTCTCAAGGTAGGGAAATCTTCAAGGGGGTAGTGTTAGGTTTTATTAAAGGGGGATTGGGTGGGTTTTAGAGTAGGGTTGGGTGTGTGGGTGGTGGGTTGTAATGTTAGGGGGAGGGGTTGTATTTTTTTTACAGGTAAAAGAGCTGATTACCTTGGGGCAATGCCCTGCAAAAGGCCCTTTTAAGGGCTATTTGTAATTTAGTATAGGGTAGGGAATTTTATTATTTTGGGGGGCTTTTTTATTTTATTAAGGGGATTAGATTAGGTGTAATTAGTTTACATTTTTTTTTAATTATTTTATTATTTTCTGTAATTTAGTGTTTGTTGTTTTTCGTACTTTAGTTTATTTAATTTAATTCTTTTTAATTGTGGGTAGTTTAGGTAATTCATTTAATTATAATGTAGTGTTAGGTGTAATTGTAACTTAGGTTAGGGTTTATTTTACATGTAAATTTGTACTTAATTTAACTAGGTAGTTATTAAATAGTTAATAACTATTTAATAACTATTGTACCTAGTTAAAATAAATACAAAGTTGCCTGTATAATAAATATAAACCCTAAGCTAGCTACAATATAACTATTAGTTATATTGTAGCTAGCTTAGGGTTTATTTTATTGGTAAGTATTTAGTTTTAAATAGAATTAATTTATTTAATTGTAGTAATTTTATTTTGTTTTAATTAAATTATATTTAAGTTAGGGGGGATTAGACTTAGGGTTAGACCTCTTTAGGTGTTTGCGATGTGGGGGGAGCCTCGGTTTAGGGGTTAATAGGTAGTTTATGGGTGTTAGTGTACTTTGTAGCACTTTATTTAAGAGTTTTATGTTACGGCGTTAGCCCATAAAACTCTTAACTACTGACTTTTAAATGCGTCAGGAGTCTTGACAGGAGAGGGTCTACTGCTCACTTCTTCCAAGACTCGTAATACCAATGTTAGGCAAATCCCATTAAAAAGATAGGATACGCAATTGACGTAAGGGGATTTGCGGTAAGCTCGAGTCGCGGAAGAAAAGTGAGCGGTACACCTGTACCTGCCAGACTCGTAATACCAGCAGGCATTAAAAAGCAGCGTTGGGACCTCTCAACGCTGCTTTTTAATGCTAACGCAAGACTTGTAATCTAGCCGATTGTTTCTTTCATGATTCATATAGTGCATGCAATTTTAAACAACTTTTCGCTTTACTTCTATTTTCTTAATTCTCTAGGTATCATTTGTTTAGAAACTGGGAGGTAAGCTCAGGAGTGTGCACATGCTGCAGCAGTATTGTAAGAATGTTGTACTTTTTCTTGCTATTTAGCACTCCAGACATGTTCACGCTACCTACCTAGGTATCTCTACAACAAAGAATGCAATAAAATGAAGCAAATTTGATAACAGAAATAATAGTTTTAGACTTTTTAAATATGGAATGTTCTGTCTAAGTAACGAAAAAAATTGGTTTAATTTCCCTTTAAATCATTAAATGATTTGACCGTGTGAGTTTATGAAGTTTAACATTTAGATTTTTCATATGAAGACTAGTTTAGTATTTAAAGGGTCTATTGGGAAGTATTTCTAATGTAGGTTACTACCTCGCCTCTAGATGGAACACTACCCTTGTGTCATGTTTAGGTCTTTTAAGACCGATACTACTTTATTTAAGCTAGTTTCTGAGAAGATGTGGCCCAAGGGATATTAAATATAATAAATATATTTTGTTAACCAACTCGTTATATATACCTAAACTAGAACTTACATAGAGGAATATTTTTACTTTGAATTCCTTCATTCAAACTTACTTCAATTTATTTATGTCCTAACAAGACATTCAAATTTGAACAGCATTGCATTAGTAGCAGAATCAGCAAAAATACAATTTCACTAATAAAATCTTAAACATTTTGTTAAAACCTTTTTACACAACAAAGTGATCAAGTTTGGCATTCAAGTCCTTTGTCATTTAAAGTAACTTAAAGGGACACTGAAGCCAATTTTTTTTCTTTTGTGATTCAGATAGAGCATGCAATTTTAAGCAACTTTCTAATTTACTCCTATTATCAATTTTTCTTTGTTCTCTTGCTATCTTTATTTGAAAAATAAGGCATCTAAGCTATTTGTTTGGTTCAGAACCATGGAAAGCACTTGTTTATTGGTGGATGAATTTATCCACCAATCAGCAAGAACAACCCAGGTTGTTCACCAAAAATGGGCCGGCATCTAAACTTACATTCTTGCATTTCAAATAAAGATACCAAGAGAATGAAGAACATTTGATAATAGGAGTAAATTAGAAAGTTGCTTAAAATTGCATGCTCTATCTGAATCACGAAAGATAAAAATTGGCTTCAGTGTCCCTTTAATTTGGACCCATGGTGACATTACATAGATTTTCCTCTAGTGTTTCATAAAACTCTGTTCTTGTCTGTTCCATAAGTGATTATGTCTATGGGGTCTATTTATGAAGCAGCGGATGCTGCTTCCGACCCACTCCGCTTCAGTTCTGCCTGAAACGGAAGTTAAGAAGCAGCGGTCCTAAGACTAGATCCCAATGTGCTGTCAATGTGGAGTCATTCCAATGTTTTTTTCTCTGAGGCCAAGTACTCAGAGTTGCTGTGAACCTCATCTTCATGGTGTCTTTGTCATTGCAATTGGCCTCAGCTGGAGATCCAATTATGTATTCATTATCTCAGCCAACATCTTATAATTTAGCTCCTTTTCCTGGTAACATATCTCTTTTGCTTGAGAATCAGTCTCAAGCTGTAAGTATTCAGATGTCAAGTATTTGTTAATTTTTTTCTTATACTTGGCATGTTTGTATTACCATGATCTGTATTATCACTTCTTTTCCTCAATAGTATATGCATAATTAAGAATAAACCCTGTTTGACCCTCAAGATTCAATTTTTAATTTCCTGTTTAAAAAACAGTTAACCCGTTCTTAAAAATTAGATATTTAAAGAAAATGTCATATAATTTATTTTTGTCAATATAATGACCAGTATATAGTTTTCTACAATATTGTATTAAATGGACTAATGTTTCTAAAGTTTAGATCATATCTTTCATGTAAAAATGTTAGGTTTAACAACTAGCTTGTTTTATTAATGACAGATAATGGACTTGTTTCCATTGAGCCGCAAGGGTTTTCGCAAGGTCATAAAACAAAATAAAAAACTGCTTTTGGAAACCATTACAATTATCACCAGTTTCCAATGTTGCGTTTTCCAACATAGCGCTAGTTTCCATTGAGGGGGTAAATTGTGGTAACTGGTGATAAAAACATTAATCTCCAGTAAAGTCTATGGATATTTTTAAGTTACGACCAGTTTCCACACTTTACCACCTCAATGGAAAATAGTGAATGGTACCCGGAATCCGACTGCCCAAAAAATTATTTGTCCAATAGAAAAGAATAGAAGTTGAATAGTGCAAATATACACCTGGGGGCTGAATTATCATTGTGCTAGCGGACATGATCCGATGTTGTGGATCATGTCCACTGTACATCGATAAATGCTGACAGCATACACTCTCTGCATTTATCATTGCACCAGCAATTCTGGTGAACTGCTGGTTCAATACCGCCCCTTGCAGGCCGCTAGGTTGATTTCTGTCGATTTCTGTCCGCCGCATCAGAGCAGGCAGACAGGTTATGGAGCAGCAGTCTTTAGACCGCTGCTTCATAACTTGTGTTTCCGACACAGGGCATCAAACTGAGCTTGATAAATATGACCCCTGGTTTCCATTGATCATGCAAACAGGTAACACTGTTGGAAGCTGTCCATAAGTTGACAAACATGCTCTAATAGTCTAAACCTTCATTGGAAACTAAAATGGATCTGTGAACTACTTTTAGCTGTTGGTCACTTCGGTAGCTTAGGGCTCCATTTATACCCACTTATGGACCAGGTGGTAAAAAAAAATGCAAATACTTTTTTGATCTACAAAATGAATTTAAACTAAATGACATGTGATAATAATAAAAATTACAAAAACAAGCAATACGTTCTCCCCCAGTGAGTGTAATTAAATGCAGAACAATTAGATTAATAATTCATTGAAAAACTGTGAGGAATTGTAATGGATTTGACTTTAAAAATGGCTTATTGTACTGACTAAGAGCAAGATTACGATTGGTACATGTGAGCATCCATATTACAAGTTGAAAATAAATGTGTTCACTTGAGCGCAATCAAATTTAATGTGTTTTGGGTTTGAACAACTTCTAGTTAACTGTTACACGAGACACAAAAGTGGCACAAAACACATAAAAAAAATTATTTCATTGAGCAGTTACACTCATAATAACTGTTTGATAAAAAAATATATTTTATATATATATATATATATATGTATGCATTAGAAAGTTATAAAGGCTCATAGAAATGAAGGCTCAGGTATTTAAGGAGCGTAAACATGATTGCAAGATCACTGTGTTCTTTACGCTCAAATCAATATTACAAGTGGTGCACTTGCATGAAATCAGGGTAATTTATGCTCCCCATATTTTCTATGGGCGGCATTGAGAGGTAATGCCTGCTCATATTACAAATTGAATTTTTTACGAGACCTTAAATTTCACGTAAAAGAGTTTTTTTTTCTGGAGGAAACAGTTGCACTAAACTAGTCTATTAACCCCTAAACTTTTTTTAGGCAAAGTACCCCTTTTGTTCAAATCAGCCAACAAAAAGAGCTTCCATTCTTTTGGCTGATTTGAATTTGAAAATGAAAATCAGCCAATAGGAATGCAAGGCTAACTCTTTATAAAAGGGGTACCTTGCATTCAAAATTCAGTGTGCGGTTGGTGATCACATTAAGAGGATGTTGGGGAGGGAAGATATAAATATAAATATATATATATATATATATATATATATATATATATATATACATATAAATAAATATATATATATATATATATATATATATTTAAGTGTTAATTTGTGTATATAAGCATATACATAAATATTTACTGGGAAAACACAGTTCCCATAGACCGCAATATAAAGGCACTCCCGATAACTTTACCCTCAAAATACTGCCTAGTGCAGTTATTTTATTAGAAAATAAAGATGCTGTTATCTTTAATTTTTAATAAAATATACTACACTGTATTTTGGGGGCATTTTGTGGATATTTATAAAATTAACTAGAGATCTGATCTCTGGTTAATTTTATAAGCGCTAATTGCTATTGTGGTAGCTATAACCAGCCACTTGTAATGACTGGTTAATTATTGCGCGCCTGCAAATAGGCAAATATGCCTGTTTGCGGGAGCACAATAATTTAGCACTCCACTTCTAATCTAGTCCTTAAAGGGTACACATTTGCTTGTAAAGGTTACTCAACTATTATTTTGCTGATATTCTGAAATAGTAAGAGTCAAATGTAACAATATTTAAAAAAAAAATATAATCCTTCTTTTGTTGCCATGACATAGTAACAGATTATTATTTCTTGCTAAAGGAGAGCAATTAGAGCGGCTTTCAAAAACAAGGAGAGAGGAGCAATTTTGACAACTCACTACATGGAGGAGGCGGAAGCCGTGTGTGATCGTGTGGCTATCATGGTGTCTGGCAAACTTAGGTGAGAAGTGATGACATAATAGCTATCTAAAGGCTTTTGCAGAACATAAAAAAGACAAGCACTGCTAATGTGAATAGAAATACTAGTCTAGGGATGAGATAATGTAGGTCATGCTTACATACAGAACATAGTTTCAAATGATTTAAGAGTACAAAAGAGGTAGCAATACTTTTTAATTCTCCAGGGTCTGGCAAGTGTAATATTCTGTAGATTGCATTTTACAAGTTGAAAGGGAAAAGTAAGAAAATCTGACGCAGGCAAAAACTGAATATTGCAACTTCATTAACCTATTCCCCTATAGACTTCAATGGAGTGTGAAAAGTGGGTGGGGGTGGGGGGGGGAAACACCCAACAAGTTGCTCAAACCCGATTGCATTTTCTCATGTGAACTAACCTGATATGAAATATTAATATTTCACATTCCAATGTTCTTCACGTAGCAGAATATGTTCTAATTATGTATAAATACATATATCTGATGATTTTTTTAGTAAAATATTTGAATATCTATTTATAAATACTACAAATAAATAGTACATTTTCCCCTATGTGAAGGTGCAATATAAATATTGAATATGTCATATTTTATTTGCAAAAAATAGCTTCCCTTATTATGTTTTAATGAAATGTTGCAGGAGCTACAATCAGGTAATTTACCTCTCATATTGATAATACAGATAGAGTAATTAATGTCAACATATAATAAGGTTAAAAAGTTTGTAAACACTAATGATCATCAAACAAACTTGCACAGCAGTTTTACATAAGGTATGAAGAAGCATTTCTCATACCTGAGCCATAGAGCAGGAGTTTTGATTGAGCACTGATATCATGTTAATATTACTTATATTTCCACAAGAAGATGAAGATTTAAGAAATAGATTTTTTGAGTAATTCAGGTTTTATGGACTTGGCTATATAGAAGAATCACAGGGATACAAAAAATACCTGTAAAATGTATTCAAAATAATATACCAAGTCCACTTTCCCACATAATAAGATGTTACACCTTGTTGTACAGTAACTAGTAGTTATTATGTACAATAAATAATTGATCATGGTTCTTTATACTTCCTTTACAGATGTATAGGTTCCATTCAGCAACTCAAAAGTAAATTTGGCAAAGGATACTTACTGGAGATCAAAGTAAAGGATTCCCACCCATTGGAGGAGATTCACAGTGAAATTATTCGGCTCTTCCCAAAAGCAATGAGACAAGACAGGTAATCTAAGAAGTTTGCCATAGAAGGTTACAAACTCCTTAAATGTTAATGGTGCATCTAAGATAATGGGAACTAATATGACTTAGCTCTTAGCATAGAAGTAGAGGTAAAATGACATTCTCTGTTCTGTGAGATATAGAATAGGTGAACGTATGACTAACATTGATTATACTTAGCTTTGAAAACAGAAGATATAAATCAGACAAATAAATAGTAAATGTAAATATAAGCTTAGGAAAAACTGAGCTTTTTAACAGTTTTTATTATATAAATCTTCAGAAACGTCCCCTCTTAGAAAGGGAAGCACTGCACAAGTGACGTTTTGAATCTGTTCTTTTTACTAAGGCTCATGAGGTAGGCATCACAGGCTGAAAGTTGTTGGAAATAAAATTGAGCTACTCTTTTTTTTAATTTGCTTAATATTGATGTAGTTGAATATTCAAAAGAATGTGAGATGCTGAAGATCCTAAGGGACCGATTTAACAAAGTGCGAGCGAACATGATCCCTGTAGCGGATCATGTCCGCCGCACATCGATAAATGCTGACAGCGTTATCATTACACAAGCAGTTCTCGTGAACTGCTTGTGAAATGCCTCCCCCTGCAGATTCACGGACAAACGGCCACTAGCAGGGGGTGTCAATCAACCAGATTGTATGCGATCAGGCATATTGAAGTCCGCAGCCTCAGAGGAGGCGTATCAGTTAAGGATCAGCAGTCTTAAGAACGCTGCTTCTTAACTCCTGTTTCCGGCGAGCCTGAAGGCTTGTGTGGAAACAGTTACATTCAGGGCCATTGGGCCCTTGTTTAATCGGTCCTTAAATGTATATGTACGTGGATGCTTACTGTCTATGTTGTGCTATTCATAAAGATTAAAGGGACAGTCTATTTCAAAATTGTTGTTGTTTAAAAATCTTAAATAGATTGGAATTTTAAACAACTTTCCACTTTACTTCTCTTATGAATTTTGCTTAGTTCTCTTTTGTTTCTTTTCTTAAAGAGTAATCCTAGGTGTGCTCAGGAGCATGCACGTGTCTTTAGCCTTTATTAACCAATATAAATAAAAAATTTGTTAAAGTAAAATACTAAGTTAAAAACACACTCAGGAGCTTTTGAGATCAAATGACCCCCATTAAAGTTAGCTGAAATGATCATATTGGGATCCCCCAACACAGTAATCTGTTTATATAGTAATATGTTAAAAAGTTGGATTATGTATATTAGTTGTGAAAATATACACCGTACTTTAATATATAATATATTAGTAAATACTAGCAGGGAGTGATACTCCTATTGGTAGCGCTTGTATATACCCTATATACTGACACAGCCTGTTAGATGGCAGAACTGTGTAGATTAGATTCACAATATAGCAAGAATAGTCTGCTTGTGTGTCTGTCTTAACACATTTCTCACTTGAAATTCAGTGAAGGGTTAAACAATAGAAAATTGCTATAATGTGCTTTGATCTGCTATAGAAGCTAATGTATAAGCTGCAGTTACTATAGTTGTGGTTATGTTAAGCTTTTACAACTATGAGTGGTAAATACCTTACGGCATGTCATTAGAGTTTATGAAATACCATGAATTATTTAACATCCGTTGATTGTAAGAAATGTTGTTGAATAATATATACACTGCCGTAAATTTCTTGTGACACGGCTTGGCTGCTGTTCACAGTTACAATATTCCACTTTGCTAACGTTGTTACAATTGTATCTTGTATATAAAGGTGGTGGCGTTCTGCCAGTGGTTAAGCAAACTTAAAAGTTGATATATACCCCTTAAAATAAATGTGTTACAAAGTGCAGATTATAATGTATCTTGTACTGGTAGCGACTGGAGTTAATAACTCCTTAGTTAATTAATTAAGCTGCTACTATAGACACTAGCAAATAATGCTATGAGGAGGAGCTGCCGGGTTTAAGTTCAGCTTATAGTCGTAAACTTGTGGAGCAAAAATGCATACACATACAACTCCTTGTTTAATTCGTTCAGCTGCTGCACTGCACACTAGCAAGTAGTACTACATAGAGAAGCTGCCAAGTTAGAGTTCACAGCTTATGATCGTAAGTTTGCTGAGCATAAATGACTAGTTAATACATGGGAAAGCGTTGTAGCCTGCCCGCATCAGTTCGAATCACTAATATGTATATATAGCTAACAATAGAGCGCATCGGTTCTTATAACAATCATACGCCTAGATTTGGAGTTTTGCGTTAGCCATCAAAACCAGCGTTAGAAGCTCCTAACGCTGGTTTTGGTCGCCCGCTGGTATTTGGAGTCAGTCAGGAAAGGGTCTAACGCTCACTTTCCAGCCGCGACTTTTCCATACTGCAGATCCCCCTACGTATCCTATCTTTTCAATGGGATCTTTCTAACGCCGGTATTTGGAGTCTTGGCTGAAGTGAGCGTTAGAAATCTAACGACAAAACTCCAGCCGCAGAAAAAAGCCAGGAGTTAAGAGCTTTCTGGGCTAACGCCGGTTCATAAAGCTCTTAACTACTGTGCTCTAAAGTACACTAACACCCATAAACTACCTATGTACCCCTAAACCGAGGTCCCCCCACATCGCCGCCACTCTATTAATTTTTTTTAACCCCTAATCTGCCGACCGCACACCGCCGCCACCTACGTTATACTTATGTACCCCTAATCTGCTGCCCCTAACACCGCCGACCCCTATATTATATTTATTAACCCCTAATCTGCCCCCCCAACATCGCTGCTACCTTACCTACAATTATTAACCCCTAATCTGCCGACCGGACCTCACCGCTACTATAATAAAGTTATTAACCCCTAATCCGCCTCACTGCCGCCTCAATAACCCTATAATAAATAGTATTAACCCCTAATCTGTCCTCCCTAACATCGCCGACACCTAACTTCAATTATTAACCCCTAATCTGCCGACCGGACCTCGCCGCTACTCTAATAAATGTATTAACCCCTAAAGCTAACTCTAACCCTAACCCTAACACCCCCCTAAGTTAAATATAATTTAAATCTAACGAAATAAATTAACTCTTATTAAATAAATTATTCCTATTTAAAGCTAAATACTTACCTGTAAAATAAATCCTAATATAGCTACAATATAACGAATAATTATATTGTAGCTATTTTAGGATTAATATTTATTTTACAGGCAACTTTGTAATTATTTTAACCAGGTACAATAGCTATTAAATAGTTATTAACTATTTAATAGCTACCTAGTTAAAATAATGACAAAATTACCTGTAAAATAAATCCTAACCTAAGTTACAATTAAACCTAACACTACACTATCAATAAATAAATTCAATACAATACCTACAAATAAATACAATTAAATAAACTAACTAAAGTACAAAAAATAAAAAAGAACTAAGTTACAAAAAATAAAAAAAATATTTACAGACATTAGAAAAATATTATAATAATTTTAAGCTAATTACACCTACTCTAAGCCCCCTAATAAAATAACAAAGACCCCCAAAATAAAAAAATGCCCTACCCTATTCTAAATTAAAAAAGTTCAAAGCTCTTTTACCTTACCAGCCCTTAAAAGGGCCTTTAGCGGGGCATGCCCCAAAGAAAACTGCTCTTTTGCCTGTAAAAAAAAAATACAACCCCCCCAACATTAAAACCCACCACCCACATACCCCTAATCTAACCCAAACCCCCCTTAAATAAACCTAACACTAAGCCCCTGAAGATCTCCCTACCTTGTATTCACCACACCGGGTTCACCGATCCGTCCTTGCTCCGACGTCTTCATCCAAGCCCAAGCGGGGGCTGAAGATGTCCATGATCCGCTGAAGTCTTCATCCAAGCGGGAGCTGAAGAGGTCCATGATCCGGCTGAAGTCTTCATCCAAGCGGGAGCTGAAGAGGTCCATGATCCGGCTGAAGTCTTCTATCAAGCGGCATCTTCAATCTTCTTTCTTCCGGATCCATGTTCATCCCGCCGACGCAGAACATCCATCTTCACCGACGACTTCCCGACGAATGACGGTTCCTTTAAGGGACGTCAACCAAGATGGCGTCCCTCGAATTCCGATTGGCGGATTCTATCAGCCAATCGGAATTAAGGTAGGAAAATGCTGATTGGCTGATGGAATCAGCCAATCAGATTGAGCTTGCATTCTATTGGCTGTTCCGATCAGCCCCCCATGATCGGCGGGATGAACATGGATCCGGAAGAAAGAAGATTGAAGATGCCGCTTGATAGAAGACTTCAGCCGGATCATGGACCTCTTCAGCTCCCGCTTGGATGAAGACTTCAGCCGGATGATGGACCTCTTCAGCTCCCGCTTGGATGAAGACTTCAGCCGGATCATGGACATCTTCAGCCCCCGCTTGGATGAAGACTTCAGCCGGATCATGGACATCTTCAGCCCCTGCTTGGGCTTGGATGAAGATGTCGGAGCAAGGACGGATCGGTGAACCCGGTGTGGTGAATACAAGGTAGGGAGATCTTCAGGGGCTTAGTGTTAGGTTTATTTAAGGGGGGTTTGGGTTAGATTAGGGGTATGTGGGTGGTGGGTTGTAATGTTGGGGGGGGTATTGTTTGTTTTCTTTTTACAGGCAAAAGAGCTGAATTCTTTGGGGCATGCCCCGCAAAAAGCCCTTTTAAGGGCTGGTAAGGTAAAATAGCTTTGAACTTTTTTATTTTAGAATAGGGTAGGGCATTTTTTATTTTGGGGGTCTTTGTTATTTTATTAGGGGGCTTAGAGTAGGTGTAATTAGCTTAAAATTGTTATAATATTTTTCTAATGTCTGTAAATATTTTTTTATTTTTTGTAACTTAGTTCTTTTTTATTTTTTGTACTTTAGTTAGTTTATTTAATTGTATTTATTTGTAGGTATTGTATTTAATTAATTTATTGATAGTGTAGTGTTAGGTTTAATTGTAGATAATTGTAGGTATTTTATTTAATTAATTTATTGATAGTGTAGTGTTAGGTTTAATTTATTTCGTTAGATTTAAATTATATTTAACTTAGGGGGGTGTTAGTGTTAGGTTTAGACTTAGCTTTAGGGGTTAATAAATTTAATAGAGTAGCGGTGAGGTCCGGTCGGCAGATTAGGGGTTAATACTTGAAGTTAGGTGTCAGTGATGTTAGGGAGGGCAGATTAGGGGTTAATACTATTTATTATAGGGTTATTGAGGCGGGAGTGAGGCGGATTAGGGGTTAATACATTTATTATAGTAGCGGTGAGGTCCGGTCGGCAGATTAGGGGTTAATAATTGTAGGTAGGTGGCGGCGACGTTGGGTGCGGCAGATTAGGGGTTAATAAATATAATATAGGGGTCGGCGGGGGTTAGGGGCAGCAGATTAGGGGTACATAGCTATAACGTAGGTCGCGGCGGTGTACGGAGCGGCAGATTAGGGGTTAAAAAAAATATGCAGGTGTCAGCAATAGCGGGGGCAGCAGATTAGGGGTTAATAAGTGTAAGGTTAGGGGTGTTTAGACTCGGGGTACATGTTAGGGTGTTAGGCGCAGACTTAGAAACTGTTTCCCCATAGGAAACAATGGGGCCGCGTTAGGAGCTGAACGCTGCTTTTTTTCAGGTGTTAGGTTTTTTTTCAGCTCAAACTGTCCCATTGTTTCCTATGGGGGAATCGTGCACGAGCACGTTTTTGAAGCTGGCCGCGTCCGTAAGCACCGCTGGTATTTAGAGTTGCAGTGTCGGTAAATTATGCTCTACGCTCCCTTTTTGGAGCCTAACGCAGCCATTCTGTGAACTCTAAATACCAGCGGTATTTAAAAGGTGCGGTGGGAAAAAAGCACGCTTAGCTAACGCACCCCTTTGGCCGCAGAACTCTAAATCTAGGCGTTAGATTGTTATAAGAACCGATGCGCTCTATTGTTAGCTATATATACATATTAGTGATTCGAACTGATGCGGGCAGGCTACAACGCTTTCCCATGTATTAACTAGTCATTTATGTTCAGCAAACTTACGACTATAAGCTGTGAACTTAAACCCGGCAGCTCCTCCTCATAGCATTATTTGCTAGTGTCTATAGTAGCAGCTTAATTAATTAACTAAGGAGTTATTAACTCCAGTCGCTACCAGTACAAGATACATTATAATCTGCACTTTGTAACACGTTTATTTTAAGGGGTATATATCAACTTTTAAGTTTGCTTAACCACTGGCAGAACGCCACCACCTTTATATACAAGATACAATTGTAACAACGTTAGCAAAGTGGAATATTGTAACTGTGAACAGCAGCCAAGCTGTGTCACAAGAAATTTACGGCAGTGTATATATTATTCAACAACATTTCTTACAATCAACGGATGTTAAATAATTCATGTTATTTCATAAACTCTAATGACATGCCGTAAGGTATTTACCACTCATAGTTGTAAAAGCTTAACATAACCACAACTATAGTAACTGCAGCTTATACATTAGCTTCTATAGCAGATCAAAGCACATTATAGCAATTTTCTATTGTTTAACCCTTCACTGAATTTCAAGTGAGAAATGTGTTAAGACAGACACACAAGCAGACTATTCTTGCTATATTGTGAATCTAATCTACACAGTTCTGCCATCTAACAGGCTGTGTCAGTATATAGGGCAGTGATTTTTAACCTTTTTTTTTGCCGTGGCACACTTTATTACATTAAAAAATCCTGTGGCACACCACCATCCCAAAATGTTAAAAAAAATCACACATTGTAGCCTAATACAGCATATACATACTGTATGTACTGTGCTGTTATGCCATGCCTCCTACAAACTACCCCTGCACTGGGAGTAAAAAACAAGCAAAGTTTAAAAAATATGTCACACTGTTGTCAGTCTGCCATGGCACACCTGAGGATCTCTCACGGCACACTAGTGTGCCACGTCACACTGGTTGAAAAACACTGATATAGGGTATATACAAGCGCTACCAATAGGAGTATCACTCCCTGCTATTTACTAATATATTATATATTAAAGTACGGTGTATATTTTCACAACTAATATACATAATCCAACTTTTTGACATATTACTATATAAGAAGATTACTGTGTTGGGGAATCCCAATATGATAATTTCAGCTAACTTTAATGGGATCGTTTGATCTCAAAAGCTCCTGAGTGCGTTTTTAACTTAGTATTTTCCTTTAACAAATTTTTAATTTATATTGGTTAATAAAAGTTATATTTTAACGTTAAGCAACCCTTGCTCACTGAGTCATTGCAGTTACCCAAGTTGCCACTATACAAACGAATTTATTCATCTAAGATGATCTATTCTATATTAACCCTTTGAGTGCTATTCATGTAGTCTTTCTAGGTAGAGACCTCTCTACTTATCTGTTTTCATTAAGCCATAACTACATAGCACCTATCCTATCCAACATATGTATACACAGGGATCAATTCCCAAACTGACTGACTTGGAAATAGTGGGTTAAAATTAAGATAGATATTAACAAGTAGTGCCGTTGACTCCTCCTTTTTTGCCTGTTACGTGTCTTTAGCCATCTGGCAGCAGTGTTTGTAACAATGTTTATAGCAATGTTATACATAGCTGCAAACACTGCTGCCATAGGGGCCGAATTATCAAAGGTCTTGCGGACCTGATCCGACAGTGCGGATCAGGTCCGCAAGACCTCGCTGAATGCGGAGAACAATACACTCTTCGTATTCAGCATTGCACCAGCAGCTCACAAGAGCTGCTGGTGAAACGCTGCCCCCTGCTGACTCGCGGCCAATTGGCCGCCAGCAGGGAGGTGTCAATCAACCCGATCGTATTCGATCAGGTTGATTTGTGGCGATTCCTGTCCGCCTCATCAGAGCAGGCGGACAGGGTTATGGAGCAGCAGTCATCAGAGCAGGCGGACAGGGTTATGGAGCAGCGGTCTTTAGATCACTGCTTCATAACTGCTGTTTCTGGCGAGCCTGAAGACTCGCCAGAAACACGGGCCCACAAGCTCTGTTCGGAGCTTGATAAATGGGCCCCATAGACTGCTACAGATATGTGCACACTCCTAAGCACTTATCAGTCAAATTAGATTTACTCTTTCACAAAGGATACCAAGAAAACAAAGCAAATGTGATAATATAATTAAAAAGGATTATGATAGTTTAATTTTAACTTTACTGTTAGTTTCAGAGTAATCCAAGTGCCTCTCAGATGCTTGGTGATTTTGTGCTCTGTTTGTATCCTTTGTGCATGATCTACATGTATAATGTCTCCATCTTGTGCCTGTCTGATTATGGTCAATGCCTGCCTTTGTAATGCTGGAGATTTTTTTGATTAAATGTCCTGCTGGCATTTACCTGCCATTAGTATCCTGCTGACTGATTTCCCCTGTTGCCAGTTACTGCTGTATCATATGAGCCAGTACATGACATTAGTATCCTGCTGACTGATTTCCCCTGTTGCCAGTTACTGCTGTATCATATGAGCCAGTACATGACATTAGTATCCTGCTGACTGATTTCCCCTGTTGCCAGTTACTGCTGTATCATATGAGCCAGTACATGACATTAGTATCCTGCTGACTGATTTCCCCTGTTGCCAGTTACTGCTGTATCATATGAGCCAGTACATGACATTAGTATCCTGCTGACTGATTTCCCCTGTTGCCAGTTACTGCTGTATCATATGAGCCAGTACATGACATTAGTATCCTGCTGACTGATTTCCCCTGTTGCCAGTTACTGCTGTATCCTATGAGCCAGTACATGACATTAGTATCCTGCTGACTGATTTCCCCTGTTGCCAGTTACTGCTGTATCATATGAGCCAGTACATGACATTAGTATCCTGCTGACTGATTTCCCCTGTTGCCAGTTACTGCTGTATCATATGAGCCAGTACATGACATTAGTATCCTGCTGACTGATTTCCCCTGTTGCCAGTTACTGCTGTATCATATGAGCCAGTACATGACATTAGTATCCTGCTGACTGATTTCCCCTGTTGCCAGTTACTGCTGTATCATATGAGCCAGTACATGACATTAGTATCCTGCTGACTGATTTCCCCTGTTGCCAGTTACTGCTGTATCATATGAGCCAGTACATGACATTAGTATCCTGCTGACTGATTTCCCCTGTTGCCAGTTACTGCTGTATCATATGAGCCAGTACATGGCATTAGTATCCTGCTGACTGATTTGCCCTGTTGCCAGTTACTGCTGTATCCTATGAGCCAGTACATGACATTAGTATCCTGCTGACTGATTTCCCCTGTTGCCAGTTACTGCTGTATCCTATGAGCCAGTACATGACATTAGTATCCTGCTGACTGATTTCCCCTGTTGCCAGTTACTGCTGTATCCTATGAGCCAGTACATGACATTAGTATCCTGCTGACTGATTTCCCCTGTTGCCAGTTACTGCTGTATCCTATGAGCCAGTACATGACATTAGTATCCTGCTGACTGATTTCCCCTGTTGCCAGTTACTGCTGTATCCTATGAGCCAGTACATGACATTAGTATCCTGCTGACTGATTTCCCCTGTTGCCAGTTACTGCTGTATCATATGAGCCAGTACATGACATTAGTATTCTGCTGACTATGGGGCATATTTAGCAAGTTCCGTATGGAGCTTGATGCCCCGTGTTTCCGGCGAGCCTTCAGGTCTTTCTAGGTTAAGTTCATCACTAGACTCAAATCTCATGTTTTACCTTTTCTTTGCCAGTTTTTTAACTACAGTACTACCTTCAGGATTCTTATTTGTTCTGATATCACAGAGATGTGTCTGTGTTATAGGTTTATATTTTCTTTTATAAGATAGTGAAAGTTCACATGACATAATGTGTGGGATTGAATTTCTGCCACAAGGATGAGGCAAAGATAGCCCAAATACTAAGAGCTTTTGAACCCTCCCACCTCCCTGTATACCTATTTTTTTTTCTTTGCCTCCCAGGAGTAGGTGAAGAGTTGAGGTGCTCCAGATTTTATGTTGAAAGTGGTTCTCAGACTGATGTGAGATCCGCTACCCCCCTCAGACAGCAATCTTTGGATAGAGGGTGATGTCACTACTGGGTAGTGACACAATATTTCCCTATGAGATTTTTTTATTTCTATATGGTGAAGGCAAATAAAGATGCCCCCTCAGCAACTGTCTCAGATCTTTTAGAGGGAAGATTAACAGAACATATTTTTTTACAGGCTATGGGGTAGATTTAACAAGCAGCAAATGCTGCTTTCTACACCTGAGGTTTCAGGCTTGCGTGAAACGTAAGTTAAGAAGCAGCAGTCATTAGACTGTTGCTCCTTAACTTTACCTTTTAGGTGGCGGACTGAAATCATCCCGATACGATCGGCATGATTGACACCCCCTGCTAGAACCGATTGGTTGTGAATGTGCCAGGGGCAGCATTGCACAAGGATTAAACAAGAAATGTTTATGCAATGTTAAATGTCGACAGCGTACGCTGTCTGCATTTAGCAATGTCGGGCAGACATGTCCGCCCGATACTTGTTAAATCTACCCCTATGTGTGTGTTTTGCAAAACTGTTACAATTTGCACACCACCTCAAATACCTCAGTATCTGTGTGAGTCAAATCATGTATTCTGGTCAGTCTGTCCATGTGTTTTACTCTAAAGGTGTTTGTCCAAATCCTGTGTGCGTTTCACAAGGAGTTTATATGGACTTTTCTCAAGGGTTTAAAGATTTTATTTGCTTATCTATTACTGAGGTTTTCGAGACTATAGTCTAGATTACAAGTGGAGTGATATTTAGCTCTCCATCTCGAGCATAAACAATGCTAAAAGTAATCTTTTAAAAGTAAAAGTTTTGCGTGCGAGCAAAACACAAAGCACACTAACTTCACAACTTCGCATTCAACCCATAGACATCAATGGAGAGCATAGAAGAAAAAGATCTAACACTTATCATTCGCATGCTAACTCAACAGGAGTTATTACATTTCACGTTTCAATGTTCTTTCTATAAATATCTACATACATCTATACTTGTATATCTATTCTTATAGCTCTATATAAGTATAGATATATATTTTACATCACATATATAAAAATATATTTTTAATAATATTTTTATTTATTTTTTCTATGTGAAGAACATAGGAAAGTAAAATATGAGTAACACGCTTCAGTTTCAGACTTTGGGGACGATTTATTAAATGACTGTCCGACATGATCCACTCAGTGGATCATGTCCAACAGACATTGCTAAATGTCGACAGCATACGCTGTCTGCATTTAGCATTGCACAAGCAGTTCTGGTGAACTGCTTGTGCAATGCCGCCCCCTGCAGAATTCTTTGCAGGCGTGTCAATCAACCTGATCGTATCTGATCGGGTTGATTGCTGTCGGCTGCTCAGAGGAGGTGGATGTCAGGTTTTTTTCCCCTGCTTTGTTTGCCATGCGCTGCTGGCAGCCATTTTACTTACCTCTTAATGAATCTGGTGCACAGTGTCTGATGCTGCTCATTTCCTGCACTCCCTCTTATGGCCGGACTGGTGTACATCTTCCGTTAAGGCCTCTGTTCAGTATGCTTTGCCCTTGCGTTGTCTCAGACCTGTTTGTGAGTTCCTGTGTATTACCTGGCTGTCTGACATCCCTCCTGGTTCCTGACTGGGCTCGTCTGACTACTCGCTTTGGCTTCTGACTCGTCTCGTCTGACTATTCGCTTTGGCTCCTGACTCGGCTCGTCTGACTACCAGATCTGGCTTTGACTCCTGGCTTGTTATTTGACTTGTGGACTTTTTATTATTTCTTTGTTATTAATAAAGGTGTGATTATTTTTGCACTTCTCGTCTGATTCCTGGCACCCTGACAGCGGACCAGTTTAGGAGCAGAGGTCTTAAGACTGCTGCTTCTTAACTGCTGTTTCCGGCGAGCCTAAAGGGTCGCGTGGAAACAAGAGGATCAGGGGCCTTTCAGTCCTTGATAATTTGGCCCCTTTGGGTCTAACGCGGTGAAGGGTTAGCGCACATGCAGAATTAGTTATCTTAAGGAATAATTGAAATATTAAATATGAAATATTGAAACAAATATTAAAGTATCAATATTTTTTTTTAGATACTGTAAAATAAACACATATATGGTAGAATTTCTACCTTGGACACATGAGCAACTATCTCTAAAGGATAGTTCTTCCTTTAGAGATCCTAAGGACCACATATTAGAGACCTTTAACAGGGAAAAAAGCCAGCTATTGGAATTGAGTGTGAATCGTATTTCAGAACAGTGCTCAGTTGAAGAAATTTAACGCTTCATTAAATTGCTTTGCACCCCTATCTTCCTTATCTTTGATGCAGTTGTGGATATTGTTCAGATTAATACAAAAAACATGACATTCTCTGTCTTGACCAGAAGAGCTCAATGACTCAAGTCTTGGTTGGCAGATATGGTTTCCAAGAACAGATTATTGACTCTTCCTTTCAAAAGAATAATTATTTTTGGATCAGGTTTGCACTAAATAATTTCTACTGTTACTGGAGAAAAGGGTGCCTTCTTCCTAGAGACAAGATATCTAAGGGAAAAATAAGATTGGTCATTGTTCTTCCTCTCAAAAACCTTAATCCTCCAGGTCATCTTGGAAGCCAGGTTCTTCCAGGTCCAAATTCAAGCAGAACAAGGAATCTCCTACCAATTCCAAATTAGCATGAAGGTAAACCCCTGATCCAGATTTACCTCTGGTATGAAGGAGGCTTGGTCTCTATTAGTTCAGGATCCTTTGGTTTTGAACATTATATCCCAAGGTTGCAGGATAGTTTTTTGGTCCAGACCTCCTTAAGTACTGTTCCTTCTGTCTCATGTTCCAAAACATCATTTGAAGAGAGCTGCCTTTCTTAAATGTGTTCAGGGTTTAGAACTTATGGGGGTTGTAAAGCTCGTCTCAGTCTCAAAACAGGGGCAAGGTTTTTACTCCAACCTCTCAGAGACGGCATCAGAACATTGCGCAGTGAAGGGCGTAAGTAGTGCAGCATTTCGAAATATATATGTATATGACTATATACATATATATTCTGGGAACACACAGTTCCCATAGACCGTAATGTAAATGCACTTTTCAGTGACTTTTTTTCACCCCACTCCCACCAACTTTAAGCCCCAAAACTGCCTAGTGCAGTTTGTTTTTATTAAATAAAATGCTACTTTTTTAATAAAAAAACTATAATGCCCTCTATTTTGAGGGCATTTGGGGCACTTTTTGAAAATTAACCTGAAATCTGATCTCTTGTTAATTTTCGGATCACTAATTGCTACCACAAGCTTGTGGTAGCAATAACCAGCCACTGGTTAATTATGGCTGGTTAATTATCGCACTCCTGCAAATGGGAAAATTTGCCCATTTGCGGTTGGGCAATAATTTAGTTCTACATTGTAATCTGGCACTTTATTGTGTTTTACTCCTTTTGCTGAAAACAGTATTCCCTGTTGAAAAGGGGGAAAAAAATCCAAATTTATTGGTACATTTTAAAATCACAATAAATAAGTTTAAAATATTCACGATATATAATGCAAAATATAGTCACTAATGGCTTTACGCAGTTTTTGTTTCTAGACTGTGAAAAGTGACTCAAGTTTGGATGGAAGCAGACACTTTAAGCACAATACAACTATCATTCAAACCAATACTAAGAACTAGTCCAGTTTGTCAGTCCCACCCCTCCTTTGAGTTCCACGTTAAGCTCAGACATGCATTTCACTGTGCACTTACAGCTCTTTCAAGGATGTATGTAGATAGATAGATAGATAGATAGATAGATAGATAGATAGATATAGTCATTATATATAAATAAATATATTTTAATTTGCAAAAAACTTATTTTAAAGCCAGAGATTAAGTTTTCTATCAAATTTTTAAAAGCAAGGGAATTCCTAACTTAAATTGCCCCCATTCCCCCCTTAGGAGCCTTGGATGACATTATCAATTACATTACTGATAACATCACACTTGACATTGTAGATGGCATCATACATCAGTCACATGACTGGTGACATCATCAGTGAAATCACTAGTGACATCACCCTACAGTCTCTAGCACTTCCCTGATAATCACTATCCTCCTCACGCTATAACATAGCTTCCTCTTCATCCTGTCTCTTCACAGTCTGCTTCTCACCTTCTTATTCCTCTTTCTTCAAGCACCTCACCCTCTGTCTGTTATAAACAGCCTCTTACTTTCACCCCTTCTTCATTACCACAGGCATTTTTATCATCTTAGCACACTTTTCCTTACATGCAAGCCCTTGATCATCCTCTCAGTCCCTCTCTCCCTTGCACACAGCCTCCACCTCCTCTTATCCCCTCTCCCTTGCATGTAAATCCTGCTCACCCTTCAAGTTCCACACCACACTAACAAATTGTATATGCACACAGACATACACTGTATATAATTTTCACAAGTGATGTCAATGATGATTAAGTTAGTAATTTCTTTGCTTTAAAATATTTAAAAAAAAACAACAACTCTGGTGTTAATGTACATTTTTTTGCCAATTAATTTATTTTTTCCCCCTTAGAAATTAAAATAAACTAATACTAGTAATACTAGTAAATAACTAAAAACACCACAGACAAAGCAAGTAGAATTTGTCATAATTAAATAAAAACCATATGGTATCAACCATGCTGCAGTATTACATAAGTCTGTGGTTGAGGCATTAGACTCTGCTGCCCAATAAGACCCCGTTGTGATGAACCAAGGTTATCCAACCCTGCGCCAGTCACTTATTTGCCACAGAAAGGGTTATCAGCCCCCTTTTACTGTCACAAATAGGTCACAATCTAGCCACACCAGGCAAGCTTGTGATTCAGTTTAGTTGGTGCAAGGTTTAACCACACTCCCTAGTCTGTACTAGATGTAAGAGAAATGCCCAAAACTCCCTTTTAATGCCACACACACTAAACAAACAATCCTATAGTTCCAATACTGCCACAACTTAAAATTTATTAGAGGGAAAATCCTAAGAAAAAACCCAGACTTTACACATTAACGCTCTAAATACAATTTAGCAGAAAATAACCTAAATTATACAGTTCTAATATTCCAGTCTCTTTCAGTAACGTGGTTCAATTATTAGACAAAGGCCAAACTTAATAAAGGAATTATTTATTATGCCAAAAATATTATTCACAATGCATTATTAATAAAAAGTTGTTACAAATAAAATTACACACGCAAACAGAGTTTTAAAATAAAAAGGAGAAAAACAGAATTGAATACTTTCCTAGTGTTCAAGATCTGTGCCAGGGGCTGGCATGAAAATGATGGCTCCTTACTTCTGTAAAGCAGCTCCCCTTGTAAGAATGAACACCTTATTGTTAAAAACATAAGATTCTTATACCATTTTCCAGAGATCAGGTTGCCTGACCACACCCTCCTGGGCGGGCTAAGAAACCCCCCTGTCTTTATGCCCTTCAATAGACTAAGTTCTTGCCTGAAATTATACAATCCATTATAATTTCTGCTAGGTAACTCTATGTCTATATTTACATATCTGGAACCTCTTAGTTTCATTGGGAGAATCGATTTGATATCAAATATGCCATAGGTTGTCATATTTACCTTCATTTAAGGTTATAGCAGTTTTAACACACATATGTACATAATATACCAATGTCCTTTCAGTGACCTGGTCAGTTTTTGTGATGGAGGCCCTGTTTTGCATCATGCATTCTATTGACAGCCTAAGCCATAAACCCTTTCATGTGTATTTTCTGAAACTAAGAACTTGAGTGGCTTTATGACTCAATGCATACACAATAACAGTTGGTGGGGCTATTTAGGAGGCTCCTGGCACTTCAAAGAAAACACAAGTCACAATTCTTCTTAAAAAACAAATAACTGTTTTGAGTTCAAGCTACACAGAATTAACCCCTTCTTAGCTAAATCCTGAGGTTTTCGTGACACCTCCCCCAATAAGAGGCGTAAAAGTGGGTGGCTACGAGCCACTCCCGATGCATATCAAAGGGAGCTTTCCCTTGCGGTGATAACACCATTGCCAGACAAATTGCACATAGCAGTTTCGCCAGCAGGATGCCCTCCTTTTAAAAGTGACACACTAGTTGCTCTATCCAACTGATTGAATATATTGCAGGGCCCCTCCCATGCAGCCTGTAGCTGGTTCTGCCTCACAGGTCTTAGTACCAGAACATTTTGCCCCATCTCATATACTCCCTCTCTGGCAGTAAAATCCTGCAACTGTTTTTGTGCGAATATGGCATCTCTGGGTTTTGCAGGTATCTCCCCCAATAAGGCTTGCATCTTATCCCTGAATAACACATCATTCCCTATTACAGAGGTGCCTGTAAAACCTAGGGTCTTGCTACCTATGGTGTGCTCTCTGAACATATTGTGTACTGTCAGTTGCTGCTTAACTACCATGGGCTCTTGCCCTCCCACTGGAGTAGAATTCCTGTACTCCTGCACTCTGTTATGGTTGGTAGGGGGTTGACTAACTGCCTTCCTCCTCTTCACTGTGGGTCCCAGCTGCTGAGCCTGCTGGGGACTTGGAGGCAGCACGCCTACCACTGTATTTGCTGACTGGCACTGTGGGGCTGTGTAAATACACTTCTCTGTACTCCCCCCCCTGTGCCTGCAGTCTGTGTCAGTCTCTGTCCCCTAGTCTGTGCAGTCTGTTTATAGGTCACAGCTGAGGTTACTGGGGTCTCTATCACCCACAATCTTTCACACTCACTCTGGGGGTCCCTCAAAGAATATCCTGTACCCTCCTCCCCCACACACTCTGAAATCTGTGGCTCTGCTGCTTCTGTCATAGAGTGGGCTAGCTTGCCCCCCTGCTCTCTCTCACAGTCAGTCTGCCACTTTGCGTCCTCACACAGAATCTGGGATCCTTCTGACACTGGTGCAGACAAGCACACATCTTCCTTCTGCCATTTATCCCAACTATTGTGTCTTTTCACAGGGAACGGAATTGGCCCTGGCACAGACTGGCACATATTATCCAGAAGCCCAGTCACCCAGTCATTCTCTCCCCCGTCAATCTCACCTCCTTCTATAGAATCCACTGATTCAATCATAGACAGACACGCACCCCTCATCTGCCTCCTCTCACAGATGGTTTAATTACAGGAAGACACACCGTCTATCTGTCGTTCTCCCCAGTCAGTCTCCCCTCTTACAGGTTCACCTCTCAGCACAGACACCCCCAGTTCAGGCACAGCACTTCGCACACATCCTGTCCTCCCTACTGGTCACAATGTCTCTGAGCATTTTTACACACAGCCCTTTCCACATAAGGGTCTGCAACTAATCTCACTAGGTCACATGTAGCATTGTCAGGCACATAAAGTGATAACAATCTACCCATATCAGTACCCATTAAAACATCATTAGGATTATTTTCAGATACCCCCACATTTCTTAAACCTCTCCCCACTCCCCAATCAAGATATACATGTGCCATAGGCACTGCAAGTTTCATTCCCCAATCCCTTTAACTGCTAGAGTCTTTCCAGGGATAATGTTCTCAGAGTTCACTAGCTTTGGACGCACCATAGTAACTTCTGCACCCGTGTCCCTCAGCCTCAAGGTTACCTTGTCTCCAACAGTCACAGGTTGCAAGTTCTCATGGTTGTTTTCCTCTGGACAGGTAACAAACAAAACAGATGCTGGTACTTCTGAGGGATTACCCCCTCTAGCTGATTGCTCCAAGTTAATCCTCTCTGGGCAGGTGGAGCTGATGTGTCCCACTTTGTTGCAAGCAAAACATCTGCGGGTATCCCCCTCCCCAAATGCAGCACTCGGGAGCAGACACACTAGATAAAGGCACAGCAGGTTTTGTGAAGGGGGGTCATGCAGTAGCTCCTTTCAAGGTAGACCCCCCCCCTTAGAAAAGGATTTCCTCCCATTCCCTGGTGACCTGTTGGCTGCGTAAAAATCAGCCAGCTCACCAGCTTCCAATGCTGTTATGGGTTTACGGTCTAAAATCCATTCTTCAACTTCGGCTGGGCACAGCTGCATAAATTGCTCCTTCACAATCAAATCTTCCAGCTCCTCCATAGTGGCAACTTTTAATCCTCTGACCCACTGTTTAAAGGCTGTCATCAAGTTCCCAACAGCTGTAGTAAAGCTCTCTGACAAACCTTTCTGCAGAGAACGGAATTTCTTCCTGTACACCTCAGGAGTAAGATTATACCTCCTCTGCAGTGCAACTTTAATGGAATCATAGTCCTGATCAAACTCTGGAGGTAGGTCAGCAAAAGCCTCCAGTGCAGGACCTTTCAGGCCAGGGGTAAGGTACGTGGCCCACTGCTCTCTTGGCAACTGGAACTGTCTGCAAACTTTCTCAAAGCTACGCAGGAATACATCCACATCTCCATCTTTCTCCAGGGTGGGAAAATTCTCTGCACGCACTCTGGGAGCAGGTGGGTCTCTAGGTTCACTAACAACAGGTGAGACCATCCCTCTCTCCAACCGTGCAAGCTGTAGCTGATACTCTCTCCCCGCCTGTCGTTCAGCAGCCTGTCTTTCAGCAGCCTGTCTCTCAGCTGCCAGAGACGCCTGTCGTTCAGCAGCCTGTCTTTCAGCTGCCAGAGACTCTCTCTCATAAAATTTTGTAATCAGTTCCATGCACAAACCTGCATCCACTGAGCCCATATGTTTCAGAACAGTTTGCAAATAACAGTCCAATGTATCCCCAGATCCTGATGAATCACTGCCCCCAGTTGCAGACATCTCTCCTGAGACCTCAACTGGTGTGATTTGGCTGTTATCATATTCCACAAGAGCTTGTATTAGTAAATCTTTGTTCTTTCCACATGTTGGAATATCACGCTCCTGGCATAAGAGTGCCAACATTTCTTTACTCTGTTGCTTGTATGGCTCCATAGCAAAAATAAAATAGAAAAGAAAAACAGAGAATAGGGAAGGGGACTGTTTGCAATGTGTGACTATATAATGCACTGAGTTTTAGACTTTGGAAATTGTAAGAAACTATTTCTTTTAGTACCGGGATTTTCACACTAGTAAATCCACAAGCACTAAAATCTAATAATAAAAAAAATTATCTACACCGCTGCCCGCCAATTTGAGACGAACCAAGGTTATCCAACCATGCGCCAGTCACTTATTTGGCACAGAAAGGGTTATCAGCCCCCTTTTACTGTCACCAATAGGTCACAATCTAGCCACACCAGGCAAGCTTGTGATTCAGTTTAGTTGGTGCAAGGTTTAACCACACTCCCTAGTCTGTACTAGACGTAAGAAAAATGCCCAAAACTCCCTTTTAATGCCACCCACACTAAACCAACAATCCTATAGCTCCAATACTGCCACAACTTAAATTTTATTAGAGGGAAAATCCTAAGAAAAAACCTAGACTTTACACATTAACTCTCTAAATACAATTTAGCAGAAAATAACCTAAATTATACAGTTCTAATACTCCAGTAACGTGGTTCAATTATTAGACAAAGGCCAAACTTAATAAAGGAATTATTTATTATGTCAAAAATGTTATGCACAATGCATTATTAATAAAAAGTTGTTACAAATAAAATTACACACGCAAACAGAGTTTTAAAATAAAAAGGAAAAAAACAGAATTGAATACTTTCCTAGTGTTCAAGATCTGTGCCAGGGGCTGGCATGAAAATGATGGCTCCTTACTTCTGTAAAGCAGCTCCCCTTGTAAGAATGAACACCTTATTGTTAAAAAACATAAGATTCTTATACCATTTTCCAGAGATCAGGTTGCCTGACCACACCCTCCTGGGCGGGCTAAGAAACCCCCCTGTCTTTATGCCCTTCAATAGACTAAGTTCTTGCCTGAAATTATACAATCCATTACAATTTCTGCTAGGTAACTCTATGTCTATATTTACATATCTGGAACATCTTAGTTTCATTGGGAGAATTGGTTTGATATCAAATATGCCATAGGTTGTCATATTTACCTTCATTTAAGGTTATAACAGTTTTAACACACATATGTACATAATATACCAATGTCCTTTCAGTGACCTGGTCAGTTTTTGTGATGGAGGCCCTGTTTTGCATCATGCATTCTATTGACAGCCTAAGCCATAAACCCTTTCATGTGTATTTTCTGAAACTAAGAGCTTTAGTGGCTTTATGACTCAATGCATACACAATAACAGTTGGTGGGGCTATTTAGGAGGCTCCTGGCACTTCAAAGAAAACACAAGTCACAATTCTTCTTGAAAAACAAATAACTGTTTTGAGTTCAAGCTACACAGAATTAACCCCTTCTTAGCTAAATCCTGAGGTTTTCGTGACACCCGTGTTTGCTAAAAATGACCTTAGGCCTAAAACATGGAAGGCTTTAAAGATTAAAAGCACAACTTGATTCTCTAAACCTTATTTTGCTGTAAGCAGCCTTTTCTTAAGACATTGGGGGGGCATATCTATCAAGCTCTGTATGAAGCTTGAAGCCCTGTGTTTCTGGCAAGCCTTCAGGCTCACCAGAAACACCAGTTATAAATCAGCGGTCTAAAGACCGTTGCTCCATAACCTGTTCGCCTGCTCTGAGAAGGCGGACAGACATCGCCGCAATTCAACCCGATAGAATACGATCAGGTTGATTGACACCCCCTGCTAGCGGCTGATTGGCTGCGAATCTGCAGGGGGTGGCGTTGCACCAGCAGTTCACAAGAGCTGCTGGTGCAATGCTGAATGCGGATAGTGTATTGCTCTCCGCATTCAGTGAGGTCTATCGGACATGATCCGCAATGTCGGATCATGTCCGACAGGCCTTTCATAAATAGGCCCCTAGGAATTGACAATCTATTTATATCTTTTCTGCCTGGTGGGATAAAGGTCTTCAGACATTTCACTAGATCCAACATATATTAATCTTCTGAAGAAAAGAGCTTAGAAAATAAAAGAAATTGTAAGCAGCCACATTTTAGAGACAATTTTAGGTCAATAAAAATGGAACTAGTCTCAGCACTACTTTATCAAAACACCTGCAATATAAAGGCTAGACCTGCTAAAAGATCATTTTATTAGTGATTTGCATTTTCTGAACATGAAACTAGTACATTTTTGGACACTTAAAGGGATACTGAACCACAATTTTGTTTCTTCCATGATTCAGATAGAGGGGCCTTTTTAACAAATGTCTTGTGGACCTGATCCGGCAGTGCAGATCAGGTCCGCAAGACATCGCTGAATGCGGAGAGCAATACGCTCTACGTATTCAGCATTGCACCAGCAGTTCACAAGAGCTGCTGGTGCAACGCCGCCCCCTGCAGATTCGCGGCCAATCGGCCGCCAGCAGGGGGGTGTCAATCAACCCGATCGTAGTCCAATTCCGGCAATTCCTGTCCGCCTGCTCAGAGCAGACGGACAGGGTTATGGAGCAGCGGTCTTTGTGACCGATGCTCCATAACTTGTGTTTCTGGCGAGTCTGAAGACTCGCCAGAAACACGGTCCATCAAGCTCCATTCGGAGCTTGATAGATAGGCCCCAGAGCATGCAATTTTAAGCAACTTTCTAATTTTCTCCTATGGGCTGATTTATCAAGGGCCGAATGGCCCCTAATGCCCCTGTTTCTGTGCGAGCATTCAGGCTCGCCGGAAACAGCAGTTAAGAAGCAGCGATCTGAAGACCGATGCTTCTTAACTAGTCTGCCGCCTCTGAGTCGGCGGACAGCAATCATGTCCGCCATTTGGTAAATCGGCCCCCTATTATCATTTTTTTTCGTTCTCTTGGTATCTTTGCTTGAAAAAGCAGGAATGTAAGTTTACGAGCAGGCCCATCTTTGGTTCAGCACCTGGGTAGCGCTTGCTGACTGGTGTGCTTGATTATTATTAACTGTCTTCTACACAAATCTGAATCACTCTCTTAATTATTAGTTTCCTATTTTATTAGAAGGGTCTCAACGTAAACTTAACAGACATAAATACAGTTTCTTTGCTTACATTCCACAGATTCTCTTCTTTGCTGGTCTACAAGATACCCATGGATAACGTACAATCCCTGTCACATGCTTTTTCAGTTTTGGAAGAAGGTAAGGCTGACATTATTTAAAGCACAAACAAAAGATTTACTAGTCTCTGTATGGGTATTTAGCAGTTGATCATACAACAGGTAGCTAATTTGTTTCACTGATTATTCAATACTTAGTAGAGATGTCCTAAAATTCTACACTAGGATGGTCCCTAAGCACAGTTGTTAAGAACTGAAAACTGTTAATTGGGCTGCTAATTGAACAGGGGTGTTAATAAATGGCAAAGAGACCAGATGCTTCATCCCACATGTAAATTTTGTGCTGCATCTCAAACCCCTTCCAATGTCCCACCATATCCTCATTCTGCCAAAGTACTTGCCTTGCCCTATGCCGAATGCCATAATACCCAAATATTCAACATCAACATGCAAAATTTCACAACAGCACATCACTGAATCCCCTCCCCCCCAAAAAAAAGCATACACATTTGTACCAAATACCAAAATACATGTACAAATTGATGATGTTAAATATGTACAGTATACAGTGGGGCAAAAAATTATTTAGTCAGCCACCAATTGTGCAAGTTCTCCCACTTAAGAAGATGAGAGAGGTCTGTAATTTTCATCATAGGTATACCTCAACTATGAGAGACAAAATGTGGAAACATATCCAGACAATCATATTGTCTGATTTGGAAATAATTTATTTGCATATTATGGTGGAAAATAAGTATTTGGTCAATATCAAAAGTTAATCTCAATACTTTGTTATGTATCCTTTGTTGGCAATGACAGAGGTCAAACGTTTTCTGTAACTCTTCACAAGGTTGTCACACACTGTTGCTGGTATATTGGCCCATTCCTGCATGCAGATCTCCTCTAGAGCAGTGATGTTTTGGGGCTGTCACTGGGTGACACAGACTTTCAACTCCCTCCAAAGGTTTTCTATGGGGTTGAGATCTGGAGACTGGCTAGGCCACTCCAGGACCTTGAAATGCTTCTTACGAAGCCACTCCTTTGTTGCCCAGGTGGTGTGTTTGGGATCATATCATGCTGAAAGACCCAGCCAAGTTTCATCTTAAATGCCCTTTCTGATGGAAGGAGGTTTGCACTCAAAATCTCACAATACATGGCCCCATTCATTCTTTCATGTACACGGATCAGTCGTCCTGTTCCCTTTGCAGAGAAACAGCCCCAAGGCATTATTTTGCCACCCCCATGCTTCACAGTAGGTATGGTGTTCTTTGGTTGCAACACAGCATTCTCTCTCCTCCAAATATGACGAGTTGTGTTTCTACCAAACAGTTCTACTTTGGTTTCATCTGACCATATGACATTCTCCCAATCCGCTTCTGGATCATCTAAATGCTCTCTATAGCATACTTCAGATGGGCCCGGACATGTACTGGCTTAAGCAGGGGGATACGTCTGGCACTGCAGGATCTGAGTCCCTGGTGGCGTAGTGTGTTACTGATGGTAGCCTTTGTTACGTTTGTCCCAGCTCTCTGCAAGTCATTCACTAGGTCCCCCGTGTGGTTCTGGGGTGTTTGCTCACCGTTCTTGTGATCATTTTGACCCCACGGGGTGAGATCTTGTGTGGAGCTTAGATTGAGGGAGATTATCAGTGGTCTTGTATGTCTTCCATTTTCTAATTATTGCTCCCACAGTTGATTTCTTCACACCAAGCTGCTTGCCTATTGCAGATTCAGTCTTCTCAGCCTGGTGCAGGTCTACAATTTTGTTTCTGGTGTCCTTCGACAGCTCTTTGGTCTTCACCATAGATTGGAGTGTGACTGTTTGAGGTTGTGGACAGGTGTATTTTATACTGATAACAAGTTCAAACAGGTGCCATTAATACAGGTAATGAGTGGAGGGCAGAGGAGCCTCTTAAAGAAGAAGATACAGGTCTGTGAGAGCCAGAAATCTTGCTTGTTTGTAGGTGACCAAATACTTATTTTCCACCATAATATGCAAATACATTCTTTCCAAATCAGACAATGTGATTGTCTGGATTTGTTTCCACATTTTGTCTCTCATAGTTGAGGTATACCTATGATGAAAATTACAGGCCTCTCTCATCTTCTTAAGCGGGAGAACTTGCACAATTGGTGGCTGACTAAATACTTTTTTGCCCCACTGTATAAACAGTTAACCTGATATGTCTTTTAGCATTACCTTTCAAAAGTTCTATTACAAGGCATTCAGCAGAAGGTGTTCATATTTGCAGAGAAGTAAAGAATACAGGCAAAATTAACCAACACAGGGCTAGAATACAAGTGGTGCGCTAAATGGTGCCCTCTAACACAAATACAATTTGCACTCAATGGATTCAATGTACCATGTGGATAGACTCATACTCAAAAAGACTGAGTGCTGTAATAAAATCAAAGGGTGCTTCAAAAAAGTATTAGTTTAACCATATTAATTTATTTTTATATTTTTTTTTCCCTCTACCTAAAACATTTCAGTTTGTTTTTCAATTGAGTTGTACAGTTTATAGGTCACATTAAAGGTGGACAAAGTTCTGAAATGATTTATCTTTGTCTTTTTTTTTTACGTCACAGCAACCTGACATTTTAACAGGGGTGTGTAGACTTTTTATATCCACTGTATATACACTGTGTGCAGAATTATTAGGCAAATGAGTATTTTGACCACATCATCCTCTTTATGCATGTTGTCTTACTCCAAGCGGTATAGGCTCGAAAGCCTACTACCAATTAAGCATATTAGGTGATGTGCATCTCTGTAATGAGAAGGGGTGTGGTCTAATGACATCAACACCCTATATCAGGTGTGCATAATTATTAGGCAACTTCCTTTCCTTTGGCAAAATGGGTCAAAAGAAGGACTTGACAGGCTCAGAAAAGTAAAAAATAGTGAGATATCTTGCAGAGGGATGCAGCACTCTTAAAATTGCAAAGCTTCTGAAGCGTGATCATCGAACAATCAAGCGTTTCATTCAAAAGAGTCAACAGGGTCGCAAGAAGCGTGTGGAAAAACCAAGGCGCAAAATAACTGCCCATGAACTGAGAAAAGTCAAGCGTGCAGCTGCCAAGATGCCACTTGCCACCAGTTTGGCCATATTTCAGAGCTGCAACATCACTGGAGTGCCCAAAAGCACAAGGTGTGCAATACTCAGAGACATGGCCAAGGTAAGAAAGGCTGAAAGACGACCACCACTGAACAAGACACACAAGCTGAAACGTCAAGACTGGGCCAAGAAATATCTCAAGACTGATTTTTCTAAGGTTTTATGGACTGATGAAATGAGAGTGAGTCTTGATGGGCCAGATGGATGGGCCCGTGGCTGGATTGGTAAAGGGCAGAGAGCTCCAGTCCGACTCAGACGCCAGCAAGGTGGAGGTGGAGTACTGGTTTGGGCTGGTATCATCAAAGATGAGCTTGTGGGGCCTTTTCGGGTTGAGGATAGAGTCAAGCTCAACTCCCAGTCCTACTGCCAGTTTCTGGAAGACACCTTCTTCAAGCAGTGGTACAGGAAGAAGTCTGCATCCTTCAAGAAAAACATGATTTTCATGCAGGACAATGCTCCATCATACGCGTCAAAGTACTCCACAGCGTGGCTGGCAAGAAAGGGTATAAAAGAAGAAAATCTAATGACATGGCCTCCTTGTTCCCCTGATCTGAACCCCACTGAGAACCTGTGGTCCATCATCAAATGTGAGATTTACAAGGAGGGAAAACAGTACACCTCTCTGAACAGTGTCTGGGAGGCTGTGGTTGCTGCTGCACGCAATGTTGATGGTGAACAGATCAAAACACTGACAGAATCCATGGATGGCAGGCTTTTGAGTGTCCTTGCAAAGAAAGGTGGCTATATTGGTCACTGATTTGTTTTTGTTTTGTTTTTGAATGTCAGAAATGTATATTTGTGAATGTTGAGATGTTATATTGGTTTCACTGGTAAAAATAAATAATTGAAATGGGTATATATTTGTTTTTTGTTAAGTTGACTAATAATTATGCACAGTAATAGTCACCTGCACACACAGATATCCCCCTAAAATAGCTATAACTAAAAACAAACTAAAAACTACTTCCAAAACTATTCAGCTTTGATATTAATGAGTTTTTTGGGTTCATTGAGAACATGGTTGTTGTTCAATAATAAAATTAATCCTCAAAAATACAACTTGCCTAATAATTCTGCACTCCCTGTATATATACTGTATATATTTATATGTCTATAAATGTGTACATATGTATTTATGTGTTTATATGTGTATATATGTCTGTAAATACATATAAATACATAAATACATTTGCGCAGACATATTTAGACATGTATATGTATGTATCTCTGTTAAAGCCCTTTACCTGCTTTTTTTTCTTAACATCTGAGACCTCATATTTTTGAGCCCTTTAAACTTTTTTTTTTAAATAATTTTTTATTAGATGGTGTTATTATGAGTGTAACTGTACTTTTCAATGTATTTTTGATATGTTTTCTGAGTATTTTTTTGTGCGAAACAGTTAACCAGAGCTCTTATGTTGCACTAACCTGACGTGCGTTAACTTCCATTGCACTCAAGCGATCGCATTTACTTTAAACTTGTGATACATGCGGAAACCTGACATGCATAAACAGCCACAATAAACCCCTTATCGCTCAGGCGTAACTGTTATCACACCACTTCTAATCTGGCCTTCTGTTGGGAAAAGTTAGCAAGGCCACGATATCCAAAGTCCAGAAGTTAGCACGCACTGGGTTTTGCTCACATGCTAACTTTTTACTTTTAAATTGTAATACGTGTGCTACCCTGGCTGCGTTAAAAGTTTACTTGAACACATTTAACGTGTGAGCAAACAAATCCGATATGCACCACTTGTTATCTGGCCCACCGTGACCTGCCATATTAGCAGTATTACACAAGTCTACATAGATACACATGTTCTACTCTACTCTTACAGGAAAATGTCCTTTTTATTATTATATACAGTGCATATACAGTATATATATATATATATATATATATATATATATATATATATATATATATATATATATACCTATACCAATAAATGTATTTCTAGAGATATAGAAAGGCATTTTATACAAATATATATATTTAATAATAAAAATTACATTATTTTCTATGTAAGGAACATAGGAATACAAAATATGAGTTTTGTGCATCGGGTTTCGCAATTTAGATCGGGTTAGTGCACATTAAAGCATAGTTTTCTTAAGGCGCGCTATTTAAATATTACATATAAAGGACCAGATTACGAGTGACGCGTTAACAGTTACGCACATGTGAAAAGGGGTTTATCATGGGTATTTCAGCGCGTCGGGTTTACTGTTCGTATTACAAGTTAAATCGCAATTTTTGCTAGAATGATTACCCCAACCTCAGAGCTCTAGTTAACTGTTTCACGAAGCAAATAAGTTGCACAAAACACATAAAAATAGATTACATAGTACAGTAACCCTCATAATAACACTAATAAAAAAAAATAATTGCACATAAAAAGTTATAAGTGTTCAAAGATATGAGGTCTCAGATGTTAGAAAAAAAAGGCAGGCAAAAAGCTTTAATATTGAGATACATACAAATATACATACATTCATATCCAAAAATATTGGCACCCCTGCATTTCTGTCAGATAATGCACTACTTTTCCCAGAACATTGTTGAAATTACAAAGGTTTGGGCATTCTCATGTTTATTTCTTTGGTTTGTATTGGTATGACACAAAAAGTGGATAAAAAAAGCCAAATCTGACACATTCTATGCAAAACTTGAAAAATGGACTGGACAAAATTATTGGCACCTTCTCAAAATTGAAAAAATAATTGCATTCCAAGTTTGTGATGCTCCTGTAATTTGTAATTAAACTCACCTGTATCAATTAACAGGTGCTGACAATATAGAAATCATACCGGCAACCAGTTAAAATGTTGAAACATTGGCATCTATCAAAGCGTCGACTTTCTTGCATTTGCCGGCACCAATACGCTCGCCTAAGATTGCCTAACATCACTGCCGTGGACCTGAATACGTTCTCCAAAATTATCAAAAAAGCTGTCAAAAAGCCGCGCACCAAGTACGGTACGATGAGCAGCGGACTGTTGTTAACTAACAGTCATCGATCTCGCTGCTCTTCGGCTTTTTTTTACAGCTTTCTTGGTACCCTGTCACTAAACACCCACACTATACTATATTGTTTACAGCCTATACCGCCCTCCCGGAGCCCACCGCAACTCTAATAAATGTATTAACCCCTAAACCACCGCTCACGGACCCCGCCGCAACTAAATAAAGTGTTTAACCCCTAAACCGCTGCTCCCGCAGCCCACCGCCACCTACATTATACTTATTAACCCCTAATCTGCCACCCCCTACACCGCCGCCACCTACATTAAATTTATTAACCCCTAATCTGCCGCCCCCTACGCCGCCACCACCTACATTATACTTATTAACCCCTAATCTGCCGCCCCCTACACCGCAGCCGCCTACATTATACTTATTTACCCCTAATCTGCCGCCCCCTACACCGCCGCCACCTACATTATATTTATTAACCCCTAATCTGCCCCCCTACACCGCCGCCACTATATTACATTTATTAACCCCTAAACCTAAGTCTAACCCTAACACCCCCTAACTTAAATATAATTTAAATAAATCTAAATAAATATTCCTATCATCAAATAAATTATTCCTATTTAAAACTAAATACTTATCTATATATTAAACCCTAAGATAGCTAGAATATAACTAATAGTTACATTGTATCTAGCTTAGGGTTTATTTTTATTTTACAGGCAAGTTTGTATTTATTTTAACTAGGTAGAATAGTTACTACATAGTTAACAATTTAATAACTACCTAGCTAAAATAAATACAAATATACATGTAAAATAAAACCTAACCTAAGTTACAATTACACCTAACACTACATTATAATTAAATGAATTCCCTGCATTAAATACAATTAAATAAAATTATCTAAAGTACAAAAACAAACAAACACTAAATTACAGAAAATAATAAAATAATTGATTTTATTGATTGATTTTACTGCTTGGAACAGCTAATAGAATGCGAGCTCAATCCTATTGGCTGATTGGATCAGCAAATAGGATTGAACTTAAATACTATTGGCTGATTGCATAAGCCAATACGATTTTTTCTACCTTAATTCTGATTGTCTGAATTCTATCAGCCAATCTGAATCTAAGGGACGTAATCTTGGATGACGTCACTTAAAGGCACCTTCATTCAGTAAGAAGACGTCGGTCGAAGAGGATGCTCCGCGTCGGATGTCTTGAAGATGTAGCCGCTCCATGCCGGATGGATGAAGATAGAAGATGCCGTCTGGATGAAGACTTCTGCCCATCTGGAGGACCAGTTCTGCCCGTCTGGAAGACCACTTCTGCCAGATTCGTTGAAGACTTCGGTCCGGTTGGGTGAAGACTTCTCCCCGTTAAGGTGATCTTCAAGGGTTTAGTGTTAGGTTTTTTTAAGGGGGTATTGGGTGGGTTTTAGAGTAGGGTTGGTTGTGTGGGTGGTGGGTTTTAATGTTGGGGGGATTTGTAATTTTTTTTACAGGTAAAAGAGCTGATTACTTTGGGGCAATGCCCCGCAAAAGGCCCTTTTAAGGGCTATTTGTAATTTAGTGTAGGGTAGGGCTTTTTTTTTTATTTTGCGGGGGCTTTTTTATTTTGTTAGGGGGATTAGATTAGGTGTAATGAGTTTAAAAATCTTGTAATTTGTTTATTATTTTCTGTAATTTAGTGGGTTTTTTTGTACTTTAAATAATTGTATTTAATTGTATTTAATTGTATTTAATGTAGGGAATTAATTTAATTATAGTGTAGTGTTAGGTGTAATTGTAACTTAGGTTAGGTTTTATTTTACAGGTATATTTGTATTTATTTTGGCTAGGTTGTTAGTAAATAGTTAATAACTATTTAGTAACTATTCTACCTAGTTAAAATAAATAAAAACTTGCCTGTAAAATAAAAATAAACCCTAAGCTAGCTACAATGTAACTATTCGTTATATTGTAGCTAGCTTAGGGTTTATTTTATAGGTAAGTATTTAGTTTTAAATAGAAATAATTTATTTAATGATAGGAATATTTTTTTAGATTTTTTTAAATTATATTTAAGTTAGGGGGTGTTAGGGTTAGCGTTAGACTTAGGTTTAGGGGTTAATACATTTAATATAGTGGCGGCGATGTAGGGGGTGGCAGATTAGTGGTTAATAAGTATAATGTAGGTGGTGGCGGTGTAAGGGGGCAGATTAGGGGTTAATAAGTATAATGTAGGTGGCGGCAGTGTAGGGGGCAGATTAGGGGTTAATAACTTTATGTAGGTGGCGGCGGTGTCGGGGTGGCAGTTTAGGGGTTAATAAGTGTTATGTAGATGGCGGCGGTGTAGGGGGCAGATTAGGTCATTAATAAGTATAATGTAGGTGGAGGCGGTGTAGGGGGCAGCAGATTCGGGTGTTTAGACTCAGGGTACATGTTAGGGTGTTAGGTGTAAACATTACCATAGGACTCAATGGGATATCGGGCAGCAGCGAACATAAGCTTCCGCTGCTAACAGACTCCCATTGATTTCTATGTTATCCTCCGCCTTCAGGGTGGCAGATTGAAAACCAGGTACACAGGGCCGGAATATTGGAGAGCGTACCTGGTAGAATTTTGATAACTAGCAAAAGTAGTCAGATAGTGCCGAATTTGCATTCGGAACATCTGAAGTGAAGCAAGCATCGATCTGTGTCGGACTTTGCCCGCCGGATCGTATATGTTATGTCACAAAATTCTACTTTTGACGGTCTGTAGGGTAAGTTAGGGGGGTGTTAGGGTTAGGGTTAGACTTAGGTTTAGGGGTTAATATGTTTATTATAGCGGTGGCGGTGTAGGGGGGGCAGATTAGGGGTTAATATATATAATGTAGGTGGCGTGGGCTCCGGGAGCGGCGGTTTAGGGGTTAAACAATTTATTTAGTGGCTGCAGGGTCCGGGATCGGCAGGATAGGGGTTAATAACTTTATGTAGGTGGCGGCGGTATAGGGGGCAGCAGATTAGGGGTTAATAGGTATAATGTAGGTGGCGGCAGGATCCGGGAGCGGTGGTTTAGGGGTTAATACATTTATTAGAGTTGCGGCGGGGTCCGGGAGCGGCGGTTTAGGGGTTAATAACTTTACTTAGTTGCGGGGGGCTCCGGGAGCGGCGGTTTAGGGGGTAAAACAGTATAGTATAGTGTGGGTGCTTAGTGACAGTATAGCAAGAAAGCTGCGAATAAGCCGAAGAGCAGTGAGATCGATGACTGTTAGTTATCAACAGTCTGCTGCTCATCGCACCGTACTTGGTGCGCAGCTTTTTGACAGCTTTCTTGATAAATTTGGCGAACGTATTCAGGTCCGCGGCTGCGATGTTAGGCGATCTTAGGCGAGCGTATTGGTGCCGTTGAATGCAAGAAAGTCGACGGCTTGATAACTAGAGGCCTATATTTATATACAGTTCCCTCTTATTTCTATTTCTCAACAGCATGATAAAAATGTTCTCCTCTATTATCATAAACAATGTTTTCATATGATGTTTTTAAAGATCTTATAAATATGAAAAATAATTATTATGTTCGTTCAGTCCATTGGGTTAAAATAATTCATCAGGAAAATCCATCTGCTTTCACACTGCAACAGTGTTTTAGTTATATCTCCATCTCTTATGCCCAAATTGATCTTTTGAATACCAGTGGATAATAAATTACCAACTTTGCCTTGGTGGTATTTGTGAAAGTGGTAGGCTACCGAGGTGATATGCTTGTGTTTTTGTAAATCATTTGCAGCATTTTTGATATTATGCAGATGTTCCAGTAAACGTGTGCGTAATTTGCGTGTTGTCATGCCAATGTAGATCTTTGGACAGCTGCATTGAATCTTGTAAATCACACCAGTTGTATTACAACTTATATAGGATTTAATAGCATGTGCTTTCACAAATCTATTGCAGACTTTTGGATTTTTGCACATGTATCTGCAGCTGCAACATGTACCACATGGATAAGAGCCATTTTACTGACTACACTTAAAATATAACTTTTATTCCTTTAAAAGCCAGCACATAAAATCATGCAACAATGAAGCGTAGCACAACTGGCTTACGTATTTCAGCAATCTGCCCTAATCATAGGCTATGATTACGGCAAATTGCCAAAACGCATAAGTCAATTGTGCTGCGCTCCGTTGTTGGAATAAAGTTATATTTTAACCCCTTAAGGACATAGCTTCAGATTGCTCAATTGTTTCATGACGAAATATTTCCATCATTAGTCCTTAAGGGGTTAAGTGAGCCAGAGACTTTTCTTCATTTTGTGATGCCTTTTGACGAGCTTGAGCTCGCTCCTATCCGTGCACGCTAACGAACACTGGTCGGGAACACCCCCTTGTGACGTAATTAGCCTACATCCTGCTGGCAACACAGAGGATTGTGTCAGATCATAGTGGCTAGGATGCCGAAAATGAAAGTATTGAGAGTGTGAACAACTTGTTCCAGAGGAGACAAAAAAAAATGGTACCTGTAGAGGGGATGAGCAAAGCTCCTAGATATACACTCTTTTCGGCATTACATACAGCCCAGATATAAATATAATATTGAGTTTGTCAAGGTATGTGAGTCAAAAGACTGTGATTTCCCAAAGACCTGCTCTTTATGTTTGGGAGACACCATTTAGCCCGATGGTTGAATCCACCTTCTTATAACTAACACCATTTTTCTTTTAGCTATTTTGTCTTTGTAAATAGACATTCATACATATATCTGTATATCTATACCTATATATAATTATATATATATATATATATATATATATATATATATATATATATATATATACGTATAGATATATATTGTACCAAAATACCATCATATATATGTAGAAGTATGTATTTAGGAATAAATAGAACATATTCTTCTATGTGAAGAACAATGCAATGTGAAATATTAATATTGTCATGTCTGGATAGCGCACTTAAGAAAATGCAATAGGGTTTGCTTGCGAGTAGGTTGTTAGCTTTTTTCCCCCCACTTTTCTTACTCCATTGACTTCTATGGGGAATACGTTAACTTAGTCGCAATATTAGAAGTTTGGCTTTTTGTGCACATTAGGTTAGCACACAAGCAAAAACTTTTTCATTTTAACTTGTAATATGAGCGCTGCCTGACCCATGAAAAAAATCTTACTTCTAGTGTAGTTAGCACGCAAGTGGGAGCCTTAAATATTGCTCCACTTGTAATCTAGCCCAAAGTGGGGAAAATTTACACAAAAGGTGTCATTTAGTGGGGGAACATTTTTTCAATGCTTCTTGAGAGTATGCATTTGCTGGATTGTGAGTAGATAGGCTTTCTCTTTAAATCTATTTTCTTTTAAAAACTGTAATTGTAACGTGTCCCTTTTTTATATTTTTCTGTAATGTTGTAATGTTAATGCACTGTGACTATTTTTTTGTCATAATAAATATTTCTTATCATAGTTTTGGCTTTCGTCTAACATTTGAATTCACGTTACTTGAGAAGGTTGCATGTCAGTCATAACCTCACCTGCAGTCTGATCAGGAGAGGTGGTCATGAAAGATAGCATGAAGTAAATGTACTTTGCTTTACTCTCTGGCTGCCAACTTTCTATAGTTTGCACATTTAGACCAGCTATACCTATAGGTCAACATTACCAGTCAGTGTCCTCACTAAGGGCCTGATGATTGAGAGCTCTCCACTCAGGAGAGATGATCTAAAATGATTCTTCAGCACTGCAAGATCCCTAGTGAAATTCTTAAAAGGTACATTTTGCTTCCCCAAGAGTCATTCCCTGCATTACTGTATGTGAAGGAGAGACAAGCCCAGTGCAATATAGCAATGCATATTGAAAAAAAAGATAAGAGTTCTGCTGCATTTACGCATTGTGTTTTGTAATTTATATTACTTTACTCTTTAGATTAAATTTTATTACATTTAAAGTTTGCATTTTCTTTTTTGTATTTTTTTTGTATACAGCAGTATATTTAGGGTTGGGATTTTACAAATTCTGATTATGCTTTCACATCTCTGTAACTTTAGCAAATTAGGATCATACTTTATATATTTATGTGTATTATATTGCACTTTGCATTTATTTTATTTAAAATAAAACTGTAAAAACTTCCAGCTTTAGTTTCCCGGAGAGCTTCATTGTGCCAGATAATCAACATTCTCTAGTTTGTAGAGAAATTATAGTGCAGTCTTCTTGTGGGCTTAATTCACTGAATTTTCAAAGAAAAAGGGTGGACCCTGAAAGACTCAGAGAGATGACAGATGCCTTCCATACAAAGTAATGAAGCTCTCTGGGATACAAGATTTTACATGGGAGAGAGAAGGCCCTTTTACTTGTCAGTTTTAGTTTACAATGGAGTGAATACAAAGTGCTATATAATTTGTAAAATATACACAGAAATATACAAAGTATTTGTCACGGATACCAGGCCGCAAGGGTTAAACCCCTAACCCCTATAACTTCACCCCTGTTGTTATCTAGTCTAGGTGTAAAGTGTCTTTCTGTTATTGTGTGAGTCATTCATTGTCTTTTTGTAAGTCAGGATGTGATTAGCATCTGTTTAACTAACCATTGTCTGATGTTTGTCTCATTGTATAATATTTGTTTCTATTTGTGTAGTAACTACCCCCATGTGTTGGAAATATATAAAAGCTGTGTTTTCTGTGCAATAAAACAGTTCTTGTTTCACCTGAATATGCTAGTCTGTCTAGTTATTTAGGTGAGCTCCAGCTAAAATCACTTTTCCTGGGCTACATAGCAGCCTGTTCAAGGCAGAGAAAGGATTCTCAGGCAGAGCTACCCAGCCTGGGTAGCTGGAGTCTGTCACAGGGTGGGACCCTGGGTACTGATGTTGTCGGGCATCAGGGGTGGTTACAGGCTGTGATCACTTGCCAGCTACATAGCTGCAGTTGGCAGGGAGGAAGCAGGACCCGTTGGGCGGAGCTACCCAGTCAGGGTAGCCGGGGTACCTGTCACATTGGTGGCAGCGGTGGGATCTGCTTCTTCCACACGGTTCCTGCTGACAGAGGAGAAGTGCCACAGTAACCGATAACCATGGAGGCCGAGTTCCAATGGAGAATGACAGAGGCGCTGGCCCCACTGTACGGTCCTGGTTCTGCACAGAACAAGTGGGAAGAGAGGAACTTTTTCCGTCAGTGACTCTGGAAGAAGACTCTCCAACAGGAGCGGGACTATTTTGGAAAGGTCCTCCCCACTGATACGGAAAGGTACTGGCACCAGCTAGATTTATGAATGCCTTTCCTGGGAGAGCAGCCCAGGGAGGAACAGCTGATTGCCTTACATGGACTGGTCGAGACAGAGATGGTGCTGGAGGATGGCTACTGAGCCTCCCAGTTGTATGCTATGCATGTGCGCTCATGGCTGGAGGAGGTCTACCCAACAGAGGGCTTTGGCTTTGGCCCTGGATTACTATTTGAAAAGAATCTAAAGGACCACGACTTTGGGGATAAGACTGACGAAAGACTGGCTGAAATTTGCGGATACCGAGAGAGACTGTTGGATCTTTTGGGAGTGCCTTGGCTTGAAGCTGATCTGAATTTTATGATTGTCCAGGAATGGGAACTGGAAGTGGCATATGCAGAGCTTCTGGATCCTGATCAGCAATCTGGCTCAGAGCTTAGGGTCTTGGACCAGGGGGCCACCCTAGCAGAAGTGCTGGCAACAGCCAGCCTCTGTCCAGCACCTGCAAAGCTCCAGGAGACCAGGGAGAGGAGGAAGTCATCCTCCCTCCCCTTACAGAGAGAGATGGATGTCAATAACCCTCCCCAGCAGCAGAACCCCTTCCCGAGAGAGGAGACAGTCGGTCTCTCTCGCCAGCGGCAGAGCCAGGAGCCGGGAGAGGAGACAGTCGGTCTCTCTCCCCAGCGGCAGAGCCATCCCCTGGGAGCGGAGGTAGTCGTCCTCCCTCCCCGTAAACAGAACCCCTTCCTGGGAGAGGAGACAGTCGGTCTCTCTCCCCAGCGGCAGAGCCATCCCCTGGGAGCGGAGGTAGTTATCCTCCCTCCCCGTAAACAGAACCCCTTCCTGGGAGAGGAGACAGTCGGTCTCTCTCCCCAGCAGCAGAGCCAGGAGCCGGGAGAGGAAACAGTTGGTCTCTCTCCACAGTGGCAGAGCCAGGAGCCGGGAGAGGAGACAGTTGCTCTCTCTCCCCAGTGGCAGAGCCATCCCCTGGGAGTGGAGGTAGTCATCCTCCCTCCCTGTAAACAGAACCCCTTCCCGGGAGAGGAGACAGTTAGTCTCTCTCCCCAGCGGCAAAGCCAGGAGCCGGGAGAGGAGACAGTCGATCTCTCCCCAGCGGCAGAGCCATCCCCTGGGAGCGGAGGTAGTCATCCTACCTCCCCATAAACAGAACCCCTTCCTGGGAGAGGAGACAGTCTCTCTCCCCAGCGGCAGAGCCAGGAGCTGGGAGAGGAGACAGTCGGTCTCTCTCTCCAGGGGCAGAGCCATCCCTGTGGAGCGGAGGTAGTTGTCCTCCCTCCCCATAAGCAGAACCCCTTTCTGGGAGAGGAGACAGTCGGTCTCTCTCCCCAATGGCAGATTCATCCTTCGGGAGTGGAGGTAGTCATCCTGCCTCCCCTTACAGAGAAGCCCTTGCAGGGAGAGACAGGTATCAATAACTCTCACCAGCGGCCGAATCCCTTTCTGGGAGAGGAGACAGTTGGTCTCTCTCCCCAGCGGCTGCTCAGTTTCCCATGGAGCGGAGGTAGCAGACCTCCCTCCCCAGCGGTAGATCTCCTTCTTGGGAGAAGAGACAGATGGACTCTCCCCTCAGTAGCTTGGCAGGTTCTCTACCCTTTTCTTGTCCCAGAGTATTTCTCACAGAGGGCAGGATGTTGCATTGGGCAAGGAGGATAAAAGTGTATAAAGTTGGTGCCAAATGTTTGGGCACCCGAGCTTTACCTACCCAACCAAGGAGAAACCTCCCCCTCTGGTCTGGGGTGGGAAAACAGCTGGGAAACTGGCACTAGCTTTGTTTGTGGGTGGGTCACCGAGTGTCACAGAGAGAGGCAGTGTGGCCATAGAACTTAAGGACACTGGAACTTGTGGGACAGCAATTGTTTTGGAGCCGGCATTAGAAACTTGTTCGGGATGTTGCCTTATGTGACTATCCCTGCACCCAGGGCGCAGGGTATAAACGTCAGCAGGAACCCCACAAGATGCCCCAAGCTCAGGAGAGATGGGATAACCTCTCCCAGCAACCGAGAAGTGGAGGGCCACTGTCGGACAGCCCTAGGCTGACCCGTTAAGGGTCTAGCCGGGTCTGCTGAACTGGAGTGGGGGGAGATGTCACGGATACCAGGCCGCAAGGGTTAAACCCCTACTCCCTATAACCTTCCCCCTGTTGTTATCTAGTCTAGGTGTGAAGTGTTTTTCTGTTAATTGTGTAAGTCATCCATTGTCCTTTTGTAAGTCAGGATGTGATTAGAATCTGTTTAACTAACCATTGTCTGATGTTTGTCTCATTGTATAAAATTTGTTTCTATTTGTGTAGTAACTACCCCCATGTGTTGGAAATGTCTAAAAGTTGTGTTTTCTGTGCAATAAAGCAGTTCTTGTTTCACCTGAATATGCTAGTCTGTCTAGTTATTTAGGTGAGCTCCAGCTAAAATCACTTTCCTGGGCTACATAGCAGCCTGTTCAAGGCAGAGAAAGGATTCTTGGGCAGAGCTACCCAGCCTGGGTAGCTGGAGACTGTCACAGGGTGGGACCTGGGTACTGATGCTGTCGGGCATCAGGGGTGGCTACAGGCTGTAGTCACATGCCAGCTACATAGCTGCAGTCGGCAGGGAGGAAGCAGGACCCATTGGGTGGAGCTACCCAGTCGGGGTAGCCTGGGTATCCGTCACAGTATTAACCTAATTTTTTAAAGTAACACAGAAAACTTTTAAAATATAAACATTATATGTAAAACAAATGCTGGTTCTAAATTTAAATGTATTAGTAATATAAATAAAATGCACAAAGTGTAAGTTTAACAAAACTCTTATATCATGCAGTGCTATATTGCACTGGGATTATCTCTAATTCATATAGAGAAATTAGAGAGGTCTCACAGTGCTGGAGAGTTTCACCAATTTCTTTCAGCATTCAGTGAGACGAGTCCCTGTGAAGACTACACTACAGTTTTTCTCTTCAAGCTTGGAAACCCTTTGGCCATCAAACCCAAAGTATAAAATAACAGACAGTTATGTCAACTCCTCCAAAGATGTACAGTCACCTAGATTAATTAAAAAGTAGGTCCTTTCTACCACTATTACACTGGATTGCTCACCACAAGATGCAAAACAGTCACAGTCCACCAAAACTGGTACACTCTTTTCAAAAAGCTCTTTACCCCAAAATACCATACAAAACATTTTTTACTTTCTAATTTCTAAATGCCCCATGCAATGTATCATTCTGAATAACTACAAATCACAAAAGGCTGCCATTGTATTGAAAGGTGTTTTAATTATTGTTTTGTCTGTAGTTTTGAACTACCTGCCCTTATTAATTGTGTTTTTGTTCTTCTACTCAGCTAAACAGATTTATAACATTGAGGAGTATAACTTCTCACAGCCGACCCTAGAACAGGTATGTATATAGAAGGAAATGCATATATTAAAGTTAACCCTACAGATACCAGAGGAATTATTATATAGTTGCTTTTTCCATAAATCAGAGAAGATTAAGTGGCTTTTTTCTGTGTGTTCTTTACAATTTAAGTGAGAGAGGAAATTAATTTTGTTTTTACTTACATTCACCTAGATTACGAGTTTTGAGCGATATAGGGAAAGTAAAGAATGCAACAAAATTTGCGTTATTTAACCCCCTATAGCGCTGCCATTACAAGTTTTAAAAAACCTGGCTTGTGCATGCGATATGGCTGCGTTGAGCTCCATACCGCACACAAAAGCAGCAGAATCGTGGAAACAAAAGCCCCCTAACGCAGCCCCATTGATGTCTATGGGGAAAAAGAAAAGAAAGTTTAAACCTAACACCCTAACATAAACCCTACATATAAACACCCCTAATCTGCTGCCCCCTGACATCGCCGACGCCTGCCTACAGTTATTAACCCCTAATCTGTTGCTACTGATATCGGTGCCACCTAAATAAAATTATTAACCCCTAATCTGCCGCTCCCGGTATCGCCACCACTATACTAAAGTTATTAACCCCTATTCCACTGCACCCCAACATCGCCGCAACTATATTAAAATTATTAACCCCTATTCCGCCGATCCCTATATCGCCACCACCTAAATAAAGCTATTAACCCCTAAACCGCCATCCCCCCACATCACAACAACCTAAATTAAACTATTAACCCCTAACCCTAATGTAGCCCTAATGTAACCCAAACCCTAACGTAATCCAAACCCTAACATAACCCTAACCCTTACACCTTCTAACTTTAACATAATAAAACTAGATCTAAATTAAACTTACAATTATTAACTAAATAAACCTATTAACCCCTAAACCGCCAGCCCCCCACATCACAACAACCTAAATTAAACTATTAACCCCTAAACCTAACCTACCCCTAACCCTAACACCCCTAACTTTAAAATAATTCAAATAGATCTAAATTAAATTTACAATTATTAACTAAATAATACCTAGTTAAAACTAAATACTTACCTGTGAAATAAAACCTAAGCTAGCTACAATATAACTAATCGTTATATTGTAGCTAGCTTAGGTTTTATTTTTATAAAAGCTTGTTTGTATTAATTTTAACTAGGTAGACTAGTTAGTAAATAGTTATTAACTATTTACTAACTACCTACTTAAAATAAATATAAACTTACCTGTGAAATAAAACCTAACCCGCCTTACACTAGAAACTAACATTTGAACAGCCAATAGGAATTAAGCAGCTCATTCTATTGGCTGAGTCTTCATCCAACAGATTTAGAACTGCTTAAATCCTATTGGTTGATTTGAACAGTGAATAGGATTTTAGCAGCTCTAATTCCTATTGGCTGATTCAAATTTTTCAGCCAATAGGAATGCAAGGGACCCCATCTTGGATCGTGTCCCTTGCATTGAAGATTTAGTGTATGGATGAAGCCTGGATGAAGACTTCTCGCTGCCTGGATTAGGACTTCAACTCCGGGATGAAGATCATTCAAGCAGGACTTCAAAAACTGTAAGTGGATCGTCAGGGGGTTAGTGTTAGGCTTTTTTAAGGGTTTATTGGGTGGGTATTATTTTTAGTTTAGGGTCTGGGCAGTAAAAGACCTAAATGCCCTTATAAGGGCAATGCCCATACAAATGCCCTTTTCAGGGCAATGGGTAGCTTAGGTTTTTTATTTTGGGGGGTTGGTTGGGTGATGGGTTTTACTGTTGGGGGTCTTTGTGTTTTTTTACAGGTAATAGAGCTGATATCTTTGGGGCAATGCCCCACAAAAGGCCCTTTTAAGGGCCATTGGTAGTTTATTGTAGAGGGGGGGGGTATTTTGGGTGGGCTTTTTTATTTTGATAGGGATATTAGATTAGGTGTAATTCTTTTTTATTTTGGATAATTTTGTTTGTTATTTTCCAGAATTTAGTGTTTGTTATTTTTTGTAACTTAGTATTTTTTTGTTTTTGCATTTAGATACTTTGTAATTTTTAGAGTAGTGTTAGGATTTTTTTAATGTGCAGTTTAGTTTAACGTAATTGGTAGTTAGTTTAATTTTAGTTTAATTATTATATTAGTTTAATTATTAGTTTAAACTTAGTTTTTTAATTTGACAGGTAAGTTTTTATTTAGTTTAAGCTAGGAAAATTGTAATTTTAATATCAAGTTAGCGGGTTGTTAGGTTTAGAGGTTACTAGTTTAGTTTATTTCAATGTGAGGGGCTTTAGGTTTAGGGGCTAATAGTTTAGTATATTTCATTGTGGGGGGCTTTTGGTTTGGTCAATAGTTTTATTATAGTGGCGGCGGTGAAGGGCTTAATAACTTTAGTATAGTGGGGGCAATGTGGGCGGGCAGCAGATTAGGGGTTAATAATATTTAAATAGTGTTTGTGATGCGGGAGGGTGGTGGTTTAGGGGTTAATAACTTTATCATAGTGGTGAGGATGTCAGGGAATGGCGGAATAGGGGTTAATCTTTTTTTAAAGTGGCAGCGATATCGGGAGCGCTAGATTAGGGGTTAATAAGTTTAATATAGTGTTTGCGATGCGGGAGGGCCTTGGTTTAGCAGTTAATAGGTAGTTTATGGGTGTTAGTAATCTTTTTAACACTTTAGTTATGAGTTTTATGTTACAGCTTTGTAGCGTAAAACTCATAACTACTGATTTTAGATGGCGGTACGGGTCTTGTCATTTTAGACTGTAACGCCATTTTTTTAGCCAGAACGCAAAACTCATAATACCGGCGCTATGGGAATCCCATTAAAAAATATACGACTAGATAACGAGTTGTGCTTTAGGCTTAAAAAGCAGCGTTAAGAGGTCCTAACGCTGCTTTTTAACACCCGCTGGTATTATGAGTCTTGCAGGTACAGGTGTACCGCTGACTTTTTTGGCCAGACTTGGAAATACCGCAAATCCACTTACGTAAATTGCATATCCTATTTTTTCAATGGGACTTGCATAGTGCCGGTATTACGAGTCTGCCAAAAAGTGAGCGGTACACCCTCTCCTGTCAAGACTGTTACCGCATTTTAAAGTCAGTAGTTAAGAGTTTTACACTACAACACATACTACAGCATAAAACTCTTAACTAAAGTGATAAAAAGTACACTAACACCCATAAACTACCTATTAACCCCTAAACCGAGGCCCTCCCGCATCGCAAACACTTAAAAAAAAACATTTTAACCCCTAATCTGCCGAACCGGACATCTCCGCCACTATAATAAATATATTAACCCCTAAACTCCTACCTCGCAAACATTAGCTAAATATTATTAACCCCTAATCTGCCGTCCCTAACATCGCCGACACCTACCTACATTTATTAACCCCTAATCTGCCGCCCCAACGTCGCTGCCACTATACTGAAGTTATTAACCCCTAAGTCTAAGTCTAACCCTAACCCTAACACCCCCTAACTTAAATATAATTAAAAGAAATCAAAATAAATATTCCTATCATTAACTAAATTATTCTTATTTAAAACTAAATACTTACCTATAAAATAAACATTAAGCTAGCTACAATATAACTAATGGTTACATTGTAGCTAGCTTAGGGTTTATTTTTTATTTTACAGGCAAGTTTGTATTTATTTTAACTAGGTAGAATAGTTACTAAATAGTTATTAACTATTTAATAACTACCTAGCTAAAATAAATACAAAAGTACCTGTAAAATAAAACCTAACCTAATTTACAATTATACCTAACACTACTGTACACTATAAGTAAATTAATTCCCTAAATTAAATACAATTAAATAAAATTAGCTAAAGTACCAAAAAAACCAAACACTTAAAAAAGCCTTTTGCGGAGCATTGCCCCAAAGTAATCAGCTCTTTTACCTGTAAAAAAAATTACAAATCCCCCCCCCAACATTAAAACTCACCACCCTCACAACCAACCATACTCTAAAACCCACCCAATACCCGCTTAAAAAAACCTAACACTAACCCCTTGAAGATCACCTTACCGGGAGAAGTCTTAATCCAACCGGGCCGAAGTCCTCAACGAAGCCGGGAGAAGTCTTCATCCAAGCCGGGCGAAGTGGTCCTCCAGACGGGCAGAAGTCTTCATCCAGACGGCATCTTCTATCCTCATCCATCCGGCGCAGAGCAGGTCCATCTTCAAGACATCCGACGCGGAGCATCCTCTTCATCCGACGGCTAACACTGAATGATGGTTCCTTTAAATGATGTCATCCAAGATGGCGTCCCTTCTATTCCGATTGGCTGATAGAATTCTATCAGCCAATCGGAATTAAGGTAGAAAAAATCCTATTGATTGATCAAATCAGCCAATAGGATTGAGCTGGCATTCTATTGGCTGTTCTAATCAGCCAATAGAATGCCAGCTCAATCCTATTGGCTGATTGCATTAGCCGATAGGATTTTATCTACCTTAATTCCGATTGGCTGAATTGAAGGGACGCCATCTTGGATGACGTCATTTAAAGGAACCTTCATTCACTGTTAGCCGTCGGATGAAGAGGATGCTCCGTGTCGGATGTCTTGAAGATGGACCCGTTCCGCGCCGGATGGATGAAGATAGAAGATGCCATCTGGATGAAGACCTCTGCCCGACTGGAGGACCACTTCGCCCGGCTTGGATGAAGACTTCTCCCGGCTTCGTTGAGGACTTCAGCCCGGTTGGATGAAGACTTCTAATGGTAAGATGATCTTCAAGGGGTTAGTGTTAGGTTTTTTTAAGGGGGTATTGGGTGGGTTTTAGAGTAGGGTTGGTTGTGTGGGTGGTGGGTTTTAATGTTGGAGCAATGCCCCGCAAAAGGCCCTTTTAAGGGCTATTTGTAATTTAGTGTAGGGTAGGGCTTTTTTTATTTTGGGGGGGCTTTTTTTATTTTGTTAGGGGGATTAGATTAGGTGTAATTAGTTTAAAAATCTTGCAATTTGATTATTATTTTCTGTAATTTAGTGGGGGTTTTTTTGTACTTTAGATAATTCAATTTAATTCTATTTAATTGTATTTAATATAGGGAAATCATTTAATTAGATTGTAGTGTAAGGTGTTAGTATAACTTAGGTTAGATTTTATTTTCCAGGTCAATTTGTCTTTATTTTAGCTAGGTAGTTATTAAATAGTTAATAACTATTTAGTAACTATTCTACCTAGTTAAAATAAATACAAACTTGTCTGTAAAATAAAAAACTATTAGTTATATTGTAGCTATCTTAGGGTTTATTTTATAGGTAAGTATTTAGTTTTAAATAGGAATAATTTAGATAATGATAAGAATATTTATTTCAATTTCTTTTAATTATATTTAAGTAAGGGGGTGTTAGGTTTAGGGTTAGACTTAGGTTTAGGGGTTAATAACTTTAATATAGTGGTGGTGACGTTGGGGGCAGCAGATTAGCGGTTAAAAAATGTAGGTAGGTGGCGGCGATGTTAGGGCCGGTAGATTAGGGGCTAATAATATTTAACTAATGTTTGGGAGGTGGGAGTGCGGCGGTTTAGGGGATAATATGTTTATTATAGTGGCGGCGACGTTGGGTTAATAAGTGTAGGTAGGTGGCAGCGACATTGGGGGCGGCAGAATAGCGGTTGATAAATATAATGTAGGGTTTGACGATGTTGGGGGCAGCAGATTAAGGGTTCATAAGTATAATGTAGGTGGCGGCGGTGTCCGGAGAGATTTGGAGCAATATTTTGCTCAACGCTCACTTCTTGTATTTTAATGATGTGTTTCTGAAAACTCGTAATACCAGCACTGCAGGTAAGTGAGTGGTGAGGGAAAACTGCTCGTTAGCACCGTACAGCCTCTAACACAAAACTCGTAATCTAGCCGATAATTTTTAGGAGTGCGGGACTGGGAGTGCAGGACTGACGCGGTACAGACTAAAAGGCTTGCGGTACTGCTATACCGACAAAAGACTTGTAATGGCTGCATTAGGGAAAATTATGCATTATGGGCCACAACGCTGCTATTTGATTCATAACGAAAAACTCGTAATCTAGCTGATAGAGAATAGTTGAGCAGAAATTCACTTAGAAGTCTCTCCTATATATCCATGTTTACTGGCCTCACCAGCTTCACCAGAATCTTTGTTATTTTGTCTAGTACATTTATTGTGAACTTTATTAAATCTTCTATAAAGAATAGATTTGGGGTCAGTAAAGCTGAATAGGCTTTGAGGTAATTGGAGCTGGATATGTTGGATAAACAACATTGTGATTTTAGCAAAATAATATATTGAAAGGCATTGATGCTAAAGTGTCTGGTTTTTAAAAATTCGATTAAAAACAGGGGCACTTTAATTCATCAAAATTTACATTTCACTCCTGTTGAGAAAAAAAAACTTACCTTTTAATTTTCATAGCAACTCCAGCTTCCTCCGGTCGTTGCAAGTCATTTCTGACATCAGAAATGATGGATAGGTCATCCTCCAATCACGGCTTCCCCCCCCTGGGGAATCAGTGTCTGATTCAACGCCGTGATTGGAGGAAGCCGGATTCCTCATTTTAGACCCAGGAAGAGGCTTTGCGACGGGTGGAGGAAGCTGGAGCTGCTGTGAAGTAAGTTTTTTTTCACAACAGGAGTGAAATGTAAATTTTGATGAATTAAAGTGCCCCTGTTTTTTAATAAAATTTTTAAAAACCGGGCACTTTAGCATCAAAATTGACATTCACTTTAACTTGCTATGCAGGGTTCTGGATGTAAAGAAGATACACCTACATGACCATATAACACTCACAAAAAGCACAAAAAAGATTTTACATCACTTCTCTCTTATGAACCTTGAAGGGAAGTACTTACTTTTGCTACTCTTTAACTTCTGCATAATGAGGAAGACTTGTTCTATTTCTGGTAAAACATATGCAAAGTATTAGCATATTCCTAAAACATAGATGCATTATGTCATGGGTACAATTTACAAAAAGACAGCCAAAAAATTCCTTTGAGTTGACATTTCACGTAAGTCACCTTATAAAAATGTGGTATACAGGACAGGCGGGCTGTAAAGAGAATACAAAGGGAACTATTAAGAAAAGGGGAGTCTTGCAGTGAGAACATAGAAAGATGGACTGTAAGCATTCCAGAGTAGCAGTACTGAGGCTTTAAAAGCTTGGGGCAATTCTTGTGGAATGAGCCAGAAAGTTAAAAGAATAGAGGTAACAAAAGAACAGAAAAGTAGTTATTGGGCAGAACAAAGGAAGCAGGTGGCCAAATATTTTCACAAAAGGCTAGAAATATAGGATAGTATAGTTTTTTAGTGCCTTGTATGTTAGGGTCAGAATTTTATTCTTGAGGCTAAAGGAAGAAAGTGGATTGATTAGCAGGGAACAGCAGCTAAGAAGTGACGTGTGAAGAATATCAGCCTAGCAGAGGCATACATGATGAGTTGAAGAAGGGACAGAAGTGTGGGAGATCAAAAAGGATGGAGCTGCAGTAGTCAAGGCAGGATATGAAAAGAATAAATTTAAATTTTAGTTGTCTTGTGTTGAAGTGGCAGGAAATACCCAGGGACTGGATGTAAGGAAAAAATAAACTTATGATTCATATGTGATCCAAAAGCATCAGACCGTATTTTCATGAGTGATTGAGATTTGAGGTGTAGGTTAATTGGATGGGTAAAATGGAAGAAAAAAATAGTAGGCTCACCGTTTTGGACCAGTTAAACATGTAATAATGAGACAATATACAGGTTGAGATGATATATAGAGCAGTAGCAGACCTACTCAACAGAAGACTCTGATGCAACATTATTTTAGGACCCCTCCCAAAAGGTAACTCAGCATTAAGCAATAGTAAGAATATACATGTTGCTATGTATAATGATTTTGAGGATAGATTGATGGACTTGTAATCTGCACTAATATAAGTCTCCCTCCCTGCATTAGGATTGTACAAATTCTTCAGATGCCTATTTATAGGCTGCTATGGGAACCCCCAACACTTGGGCCATGGTGCCACTGCACCATCTGAACCAATAGTAGTTTCGTCCCTGGGATAGACAGCCAGTGATGTGAGTAAGGATGAGGATTGCTCTGATGCAGATAAGTAAACTTGGGTGTAATCAGCTTCAAAAGAAACCTTTTGGACTTTATTAAAGAACATAGAGCTAATAGGTCAATATAAATATTGAGGGGGGCCAAGAACAAAGCCTTCCAGCACCCTAACAATGAGTTAGGATTCTTGAAAAGAATACACTACAGATATGGTAAAAAGATGAAAATAAGACCACAAGAATCTGTGAGTCACAAATTCCATAGGATACAAGAAAAGATGATCAACAGTATCAAAGGCTGTAGACAGCATCAGAATGATTATAATGGATCTAGTCCACTAGCAACTGACTTCAGTAATTATTGTTATGTATAGCGTATGTCTACACAACACAACTGATCCTTGAGTATCACATCATAACTTTTTTATCTGTGCTTTTACTTCAAAGGTTTTTATTGACTTGGCCAAAGAACAGGAAAATGATGACTTTGATTTGGACTCTAAATTTCAATGGAAACATCTGAGAGCAGAAAGCATCTAATGTTTTAAAGAACTGTATTATAGGAATAAAAACAACTGAACAAGTTAAAAATAAATATCTGCTTACAACTGCCAAAACAAGGATATCAATCAAACCGATGTGTTAACCCATTTCTGCCAAAGAAGGTTACTTACTATAAATATAAATATTGTAGGTCTAACGTTTTACTATTTTAGTTCATTCTCTGTAAATTTTGACAAATGCAATGGAGATTTCAGAAAATGTAATAAACATGTTTTAATTAAACACAAAAGAACAACTAGCATTCAGATGATGCAAAACAAATTTGACATTTTACTTAAGCAAGTCATAAAACCGAGAACTACTCCAATAATTTGAATAATTCTGGTGTACAAGATATCTGTTGTAGAAGTGCATCAAAGAGACTGATAAATTCCCTTTTTGAAGTCATTTTCTTTTTCTATATCATCATTTTCATTGGACATACACTACTGGACATATGAGCCTCAATTAAGGGTGTAATTAGATTATATAAATCTTATCTCCACTAGAGGCACTATTTTTCCACAAAAGAAAATTAAACTGATTAATTTTGCCTTGTAGACTTAATATTTGCTTCTGAATTCAAAGAATTTTAGCTATAATACTCTAAAGAATGTAGCAACAGTAACTACCTAAATAACTACTCAATATTTTGTCATATATTCTGGTGTCATTAATACATTATACTGAATAAAGTAACAATATTTATACATTTATTTTAAAACTGTATGTATCTATCCTCTGCCATCAACCAACTACCCATTTCTTTTTTTCTTCATTTTTTTCTTACGTCTTCTCTTGTTGCCTTTTTTCCCTCACTGTCTAGTTCATCTCTTCCCACAGTTACAAAAGGCTGGGTCTATAATTCAATGGCCAGTAACAAATGTATTCACGTTATGTTATATATTCGTATATAAACTTGACAATACACATGCATTTCATTATTGATTTATGGGCATAAAATATATGATTTTTGGATGAAATGAAAAATATATTTTACTATATTATATAAATACATTTTTTTATACATTGCAATATAAAAATCTAACTTTCTATTATTTTTATTGGTCGAAATATATGAAACCGAACTTATATTGTTAAACAAACTAAATAAATAAACAAAATATTGTAAAATCTATTTACTGTGTTTGTCTAATTTTTTATAGTAGTTTTATTGGAAGTAATATTCTTACTTTACTTTAAAAAGAAAGAGCAAGCCAAGGTAAACAACAAAGGGCTAGATTACAGGATGCATGGTAATGATAGTGCACTTATGACAACCAGTTTCGTTTGACGGTGCCACTATGATATTACAAGTCTATGGTAAAGCATGCTAACTAGAGAAGGGTAAGCGCCCGACATTAATCAAGCACAAACAATTCCCTTCAATGATTATCGCAAGCATGTTCATTTGCGCTGGTATTATAAGTTGAAAGTTATAGGTTGCACTTGAGTGCAAGCCGAAATTGCATGAGAATATTTAGTGTACCTTAAGACCTGAAGTAAACTGTAAGGGTTAAAAAAAAGCGGTAGAAAAAACAACAGCAAAAAAAACACATTAAAATAAAATTTTACACGCATAAATATACACTTTTTTTAATAAAAAAGATATAATTTAAATAGTAATCATTTTGGGCCTATTTATGAAAGGCCTGTTGGACATGATTGCGTATCATGTCCGACAGAACTCGCTGAATGCAGAGAGCAATACGCTCTCCGCATTCAGCATTGCACCACCAGCTCTTGTGAACTGCTGGTGCAACGGCCTCTAGCAGGGGGGGGGACAATCAACCAGATCGTATTTGATCGGGTTGAATGGCAGCAATCTCTGTCCCCCATAAAGTGTAACATCACTTCCTATGCAACATCAAAAAAAAATAAATAAATAAATAAATATAAAAATAAAAAATCCCCCATATGGGGTTTGCCATATGTGGTATTTTTTTATTTTTATATTTATTTTTATATATTTTTTTTGATGTTACATAGGAAGTGATGTTACACTTTATGGGGGAATCTTTTGGATGTTACACAGGAAGTGGAGGGACTTCCGGTTTGCCATATGGGGGAATTTTTTAGATGTTACATAGGAAGTGATGTTACACTTTATGGGGGAATCTTTTAGATGTTACACAGGAAGTGGAGGGATTTGGCGCCCAAACAATACAATTAATCAATTAAACTAACATATAGGCTACTTCTAAACTGTATATAAGGCTAGCTGCCATTACCAATATTTTAGTCTTGAGAAAGGCCCTTTTTTGAGGGCAGAAACGCATTGACATATTGGTAAGCATTATTTTAATCTTTACTTCATTCTCATATTGGATACACTATGTTGTGAATTTCTTTTTTTCAGGGACACTTTTTAGGATACCATAGGAGCAGCTGACAGGATCCAATCAGCTACTTCAGCTACCACACTCAGGAATTTGGATCTGTTAAAGTAACTAATATTAAAGGAACCAATTTCCTCACTTTCACCTTGTTCTTCATCAACCTTTTTTTTTTTTTTTTCATTTTTTTGGTTTTGATTGACTTATTTTTGTTCTTCACTAACATTTGTTGATCAACTTTTTGGAACACTTTTTTTGAATATATTTTTTATGTTATTGCATATTGTGTATTTTATTTAATTATATCTTTACCTCACTGGATTAGTAGCTAGCATTTGTTATATCCATTTGCACTCACTTACTATTTGACCATCTTTTTGCACTGCAGTGGATTTTTCTATTTTTTTGACACACTATTTTTTGAACATTATTGTTTATTAATTTCTTGCTTGATGCACTTGTTATAGTTGTACTTAGGCTTATTCTGTTTCACTAGTTTACACTCTTAATCTGGTGTACCACTCACACTGATCACCTGTGATTATCTCTGTTTTTATTGTAATTATCAGCTTTAGCCGCTCCTGCAAGATATTCCTGTTTTTGTAATTTTATCTATATGTGTTTTTTACATTTTTTTACTGATGCTTTTTAACATGGTTCATTAAATAATCTTCTTTCATCTCTCTGTGAGTATATTTATCCCTTGGCCTCTTGTTGGCGCTGTATTCACTTCTTACTATTTGTACATTTTAGGAGTGTCCTCCCACGTGTTACGTATTGTAATTATGAATATTAATAATTAATATCAGTATAAAACTATTATCAGCAATATCTACAATTAATATAGTGGAACTTTGTCAGTACACTTCAGTAAGCTATCAACTCTCTGTAGTGTACTTCAAAATATCACTACTGAGATATCTATAAATTTGACAACAATAGTTTTATTAAAAAAATATTTAATCCTTTGTTCTGATCAGTTATTTTTATAGACACATTGAATTATATTTATGTAGAGAATAGAAATTATTTAAAACCAAATTTATCTGTCTAGTTGCCACAACCTTCTATACACAGCAAACCACAAAATATTTATATAAGTTAACCTTGATTCCAAATGAATCGCTTGTTAAAGTCACACCTGAATTATACCAGACCAATTTGTAAATAGCCAGCAACCTTGGCTTAATACCACAATATGGGTTACAAACTTACTGTGCTTAATTTACAACAACTAGAGAAGTTAGTTTATATATAATTGCTAAGAGATTTCACAATAATAAGCCTGACTTAGAGATATGAAATGCAAAAACCTTTCTTAGAAGAAGGATTTACTTAGCAACTATAATTATTTTTATCTTTCACAAAACTATGGAACATAAACTTAAAGTAAAAATACCACTTTAAATCACCAGGTTTAATGAGACTTTAGTAACAATGTCTGTCTTTACTTTAAAATATTAATAATTCACAAATTGCTATACATTATCAGAACCATATAAGAGGTCAGCTTTTTCCGATACATAATTTTTCACCATCATATATGAGGTTATACACATCTAGAAGTGAATATCAGGTCCAAATTTGCTTTATAGTGACTAGAATCCAAGGCAGCAGGTCAATTCAGTAGTCAGTGTAAGCAGCAATCAGCCAGCCTGTTCACTTGTTGTGTAAAGGTTTAAATCAGGCAATTAAAACCCACCTCCATTCTATAATCATTGGTGAAAACTGGGAACACACTTATCAGAGCTTGTCTTCTAATAGGCTCATCAGAGCTGAACATCTCATTGGTCCCTAGAAATGCAGGTATTTTAATAACAGACAAACCCTTTTGGGCTGTAATACCATTTCTGAACCATTGGTGACAGCAAACATTGTATAACTACAAAGAGTATATATTATTATCAAATGCCTATCTTTATACACTTACACCTAGATTACGAGTTTTGAGCGCTATAGGGAAAGTAAAGAACGCCACAAAAGTGGCGTTATTTAACCCCCTATAGCGCTGCCATTACAAGTTTAAAAAAAACTGGCATGCGGGGGCGATATTGAGATTTTGAGCTCCATACCGCACCAAAATACAAGCGCTGTTTTGACGTGCTCGTGCATGCTTTCCCCATAGACCTCAATGGGGAGAGCCGGCTAAAAAAAGCCTAACAACTGCAGTCACAGAAATAAAAGCTCCGTAACGCAGCCCCATTGATGCCTATGGGGAAAAAAAAGTTAAGTTTAAACCTAACACCCTAACATAAACCCCGAGTCTAAACACCCCTAATCTGCTGCCCCCAACATCGCCACCACCTACATAATGTTATTAACCCGTGATCAGCCGCCACATAAATAAAATTATTTACCCCTAATCTGCTGCTCCCGATATCACCGCCACTATATTACATTTATTAACCCCTATTCCACCGCACCCAACATCGCCCACACTATAATAAAGTTATTACCCCTATTCCGCCGCTCCCCAATATCGCCGCAACTATATAAAGTTATTAACCCTTAAACCTCTGGCCTCCCACATCACTAACACTAAATAAACATATTAACCCCTAAACCACCAGCCCCCCACATCAAAATAAACTAAATTAAACTAGTAACCCCTAAACTTAACGCCCCCCTAACTTTATATTACATTTACAATTTCCCTAGCTTAAATTAAATTAAAACTTACCTGTCAAATTAATTACCTGTCACCAATTAAATAAAACTAAAAGGGACACTGTACCCAAATTTTTTCTTTCGTGATTCAGATAGAGCATGACATTTTAAGCAACTTTCTAATTTACTCCTATTATCAAATTTTCTTCATACTCTTGGTATCTTTATTTGAAATGTACAAATGTAAGTTTAGATGCCGGCCCATTTTTGGTGAACAACCTGGGTTGTCCTTGCTGATTGGTGGATAAATTCATCCACTAATAAAAAAGTGCTGTCCAGAGTACTGAAACCAAAAAAAGCTTAGATGCCTTCTTTTTCAAATAAAGATAGCAAGAGAATGAAGAAAAATTGATAATAGGAGCAAATTAGAACGTTGCTTAAAATTGCATGCTCTTTCTGAATTACAAAAGAAAAAATTTGGGTTCAGTGTCCCTTAAACTACACATTTAAAAATCCTAACACTACTCTAAAAAGTTCAAAGTATCAAATTACAAAAATAAAAAAAAATACTAAATTACAAAAAATAACAAAAACTAAATTACGGAAAATAACAAATGAAATTATCCCAAATAAAAAAGAATTACACCTAATCTAATAGCCCTATCAAAATAAAAAAGCCCACCCAAAATAAAAAAAAACCTAGCCTACAATAAACTACCAATGGCACTTAAAAGGGCCTTTTGTGGGGCATTGACCCAAAGATATCAGCTCTTTTACCTGTAAAAAAACGACAAAGACCCCCCAACAGTAAAACCCACCACCCAACCAACCCCCCAAAAAAAACAACTTAATTCTAAAAAAAACATAAGATACCCATTGCCCTGAAATGGGTATTGCCCTTAAAAGGGCATTTAGCTCTTTTACATTGCCCAAACCCTAAACTAAAATAAAAACCAACCCAAAAAAACCATTAAAAAAAGCCTCACTAACCCCCTGATGATCAACTTACAGTTTTTGAAGTCCCGCTTGAATGATCTTCATCCCGGAGTTGAAGTCCTAATCCAGGCAGCGAGAAGTCTTTATCCAGGCATCCTCTTCAATCTTCATCCCAGCGGCGACATCCGGATCCAAGCGGGGAGAAGTCTTCATCCAGGCGGCCTCTTCAATCTTCATCCAGGCGGCATCTTCTTTCTTGATCCCGGAGGCGTGGAGTGGGTCTATCCTGAAGACATCCGGCGCGGAGCATCCTCTTCATACGGTCGCCGCCATACACTGAATCTTCAATGCAAGGGACGCAATTCAAGATGGCATCCCTTGCATTCCTATTGCTGAAAAATTTGAATCAGCCAATAGGAACTAGGGCTGCTAAAATCCTATTGGCTATTCAAATCAGCTAATAGGATTTAAGCAGCTCTCATTCTATTGGCTAATTCGAATTAGTATAGCGATGTGGGCGGACGGCAGATTAGGGGTTAATAATATTTAAATAGTGTTTGCGATGCGGGAGGGCGGGGGTTTAGGGGTTAATATGTTTATTATTGTGGTGACAAAGTCGGGGATCGGCAGAATAGGGATTAATAATTTTTTGTGGCGGCGATGTCGGAAGCGGCAAATTAGTGGTTAAAAACTTTAAAATAGTGTTTGCGATGCGGGAAGGCCTCGGTTTAGGAGTTAATAGGTAGTTTATGGGTGTTAGTGTACTTTTTAACACTTTAGTTATGAGTTTTATGTTACAGCGTTGTAGTGTAAAACTCATAACTACTGACTTTAGATGGCGTTACAGATCTTGTAATTTTAGGCTGTAACGCTCGCTTTTTAGCCTCATCACAAAACTCGTAATACTGGTGCTGTGGGAATTCCATGAAAAAACTTAATTTTTAGGAGTGCGGTACTGCCGTTGCGGTACAGGCTAAAAGGCTTGCGGTACAGCTATACCGACAAGACTTGTTGTAATGGCTGCGTTAGGTAAAATGATGCGTTATGGGCCACCACGCTGCTATTTGACTCATAGCACAAAACTCATAATCTAGGTGTTATAATTTTCTAGTTTTAATAAACTATATGTTCCATAAATGGCCCATTTAGTCTGACCGAGCACTTAATTATAAGTCCAAACATGAGTATTCCCCCTATAATAGTTTAGAAGATGCATTTAGAAATCACATTTTTATGAAGGCATTTGAAAGGATTCTTTTATACTTTCAGCATTGATTCAATTCATATTTTACTTAATTTTACAATTGTCATCTTCTCCACTTAATATAAATATTGTAAACTTGTGGATATCACTTTAATATTCAGTGCCTGGAACAGGACCTTCTCCGCCGGTCTTCAGGACAGGTAAGGACCACTTGGGGGTTAGACTTAGGTTTTTTTAAGGGGGGATCGGGTGGTTTTTAGAGTAGGGGTGTGTGGGTGGTGGGTTGTAATGTGGGGGGGGTGATTGTTCTTTTTTTTACAGGTAAAAGAGCAGATTACTTTGGGGCAATGCCCCGCAAAAGGCCCTTTTAAGGGCTGGTAATAGAGCTGATTCCTTTGGGGCAATGCCCTGCAAAAGGCCCTTTTAAGGGCTGTTTGTAATTTAGTTTAGGGTAGGGAAATTTTATTATTTTGGGGGGCTTTTTTATTTTATTAGGGGGCTTAGATTAGATGTAATTAGATTAAACTTCTTGTAATATTTTTTTATTTTTTGTAATTTAGTGTTTGTTTGTTTTTTGTAAGATAGTTTAGTTTATTTAATTGTATTTTAGTTTAGATAATTGTAGTTTATTTAATTAATTTATTGATAGTGTAGTGTTAGGTGTATTTGTAACTTAGGTTAGGATTTATTTTACAGGTAATTTAGTAATTATTTTAACTAGGTAGTTATTAAATAGTTATTAACTATTTAATAGCTATTGTACCTAGTTAAAATAAATACAAAGTTACCTGTAAAATAAATATAAACCCTAAAATAGCTGCAATGTAATTATTAATTATATTGTAGCTATCTTAGGGTTTATTTTATAGGTAAGTATTTAGTTTTAAATAGGAATAATTTAGTTAATAATATTAATATTATTTAGATTTATTTAAATAATAATTAAGTTAGGGGGTGTTAGGGTTAGACTTAGGTTTAGGGGGTAATATATTTTATGTAGGTGGCGGCAGTGTAGGGGGGTCAGATTAGAGGGTAATACATTTAATATAGGTGGCGGCGGTGTAGGCGGGTCAGATTAGGGGTTCATATATTTAATATAGGTGGCGGCGGTGTAGGGGGTCAGATTAGGGGGTAATACATTTATTGTAGGTGGCGGTGGTGTAGGGGGGGTCAGATTAGGGGTTAATATATTTAATATAGGTGGCGGCGGTGTAGGGGGGTCAGATTAGGGGGTAATATATTTAATATAGGTGGCGGCAGTGTAGGGGGGTCAGATTAGGGGGTAATACATTTAATGTAGGTGGCGGCGGTGTAGGGGGGTCAGATTAGGGGGTAATACGTTTAATGTAGGTGGCGGCAGGGTCCGGGAGCGGCGGTTTAGGGGATAAACACTTTATTAGGTATTGAGGTGGGGGATTGCGGTTGACAGGTAGTTAGACATTGCGCATGCGTTAGGTGTTAGGTTTTATTTTGCAGGCAGTTTAGGGAGTTACGGTGCTCCAATACTCAGCGCAAGGCTTGCTACGCCTGCATTTTGTGGCGAGGTAAAAATGGAGTAAGATTTCTCCATTTTCTCCACATAAGTCCTTACGGTGTATATTGGATACCACATAAATTATAAAAGTGAACAGTGCGCCAACAAATACAGTGCTAAAATGTTACTATACCATGTGAAATATATATAAATAATACATATAAATTGAAATAAAATAAATGTCCCAAAAAAATGTCAATGGTATAGATTGGTAATAAACCAAAATGTGAATTTTCAAATGACTTAGCTTGTATTGCTACGTCAATGTAACTTGGTAAACCCTAAGGGGGTCAGAGTACTCCCTCAGGTTTGATCAAATGATGGCTCGCGGCTTCTTCAATACTTTTGCTGGTGTCCCAAAAGAACAAAATCTGTAGAAATATAGAATGAGAAAGAAGGCGCCACCATAGTGTACGATCAATGGATACAGACAAGCTTCAGAAGCGCATGAAAAACTGGTACTTACAAGCTCCCTGACACTTGAGAAGTGTCACAAACACCTTCTGGAACTTTATGAGTCGTCCAGCTAACTCCCACTGCCGTCCGTATTGACCCGTTCTTTGGGGTATTCAACTGAATGCCGGATAACTTGCTCTCCCGGTTACAGTCTGCTTAAACAGGCTTCAATCTTTAGTTGGAGGTAGCCTAACCCGGTAGGCTCTTATGTGCAGTGGAGACCGTAAGGCACCGTGAGCAGCACACACCAAAATGTATAAAGCTAACTGTTAGAATATGATAAAATAAAATAAAATAAAATAAAGGATCCACGAACTTTATATTATTTTATCATATTCTAACAGTTAGCTTTATACATTTTGGTGTGTGCTGCTCACGGTGCCTTACGGTCTCCACTGCACATAAGAGCCTACCGGGTTAGGCTACCTCCAACTAAAGATTGAAGCCTGTTTAAGCAGACTGTAACCGGGAGAGCAAGTTATCCGGCATTCATTTGAATACCCCAAAGAACGGGTCAATACGGACGGCAGTGGGAGTTAGCTGGACGACTCATAAAGTTCCAGAAGGCGTTTGTGACACTTCTCAAGTGTCAGGGAGCTTGTAAGTACCAGTTTTTCATGCGCTTCTGAAGCTTGTCTGTATCCATTGATCGTACACTATGGGTTAGGCTACCTCAAACTAAAGATTGAAGCCTGTTTAAGCAGACTGTAACCGGGAGAGCAAGTTATCCGGCATTCATTTGAATACCCCAAAGAACGGGTCAATACGAACGGCAGTGGGAGTTAGCTGGACGACTCATAAAGTTCCAGAAGGCGTTTGTGACACTTCTCAAGTGTCAGGGAGCTTGTAAGTACCAGTTTTTCATGCGCTTCTGAAGCTTGTCTGTATCCATTGATCATACACTATGGTGGCGCCTTCTTTCTCATTCTATATATTGGATACCAAACTGCGCGTGTTTTGTATGTCAGTCTATGGGCCAAAAAACTATGGGCAAAGGCAGAAATATACGAGCGGAACTTCTATGTTACGCCGTATATGTGATACCAAACCCGCGCAAAATCTGGCGTCGCCGGCTTCTGCGGTCGACGCTGCATATCGGATGGGGCCCCTCGATTTTAGCTTGGGTATTTCACTATCTTTAAGGTGAGTTTCTTGCAGGAAAACCACGCTTGGATTGAGTCTACCTAATCTCTTAATTATTAAATTATATTTTATGGGCAATGTTATTCCCCCAATATTCCAAGAAAGAAGTTTAAAATCCCCCACTAATCCAATTCTGTTAGAGGTAGCGTTTATTAACGTGGCAATATAACCAAACCACTAATATCATACGAACGGGGGGGGGGGGGGAGGAGAGGCAAAGCACCATATATACAAACAATATGCATACATTGCAACCAAGTACCTGAGTTGCCATAATATATAACATAATTAGGACATTTCCAAGAAGTTTTAAACATATTTTTTCTTTCAAAACCCTTAAATTATCAGCATGTGTAGTAAAAAAGAGTGCCTCAGATATAAGTTAACACTTCTTAGTGATGTCATTTTTTGCTTCATCTACAGAATTCAGTGCTATCCTATTACCATCTTTTTCTACTATGATTCTAGCTGGGTAGAGCATGCGCGCATTTATACCTTTATTTATCATTTGAGTACAGTAAGGGGCCATATTTTTTCTCTTAAGGGTCGTTTCATTTAAAAAATATTGGAATAAAAGAATTTTTTTATTTGCTATGGTTAATGAGTTATATTAATTTTAGTCTAATTGTTATGTTAGGTTAATTTATAGTTTAAGCTTAGTTTTTTTTTAATTCCACAGGTAAGTTTTTATTTATTTTAAGATGGGGATATTGTAATTTTAATTTAAAGTTAGGGGTTGTTAGGTTTAGGAGTTAATAGCTTAATTTATTTTTTTGCAATGTGGGGGGCAGGCGGTTTAGGGGTTAATAGGTTTATGTAGTGGCGGTGATGTGGGAGGCCAGAGGTTTTGCGGTTAATAACTTTATTTAGTGGCGGCAATGTCGGGGAGTGGCAGAATAGGGGTTAATATCTTTATTATAGTGTCAGCAATGTTGGGGTGCGGGGGAAGGGGTTAATATCTTTATTATAGTATTGGTGATGTCAGGGAGCGGCGGAATAGGGGTTAATAACTTTTATTAGTGGCGGTGATGTCAGGAGCAGCAAATTAGGGGTTAATAAATTTATGTTGGTGTCGGCGATGTCAGAGGTGGCAGAATAGGGGTTAATAACTTTATTTAGGTGTCGGCAATGTCGGGGCAGCAGATTAGGGGTTTTTAGAAGTGGGGTTTATGTTAGGGTGTTAGATTTAAACGTAACTTTTTTTCCCCAATAGACATCAATGGGGTTGCGATTTGGCGATCACCCTTCCTCGCTTCAGGTGTTAGTTTTTTTTCTAACACGCTCTCCCCATTGATGTCTATGGGGAAAGCATGCACGAGCACATATTCTCAGGCCTTGGATTTTGTGCGGTATGAAGCTCATCGGTACCATATCGCACTCACAAGGCGGCTTTTCAAGAACTTTTGTTGCGTTTGTTTCTCACCCTCTATAGCAAAAAACTTGTAATCTAGAAGATAATGATTTTTACATAAGAAGAACATTCTGTCTCTGTAGTTATGCAAGACAGTATATGTTATATGCTATTAGTTTACACAATACTATAATATATGCTCCTCTAGGTATATACCTTTCATGCATGTTTAATTCCTAATGCAATTGTGCAGAATTTTCCTGTATTATAGTACACATGTGGAGATCCTTTAGAGATAAGATCTATTGGTATCTTTTTTAATAACCGTGGTATGAGTATTATAGTTTGGCACATGCGTGGATAAATAAAAATGTGTTAAGAGAAATTAGGGAAAAAAGGGCATTTAAATTATTCAAAGAAAATAGTACAGACTCAACATAGATATCAATTATGTAAAGAATGTAACAAAGTATGCCAAAAAGCAATCAAATTAGCCAAAATTGAAAATGAAAGATTAATTGCAAAGGATTCTAAGTCAAATACTAAAAGGTTTTTAAGTGCATAAATGGCAAAAATATAAGAAGGACAATATAGATACTGTACATTAAAATGTATGAATAGTTGCATGATTAACAGTGACAGGGAGAAGGCTGAGGAACTAAACCAGTTCTTTTCTTCATTATACACAAGAGAGGAACCAATGGGAGACACTTTTAAACAAACTGTAACATACAACCCCATACCATTAAATAGGTTATCTCTAGAGGATATCTAGAAACAACTTGAAAATATTTAAGGGACACTGAACCCAAATTCTTTCTTTCGCGATTCAGATAGAGCATGCAATTTCAGGCAACTTTCTAATTTACTCCTATTATCAATTTTTCTTCTTTCCCTTGCTATCTTTATTTGAAAAAGAAGGCATCTAAGCTATTTTCTTGGTTCAGAAACTGGACAGCACTTTTTTATTGGTGGATGAATTTATCCACCAATCAGCAAGGACAACCCAAGTTGTTTGCCAAAAATGGGCCAGCATCTAAACTTACATTCTTGCATTTCAAATAAAGATACCAAGATAATAAAGAAAGTTTGATTATAAGAGTAAATTAGAAAGTTGCTTAAAATTTCATGCTCTATCTGAATCACAAAAGAAAATTTTTGGGTTCAGTGTCCCTTTAAGTAAAAAAAAACTCTAGATCCAGATGGAATACACTCAAGGGTTTTACCAGAATTTAGCACTGTTGTAGCCAACCCTCTATTCTTAATGTTTCAAGACTCATTATCCTCAGACATAGTACCTCAGGACTGGTGTAAAGCTGATGTGCTGTCACTTTTTAAAAAGGGAAGCAAGTCTGATCCAGGACGCTATAGATCAGTGAGTCTGACATCAATTGTGGGGAAGATACTTGAAGGGATTATAAAGTGATTATATTTTTTAGTATATTCATTTAAACAAGATTATGAGTTCAAATCAGCATGTTTTATGAGAAATAGATTGTCATACTAATCTAATTAGATTCTATGAGGAAGTAAGTACACATATAGTTAAAGAGGAATCAGTTGATGCAGTGCCACATGCGAGATTAATATACAAAATTATGGGACTGGAAATAACTGAAAATGTTAGCTCATGGATAAATAACAGAGAGCAACAATTAGTAGTAAATGGATCATACTCAGATTGGACAAAGGTACTCAGTTGAGTCCCCCAGGGATAAGTACAGGGCCCTGTTCTTTTTAATATTTTTATCAATGACTTGGAGCAAGGAATAAATAGCAACATCTATATTTTTGCTGATTATATAACGTTGTGTATGGTCATAAGGGCAGTGCAGGAAGAACTTGCTTTACAAGGGGATCTATGATAATTAGAAGAATGGACAGGTAAATCGACAATGAGATTTAATACTGGAAAATTCAAGGTTCTACATTTTGGAAGTAAAAATAAGCAGGCAATATATTATTTGCTGTGATCCCTAAAAACCCAGCTCTAGGGGGCGCTATAACATGGTATGGTACAGAGATGTAGGATATAATATCAGACCAGGAGAATATTCAGAATGAAATTGAATTCAAAACATATGTGACCATAAAATATACAGAAAAAATACAATCATAGATTAATGTCTTATCTGAGTCTTTAAATATCAAAGGGTCCATATATTGCAGGAAATCCAAATGGATTTTTCATCTGTTATTAAAGTGCAGGTGTGTAAAATGCAGGCAGCTCCTCTCATAGAAGACATACACAATCCAGAGATCTGTGAAACAAATCACAAAGAAAGGACGCCTCCTACTGCAGTATTGCGATGGTAATGACTAACAACAGTTCTTATATTGAGATAATACTCACAAGGATTGCAGCACCAAGTGTGCTAAATGAAGCAAGCTGGGGACTCACAGTGGCCCAGCGACACTGATCCGATGACCGGATATCCAGGATATAGAAACTCCAGGTGGTGGGAGAAGCAAACCAGACTCAGGCTTGCATTAGGTGTAACAAATATTTATTAACAATGGTGATAATAGAATTGCAACGCGTTTCTCAGCTTATCTAGCTGTTTCCTCAGGCATCTATTAACAGTAAGGAAGCTCTGACATTTATACCTGATCTGGGACTCAACCTAATTACCCTGTGCCTTGCTAAACCTTAAACAGATAAAACATACAAATTGTTAAATAAAAGATAAACCTATAGTGATTTTTTTTGCATAATTTTTTAGGAATTCTGGTTTCTACACCAAAAATGCACTATAAGTTAAAACAGCAACACAGCCATTATGAGTCTTGTTGGTATAGCTGTACCGCGAGCCCTTTAGCCTGTAACTCAACGTCAGTCGCGCACTCAAAAAAATGAAGTTTTTGCATGGGATTTCCATAGCGCTGCCATTATGAGTTTTTGCTGTGAGGCTAAAAAACTTGCATTACACCCTATAACGACACGATCCGTTCCGCCATCAGAGAGAAGTAGTTATGAGTTTTACGCAACAAAACAGTTACACAAAACTCATAACTAAAGTGTTACAAAGTACACTAACACCCATATACTACCTATTAACCCCTAAACCGAGGCCCTTCCCCGCATAGCAAACACTATATTAAACTTATTAATCTGCTTTCTCATACGCAAGGAATGTTAGATATAAGTATAACTGGGCGCATCGCCCAGCACAAAGCAAGGCCATTAGGCATCTTATAGAGATAACGGTGCATCCAGGCGCAATGTCAGGGACATTCACAAGGCCATTCTTGATATACAAGTATTCCTAACATCAGCATATTTCTCACAACATAATAAGCTGTTATAATAAGCTATAATAAACCATTCTTGACATAATGGATGCCTAAAGATAAAATTGGGTCAGTATAGCTATATATATATTCTAACAAGGGCATTCAGCTCTTTTACTACCCTTAAAAGGGCATTCAGCTCTTTTAGAATTGCCCAATAGCCCTAATCTAAAAAAACAAAACCACCCCCAAAAAACCTTAAAAAAAGCTAACGCTAACCTCTCTTTAGGTACTCATAGTTGCTGAAGTCCAGCTTGAACGATCTTCATCCCAGCAGCTCCATCTTCATCCAGACGGCTCCATCATTATTCAGCCGGCTCCATCTTCATCCATCGAGGGACTGGCATCTTCTTCATCCCTGCGGAGGTCAATGCATGGAGGCAGAGGTTCATCGATCCGACGTGGAGGACCCTTTATGCGATTGTCCGACACACAATGAGGATTCAAATGTGAGGTACCCCTTTTATACTGGGGGTACCATTGCATTCCTATTGGCTGAAAAAATTAAATAAGCCAATAGGAATTAGAGCTGCTAAAATCCTATTGACTGTTCAAATCAGCCAATAGGATTTAAGCAGCTCTCATTCCTATTGGCTGATTCGAATGAGTAGATTAGGTTTAACTTTATTTTTATTTTGTGGATTTGGGGAGTGGGGTTTGTATACTGTTACGGGGTGTTTGTTTTTCTTTTTTAGCAAAAGAGCTATATAAAAGGCCCTTTTAAGGGCCCTTGGTAGGTTATTATAGATTAAGGTTTTTTTTATTTTGGGGTGTTTTTATTTTTTTAAAAAACAGGGTATTAGAATATGAATATTTTTTATTGCTTTGGATAGTTTTGTTTTGTTATTTTTTGTAATAGTAGTTTTTTTATTTTTTTGTAATTTTAGTGTTTTTTTATTTTTTGTATCGGTAGGTTTTTTTATTTTTGTAATGCTAGTTGTTTTTGTTTTTTTTAATGTTAGGTTTTAGTGTAAGGCAGCTTAGGTTTTACTTTTATTTCACAGGTAAGTTTGTATTTATTTTAACTAGCTAGTTAGTAAATATGTAATAACTATTTACTAACTAGTCTACCTAGTTAAAATAAATACAAACTTACCTATGAAATAAAAACCTAAGCTAGCTACAATATAACTACTAGTTATATTGTAGCTAGCTTAGGTTTTATTTTTATTTCACAGGTACATTTGTTTTTAGTTTTAAATAGGTATTATTTAGTTGATAATTGTAACTTTAATTTAGGTCTATTTTAATTATGTTAAAGTTAGGGGGTGTTAGGTTTAGGGTTAGGGTTACAGTTAGGTTTAGGGTTTGGTTTAGGGGTTAATATAGTTTAATTTAGGTTGTTGTGATGTGGGGGGCTGACAGTTTAGGGGTTAATAACTTTATTTAGTGGCGGCAATGTCTGGGAGTGGTGGAATAGGGGTTAATATCTTTATTATAATGTGTGCAATGTTGGGGTGCGGGGGAATAGGGGTTAATAACTTTTTTATAGTGGCGGCAATATCGGGAGCGGCAGATTAGGGGTTAATAGATTTATTTTGGTGGCGGCGATGTCGGTGGCAGCAGATTAGGGGTTAATAAGTTTATTTAGATGTTGGCGATGTCGGGGGCAGCAGATTAGGGGTGTTTAGACTTGGGGTTTATGTTAGGGTGTTAAAAACGTAACTTTTTTTCCCCCCATTGACATCGATGGGGTTGCATTACGGAGCTTCTAATTTTCGCAATTGCAGGTGTTTGGCTTTTTTCTAACACTTTCTCCCCATTGATGTCTATGGGGGAAAGCGTGCACAAGCACGTCAAAGCAGCTCAATGCAACCATATCGCATGCACAAGGCGGCTTTTTCAAAGTTTGTAATGGCAGCGCTATGGGGGTAAAATAATGCAACTTTTGTTGTGTTTGTTTCGCACCCTCTATAGCGCAAAACTTGTAATCTAGGTGTATATAAATCCCTGGTAAAACCTCACCTTGAGAATGGAGTGCAGTTCTGGGAATCTATCTCAAAAAAGACATTGCAGCATTGCAGAATGAAAAAGTTCAGAGAAGGGCCACAAAACTAATAAGTAGAATGGAGAATTTAAGCTATGAGGAGAGGTTAGCCAAACTGGGTTTGTTTTCTCTAGAAAAAGGCACTTGAGAGGTGACATGATTGCTTTATATAAATATATTCAAGGCCCATATACAGAGATGGCAGAAGCTCTGTTTATTCAAAGAATTTTTTTTTTACAAAAGGTCACAATTTAAGACTAGAGGAAAGGAAGTTTAATCTCCTGCAACGTAAACTTTTTAATTAAGAACAATCAAATTGTGCAATTCATAACCTAAGGAAGAGGTAAATGCCATTACCTTTTATACATTTAAAAATGTTTTTTGGTTGGATATGATTGCTTGTGTTAATTAGGTCACCTTTTATAATCGTATTAATTTAAGTTCAACTGGAGCTTTTTTGTAAGTGTATTGAGATTTGTATACGTTGAACTCAATGGACTTCTATATTTTTTCAACCTCATCTACTATGTTACTATGTTTATCATGCAGATACTGAACATTAGTCATGAATATTTTCATGATTATAAGCAGTCTCTGCTTATTCTGGACATGGATTTACAAGTATCTACTGTGTGCAAGTGTGGTTCTTCTCTAGTCATTAAGGCCACATGACAGGCTAAATATGTGTAGTATACACATGTATACCACATACTGAGGCTTATGTCATGTACTGGTTCATAAACTTTATATAAACTTATGTATAAGTTTATATATTTTAGAATTTATCAGGAAAAATGGTTCAGATAACTGGACTGATTCTTTTTATCCTTCAAGAGATCAAGAGTTTTGTTCTCTTTAAAGTAGAGTTGTCCTTATTGACCAGTGGTCTTATCTCATGTTGCCAAAATTCCTTCAGAGGCAGCAGCCTTTATATAAGAATTTGACGGGGACATCCTTCCTTTATCAGTCTTGGTCCATTGTATCAACGGACACCAGTCTCTCAGGCCGGGGAGAGGTCTGGGTTTCTCGAAGAACGCAAGGAGTTTGGTCTTCTCTTGAGTCAAGGTTACCAATACAACATTCCAAAACTTTGAGTGATTATTCGGGCTCTTCAGCCCTGGGCCCTATTAAAGGAGGAAAAGTTTATCTATTTCCAGTTGGACAATATCATGGCTGTGGCCTACATAAATAATCAAGGTAGGTATGTGCAGTTCAATGGCTTTGCAGGAAGTGTCTCAGACTCTGTCTTAGGCAGAAAGGAATAGTTACTCCCAATAGGCAACTCACATACCAGACCAGGTGTGAGCAGCAGTCAGTCAGTTCATCGTAGAGAGTGGTCTCTCCATTAGGACATTTTTGATTGCTTAGTGATCAAATGGGGCTTGCAGGACATAGATCTGATTGCCTCTTTCTTAAATCACAAGCTTCCATGGTATTGTGCAAGATCAAAAGATCCAAAGGCTCACATGATAGACGCCTTGGTATGTCCATGGGAGTTTCATCTAGCATACATGTTTCCTTTGTTTGTTCTTCTTTCAAGAGTCATTACTCAGATCAAACAGGAGTCAACATCAGTAATATTTATTGTTTCAACTGGGCACCGCAGGACGTCTCTTCCATGGATTCTTCCACTGAGACAAGACCTGTAGTCTCAAGGTCCCCTTTTCCATCATGATTTCAAATCTCTAAATTTAATGGCGTGGAGGTTGAATGCCTAGGTTTCTCAGATTTGATCATTGAAACTTTATGCAGGCCAGAAAGGCTGTGACACAAAAGATTTATCACAAGATATAGAAGGCATATAGAAGGCATCTTTTGAGTGGTGTTTTTCCAGAGGGTTTTCTTGGTATTTCTTTAGGATTCCTAGAGTCCTTCAGTTTTTATAGGATGGCATTGACAAGAGTTTGTGCGCTAGTTTCCCAAAAGGTCAAATTTCTGTCTTATCTGTTCTTTTTCATAGAAAATTGCCGAACTTCCTGAAGTTTTGACTTTTGTCCAGGCGTTAAATACATTTAGGCCAGTTGTAAAACCAATTTCTTCACTATGGAATTTGAATCTTGTTCTCTCTGTATTACGCGGTCCTCCTTTTGAACTAATGCATTCCATTATAATCTTGGAAAGTATTTTTCCTATTAGCAATATCTACAGCAAGGAGACTTTCTGCATTGTCAACCTTCTCTTGTGAATCTCCATTTCAAATTATTCACAAGGGTAGGGCTGTACTTTGAGCTAATATGAATTTCTTCCAAAGGTAGTTTCTACAGAAAAAAAAAATCAATAAATTGTTGTTCCTTCACTGTGTTCAGATCCTGCTAACTATAAGTAAAGTAGTAAAGATGTCAAACACACTTCTAGTTTGTTTGTTTACTACTCTGGGACTCATAAGGGACAGAAAGCTACTAAGGTAGCTTTAGCCGCTTGGCTCAAACAAGTGATCACAAGGCTTACTTGGTGGTGGGAAAGTCACCTCCTAACTGTATTATAGCTCTTTCTACAAGAGCAGTTGCAACATTGTGGGTTTTTAAAAAAAATTATACATCTTTTTCTTTTCTGCAGAGAAGACCTTGCAAAGTTGCAGCAAGGTCTTCTCTGCATACTTTTTCCAAATCTTTTCGCTTTGATGTTTTTGCTTCTTCACAAGCAGCTTTTGACAGGAAACTCCTTCAGGCTACAGTGTTGACTAAATAGGAACTGTCATTAAAATTACCCCATCATTTCTGTAACATAAACCATCTGCTTGGGTATTAATCCCATATGTTATGGAGGACTGTGGATCATCATCATTTTAAGAAAACACAATTTATGCATACTTGATAAATTATTTTCTTTCTGAATGATGATGGTCCACAGGCCCTGCCTGTTTCAATTTTTTGATGAGTTCTAATGACACCTCTTGCTTTGTCTTTCCTACCTATATGTTTCCTATTCTCTCCTATTTATACAGTATATATAACTACTATACTAAGAGAGAGATGGGAGGTGGAAGGTATTTTAAGCTCTGATATAATTTCTTGTCCTCCTCCTAGTGGCAGGAAATATATCCATATGTTATTGGGGACTGTGAACCATTATCATTCCAAAAGAAAACAATTATTTTTACTGCAGATTTGAAAGTATAGAATCTGTTATACAAATTTACCTGACATTTCTGCTGGAGTTGGAGCTTATTTGTAGTTATTTGGACAGCAGCTCAAGATACAAACTATCTATATATATCTATATATCTATATACAATGTCCTTCAATAATATTGGCACCCTTGGTAAATATGAGCAAAGAAGACTGCAAAAAATTGTTTTTATAATCTTTTGTTCAAAAAATACAAAAACATATTCTTCTGTCATGGATATCAAACAATCTCAAACATAACACAGGTTTATCCCCAAAAAAATCTTTGTTAAATATACGTGTGCCACAATTATTGTCACCCCTATAAATTTATATGAGAACAAATATAATTGAAGTATATTCCCATAGATATTTTATATTTTTAATACACCTGGGTGACCATGACTTCCTGTTTAACAGGGGTATAAATATGAGGTAAATTATAAGCCAAATTACCTTAGTCTTTCATCACAATGGGTAAGACCAAGAAATTTAGCTGTGATGTGTGGCAAAAGGTTTTGAGATTAACAAAATGGGAATTGGCCGTAAGAAAATAGCAAAGCATTTAAAACGCTTGTTTCCACCATCAGGGCAATAATTAAGAAGTTCTAAGAAGGTCAACTGGAAATATTATGAATCAACCTGGAAGAGGACTTGTGTCTATAGTGTCTCAACGCACTGAAGAGGAGGGTTTGAGTGGACAAAATATCTCCAAGGATCACAGCTGGAGAATTGCAGAAGTTAATTATGTCTTTGGGGTCACAAAGTTTACAAAACTACAATCCAACATCACCTACATCAACCTAAGTTGTTTGGAGGTGTTTCAAGAAAAAAGCCTCTACTCTCATTCAAAAACAAACTAAAGCATCTTCAGTTTGCAACACACTACGGAAACTTCAAATGGAATTGCGTTCTATGGTCAGATGAAACAATAGAGCTTTTTGTCAATAAACACCAGAGGTGGGTTTGGCGCACACAGAGAGGTAGCGATATGACAAAGTGCCTCATTCCCACGGTTAAATATGGTGGTGGTTCTTTAATGTTTTGGGGCTGTTTTTATGCCTGAGGATCTGGACATTTTGTTAGTATACATGGCATCATGGACTATCAAATATCAACATATATTAAATGAACACCTGACTGCCTCTGCCAGAAAGCTTAAATGGGCAGCGGTTGGATGTTCCAGCAGGAAAATGATTCAAAACATACCTCAAAATCAACACAGAAATGGTTTACTGACCACAAAATCAAAGTGCTGCCATGACCATCCCAGTCCCCTGACTTGAACCCTATAGAAAACCTGTGAAGGGGAGAGTCTACCATTATCAACATCAAAATTTGAAAGATCTGGAGAGATTCTTTATGGAGGAATGGTCTCAGATCCCTTGCCATGTATTCTCCATCCTCATCAGGCATTATAGACTCAGAGCGGTTATCTTTGTCTTTTTTTAAATAAACCTGTGTTTTGTTTGCAGTTGTTTGATATCCATGAAAGCAGAGTATTTTTTGAACAAAAGATCAAAAGGTTAAACAATAAGCACTATTTTTCCACAGCCTTTTTTGTTCATATTTACCAAGGGTGCCAATATTAGTAGAGGGCACTGTATAACTATACAGTATATACATTTATCTATATATGTGTTTATAATCAGTGTGTAAGTGTATACATGTGTGCATATATAAGTACATTTGTATATGCGCATGCATGTGTACATTCATTGTAAATGTACACTAATATATATATATATATATATATATATATATATATATATATATATATATATATATATATATATATATATATATATATGTGTATATATATATATAAAAATGTATATAAATATAATACAGGGGATAGTTTGCATTCAAAATGTAGTGCCCTGGGAGTGACTGCAAGAAAAGGACATCAACGATCGAAGATCCAAAGATAAGAGGAAGGTTGAAAATAGAAGACCACCGCCGGTATGAAGATGGATCGCCACCTAGGAGCCAGATTCAACTTTGGTGAGTACAATCTTTCTTACCATTTTCAGGGCATTTTTGAGTAGGTTTTGTTTAGAGAGCCTTTTTTTAGGGGGAGGTTGGCAGTTATTGTAGAATGGTGTAGTGTTTTTTGTGTGAAAAAAATCACTTTAGGGCAAAGCCCTACAAAAATCCTTTTTAAGGGCTGTTACTATAGTTTATTGTTAGTATAGGTTTTTTATTCAGGGTGTTTTTTTTTTTTTTTTTAAGTGGGACTTTAATTTTAGAAAGGCATATGTTTTTATTTTTTTGGTAATTTGCTATTTCTGTAATGGTATTTTTTTATTTTCTGTAATGGTAGATTTTTTTTCTCATGCAAGGGGTTTAGATGTTAGTGGGTATTTAGAGAAGGTGGTTGTGGTGGTTTAAGGGTTAATATTGAAGAGGGGTAGTTTGTGATGTTGTGGTGTGGCAGTTAAGGGTTTAATAGTGCAGATGGGGTATATTGTGATGGGGGTTGTGGCGGGTTAGGATCAATAGTGTAGCGGGGACTTTGCAGTGGACTATGTGGCATTGTAGGGGTTAATAATGTTATGGGGACTTTCCAGTGGGCTATGTGGTGGGTTAGGGGTTAATAGTGTAATGGGGACTTTGTGGTGGGCTTTGTGATGAGTTAGCGGTTAATAGTTCTGTGTTGGAACACTTTAAACACGTCCCCTCCATCCGCTAACAGTGGCAATGTTAGTGGAGTTTAGGCAAAAGCTGCCATTCCTATTGTTTCCTATGGGAGACACATCGTCACTCACCGGGACTTCGTGGGTCAGCCCCTCTTTTTTAAAAGACCGATTTTGTGAATATTGAGGCCATAGGAAGACTCCCCCAGACGATCGTTTTGGCCTACTTTGTGCCTCGTCAGTGAGGTGCAACCACATTCCTCTAAGCACATTTGACAATGAATCCATGTCTGGATTCCCCATCACCCTAAGGAAGACTTTCTCAGGGTAATAATAAAAATCCATATAGAAAGAGAAGTTTTCTACTAGGAAGAAACAAAAGCTCAGTAGCTTGTTTTATGGCAAGTTACCACCTAGGAGCATCCTCTTTTTACCCAATTGTGCTTTTCACAGAGGAGAACTTTCCTGAAGTATATCAGTCTGATCCCACCTAGTAAGGTCAGTCCAGACCCAAAAAACAGGCAATCCTCCTCTGAACAAGGAACATGTCAACCCCAGATGATCTTTTCAGCCTTCAGTGAGGTGCAGCCACATTCCTCTAAGAACATTGGGCAAGGAGTCCAAGCCTGGTTTACCCCATCACCCTTAGGGAGACTTCCCCAGGGTCATAAAAAAATGCATACTGTAAAAGACGCACTCTACTAGGAATGAACATCATTAGCTTGTACTACGTTGAGTGACCACCTAGGAGCAGCTTTTTTTAGCCTAATTGTGCTTTTCACAGAGGAGAACTTTCCTGAAGTATACCAGTCTGATCCCACCTAGTAAGGTCAGTCCAGCTCTAAAATACTAGACAATCCTTCTCTCAACACAGAACATGGCAACCCCAGATGATCGTTTCAACCCTTATTAAGCCTTGTCACTGAGGTGCAGCCCCATTCCTCTAAGCACATTGGGCAATGAGTCTATGGCCTCTAGTTATTAAGGTCTGGCGGACCTGATCCGACACAGCGGATCAGGTCCGCTAGACCTCACTGAATACGGTGAGCAATACGCTCGCCGTATTCAGCATTGCACCAGCAGCTCACAAGAGCTGCTGGTGCAACGCCTCCCCCTGCAGACTTGCGGCCAATGGCCGCCAGCAGAGGGGTGTCAATCAACCCGATTGTACTCGATCGGGTTGATTTCCGGGGATGTCTGTCTGCCTGCTCAGAGCAGGTGGACAGGTTATGGAGCAGCGGTCTTTGTTACCGCTGCTTCATAACTGCTGTTTCTGGCGAGTCTGAAGACTCGCCAGAAACAGAGGCCATCAAGCTCCTTACGGAGCTTGATAACTAGAGGCCAATGTCTGGTCTCACCCATTCCCCTTATGGAGACTTCCCCAGGGTCATAATAACAATGCATACAGAAAAAGAAGCGCTCTGCTAGGAATGAACAACATCTCAGTAGCTTGTTCTATGGCAAGTTGCCACCTAGGAGCAGCCTCTTTTTGCCCAACTTTTCACTTATTAGAATTTTCCTGATGTATATCAGCCTGATGCCGCCTAGTAAGGTCAGTCCAGACCTCAAAAAACAGGCAATCCTCCTCTGAACAAGAAACCTAGAAGATCTGCATTAAGCAGCTTATGCAAGTTTAAGTTTGTCTGTATAGTGAGATTAAACATGTACAAAGGTGTTTTTTTTCTTTTATAGTCAAATTTATAAACTAATAATTACTTGCTAGTACTGAATTATAGTTTGTTTTGTAGAAGCTGATTCAAGTTCTAGAGAAAGTTCAGTAACTAATTTTAGTGTCATTGCTCACTTACCCATGGCCTCTGAGTATGAGTAAGGGCTTGTGTTGAGCTCAGCTTCTCAGCCAGTTTGTTACATTCAAAACAACAGCTCTCCACCTGAAACTGAGAACATACATGCGTGCTTGGACAGGAAATCAATTTGCTGTTTGTTACGCAATAACTGTTCCATGTTTCTGGGAAAAAAATCCTTCTCAAGCATAAAAAACAAAGACAAATTAGATTTGGAAATGATTGAACTCATGTCAAACTAAACTTTCATTGTATGGTGAATAATAGTCAACAAAAATTTAGCATTTTGAAATATCTATGCTTTTTAACATTTGATTGAGAGTTTAAAGGGACAGTCTAGTCAAAATTAAACTTTCATGATTCAGATAGGGCATGCTATTTTAAAAACTTACCTATTTACTTTTATTATCAAATTTGCTTTGTTCTCTTGGTATTCTTTGTTGAAAGCTAAACCCAGGTAGGCTCATATGCTAATTTGTAAGCCCTTGAAGGTCGCCTCTAATCTCATTTCATTTTTTCACAACTAAGCCATATAGATAACATTGTGCTCACTCCCGTGGAGTTATTTATGATTCAGCACTGGTTGGCTAAAATGCAAGTCTGTCAAAAAAATGAAATAAGGGGGCTATCTGCAGAGGCTTAGATACAAGGTAATTGCAGAGGTAATAAGTATATATATATATATATATATATATATATATATTCTGTGGCTTACAAATATTTTACAGTATGTATAATAATTTTTAATAATTTTTAATAATTTTTAAAAATATTTTATATGTAGTATCTCAATAATGCACATTGAAGATAGCAATGTGCACTAACCCAACCATGGTATTCCTAAATTGTGAACCCTGATGCGCGTTACGCATATTTTACATGCCTATGTTTTTCACATGGAAAATAATGTACTTTTTATTATATATATATATATATATATATATATATATATCTGATATTGTTCAAGCAAAATACATATCTATACCTACATATCTATAGGACTAGATATACAGGTATATAAAAGCGATTGTGTTAGTGCACGAGTATGGGTGTTAATTTTTTCTTTTCACACTTCATTGAAGTTGATGTTAGAATACGTTAACTAGGTCGCGATTTTTGAAGTACAACTCTTTGTGTGTGTTAGGTTTTTGCTTAAATGCAAACATTTTACTTTCAACTTGCAATACGAGCGAAAACAGATACGTGCAAAAAGCATTCATCTATCAATGTTAATGTGCTCGCTCTACTTGTAATCTAGCCTAATATTTCCATAACTTTCCTCCTAGATTTAGCATTTCAACTTCTGCAGAGTGCTTTTATTCTTACACAGCATAAGTTTATCATCAGAAGCCAGGGACAAACTCTCCTGGTGGCTTGTACTTATGGATTTGTGGAACAGGAGTGCAGGAGTGGCTCTAGACCTGAAGTTATTTGAAGCAGGACTGGATGGGATTCAGCCCTTCTGTTACATGTGGAAATGGTAAAAGAAGAAATCATTACAGTGTACTATAGTGGTCACCAATTGGATTTTTTGCATTTCTTTAACATATATAAGTCATCAGACATTATCGCGGTAGGCTGTCACACATCCTTTCTTCTGGATAGACTGTAAGAAGATTCAAGCTATCTTAGATTGGCCTGTTTTAGAGAACAACAAATCAGTCAACATTTTATTGGCTTTGCCAACTATTTAATTGAATTACTTTAATTTAGTTAATTACTCCAAGCAATCTGGAAACTAAGTTATATAATCAGTTATGAGGCAATATCCTATTGTTCCTATATATAATAAAAGTTTTAAAGACCATTCACAGTGCTCTTCTGATACTAGACAAGGGACAAAGAGCTTCATGTACTAAGCAGCAAATCCAAATCCAATCATCCAATCGCTGCTTCTTACCCTCTCTGCCACCTCTGAGTTGGTAAATATAAATCACCCGAACACCAATTGTGTTTGAGCAGGGGGCGGAGCTCCACAAAATACCGGATGCACAAGATCCCAAGTCAGGAATCCTTTCTGCCTTTGGCTTTATACATAGGACCCAATATCCTATAGTTAAGTAATGTGAGAGAGGAAAAAGGGTTAAAAGACCAATCACAGTGCTCTTCTTAAACTAGAAAAGGAACAATACCTTATTGTCCAGTAATGTAACGAAAAAAATAAAATAACAGAAAGATGAATCACAGTGCTCTTCTTGTGCTAAATAAGAGAAAATATCTCATTGTGCGAAAATGTGAGAAAAAAATAGAGACAAATCCCAGTGCTCTTCTTTTACTAAATAAGGGACAATATCTTATTGTACAAACATTTGAAAGAGGAAAATAAATAAAATTATAAAGATTCTTTTCTTTGGACTTTGGCTTTTGGCAAACTGAAGTTCTTATTTACTCCTGCACCAGTTCTTGTTCAGCCTGATAATTATTCATTAGACTTGTGCGTTCATTTTGATACAAATCAAATTTGTAACAAAAACACAGATATTCGTTTTGTTTTCACAAAACGAGTTCCGAACAAATGCACTACCTCATTAAAAAAAATACTGATGAACTTTGTCAGTATTTGTTTGTTTTCTTTAGCATAGCTTTTAAGGGTTGAATATTTACCTCTAGTGTGCATGCTGGAGAGCCATGCTAATCCCGATCCTTCCCTACAGAGCCCTGGGCCACGCTAAGGAGGTTTAGCGCTGTGGATCTCAGAGCCTGCATTAAAGGAGAAAGTCATTTTTCAGCTGGAAAGCTATAGGGCTCCATTTATTAAGCAGCGGAAACGGAAGTTAAGAAGCAGCGGTCGTAAGATCCGATCGGATGATTGACACCATATTATCTAATTTACTTCATTCTCTTGATATCCTTTGTTGAAAAGTGTATCTAAATAGTCTTAGTAGCTGCTGATTGGTGGCTGCAAACCGATGCCTTGTATGATTTGCTCAGCCATGTGCACCAAAGGATATCCAAATAATTAAACAAATTAGATAATAGAAGTAAATTGGTGTGTTGTTTAAAAAAAAATTCTACATCTAAATCATAAAAGAAAGATTTTGGGTGTCATGTCCCTTTAATAAAATATGTTGCTTTGTACTCAATCACTCTTTACAATAGCAGTTTTTTGATTAGTCTATGTTTGTTTCAACAAAATACAACAAGGTCTGGATGGGCTCCAAAAGAGGCCTCCACTTTGCTGACTGTAAAGCAATGTACTATTCATTTTTAGCAATGCAGCTGCTGAATCCCTCATCTACAACTTCCTTCCAGATTTGGAATATATTCAAGAAAAATCACTCTTTCATAGCAGCTTCAGTGATAATCATTTGAAAGAGGAAAGTAGATGAGAAACGTATTGTTATTCTCCTCTTCTCCAGCACTGGAGTCTTTTCTTTTTAATTTGAAGCCTTGAACATTTTCACGGTAAGTAAATAACTTACCAATACTAAAGGAACTTAATTCTTTGTGCTAAAGCCCATAACTGCTGACCCAGAACTAACCTCTTTTTACAAAAACAACACCTAGAAGTCACAGAAAATAAATACTTAATATAATATGATTATTTGTATAAAGAAGACCTGAACTCTGATTTGGACAGGACCACATTTAATTCTTAAATTCTAAAGTACTTCTAGCAAATAGATTGTTTTTCTATTTGACCAGGGGGAAAACAAACAAGGTACTTTTTTGTATCAGAGTTATTTTAATACGTGATATCTATCTATCTATCTATCTATCTATCTACCTACCTATCTATCTACCTATCTATCTACCTATCTATCTACCTATCTATCTACCTATCTATCTATCTATCTATCTACCTACCTATCTACCTATCTACCTATCTATCTATTTATCTATTATTTATCTATCTATTATCAATCAATCAATCTATCTATCTATCTATCTATCTATCAACCTGTCTATCTAGCTATCTAAAATCTATTATTTATCTATCTATCTATTAACTATCAATCTGTCTATCTCATATTATTTTCCTATCAAAACTAAATTACAGAGCTTAAAAGTGTCAACATTGCAGAACCTCAGTCATACAGCAGTATGTATACTGAGTAAAAACAGAATGCTTGTAGTTAAAGGGACATTCCAGACAAAATTGGAATCCACATAAATGCATTTCAGTTTTGGATGTAAGCCTTTTTGTAGTTTAAATGTATTAGCAAAAATGCTTCTAATAAAAGCTATAGCTGCTTCAAAAGTATATTAATGCATGCCTTGTGCACCAGGAATTTTAATATAAAAATTTGTTCAGAGAGTCTAAGGTGCTTGTATCATCTGGTAAAGACTCAATTTGTTAATTGCTGGCAGTATACACGCCCCACTGTCACCCTGAGCAGCTGCAGTATTTAAAATGCTGGTGAGAATATCTAGCTATGCTTCACTTGCACGTGTTAACAATAAAACAGTGATAACTTTTACTAGAAACATTTTTTGCCAATACATGTATATTGCAAATATGTTTCTATTCAAAGATGTAATTCATCCATATGCATTTATATTTTGCCTGGAATGTACCTTTAAGTATAGAACAGAAGTAATTTTGCATTGCATGAAAACAAGTAGTAAAAGTTATGACTGTTTCAGTGAGAGCCTGTATTGTGCACAAACAGAGCATATATATATATATATATATATATATATATATACAGAGCAGTTTAAAAGTAGCTGCAGAATCTGTTGGCGCTCTACAAATAACCGATAATAATAAAAAGTATCATTTCACACCCTGATTTGCCTAAATAAATGAACACTGTGGATAAAAACTATTCATAGTATAAAACTCTTGACAGATCAGTTTCTGCATTAATGTAATAGATAGAGCCCTATGTACAATATATATTGTTATAAATTCTGAATATACAAAGCTTTTTTGTTTACAAATTACTTAAGTTCTATATTATTATACTTTTTACTGGCACAACAAAAATCACAGTTATAATTTTGTTTTAAAGAATAACATTTCTGTTCCCAACCTTGTGGGATAAATTGAATCCAAGTATTACCCCTGATATATTTGATATTGCTGTAGCACTGTAGCTCATCAGGAACAAGGACAAAACTAAAGAGAGTAGCTCCTTCTTGCAAACCATTCAGTAACTCACTGGTCTCAGTCAGAGCTGCTGTTGCAAGCTGAACCATCCTGTAATCTTGTACTCGAGGTCAGTGGGCTGGAATTTCCCCCAACCCCCCCCCCCCCCACACACAAACTTTTTATGTCAGAAAAACATCACTAAAGAATAAAGAAGGGCGTTAACAAGTTCTGTAAGGGTGGAGGGCAAGTTCAGTCCAGCAAGCAGTGAATTATAGGCAGCAGGGAAGAGAATAACAGCGGTGCAGTGTAGACTGCATATACCTAAGCTTAAAGGGACAGGAAACCCACATTTTTGGATAGAAAATTGAATTTTAAAGAAATTTCCAATTTACTTCTATTATCAAATTTGCTTAATTTTCTTGTTATTCTTTGCTGGAATAGCATTACACTACTGGTAACTAGCTGAACACACCTACACCTAGATTACGAGTTTTGCGGTAACAGGGGTGCGTTGCTAACCTTTTTTTTACACCGCTCCCTGGTATTACAGGTTTCTTTAAACCTGGCGTTAGCCGCAAAAAGGTGAGCGTAGAGCAAAATTTAGGTCCACATCTCACCTCAATACCAGCGCTGCTTACAGAAGCGGTAAGCTGGTTAAATGTGCTCGTGCACGATTTCCCCATAGGAAACAATGGGGCAGATTCATCTGAAAAAAACCTAATACCTGCAAAAAAGCAGCTTTCAGCTTCTAACGCAGCCCCATTGATTCCTATGGGGAAATACAATTTATGTCTACACCTAACACCCTAACATGAACCCCAAGTCTAAACACCCCTAATATTACACTTATTAACCCCTAATCTGCCGCCCCCAACATCACCGACACCTGCATAATATTATTAACCCCTAATCTGCCGCTCTGGACACCTACATTATACTTATGAACCCCTAATCTGCTGCCCCCAACATCGCCAACACCTGCATTATATTATTAACCCCTAATCTGCCCCCCCAACATCGCCACAAACTACCTACAATTATTAACCCCTAATCTGCCGCCCCCATCGTCACCGCTACTATATTAAATTTATTAACCCCTAAACCTAAATCTAAACCAAAGTCTAACACCCCCCTAACTTAAATATAATTTAAATAAAACAAAATAAAATTACTAGAATTACATAAATTATTCCTATTTAAAACTAAATACCTATAAAAAAAAACATAAGATAGCTACAATATAACTAATAGTTACATTTGTATCTATCTTAGGGTTTATATTTATTTTACAGGCAACTTTGTATTTATTTTAACTAGGTAGAATAGTTATTTAATAGTTATTAACTATTTAGTAACTTCCTAGTTAAAATAAAGACAAATATACCTGTAATATAAATCCTAACCTAAGTTACATTTACACCTAACATAACACTACACTATCATTAAATTAATTACCTAAACTAACTACAGTTAACTACAATTAAATACAATTAGATTAAATAAACAAAATTACAGAAAAAAACACTAAATTGCAGAAATGTAAAAAATTATTACAAGAATTTTAAACTAATTACACCTAATCTAATCCCCCTAAAAAAAAAATTAAAAAAAATAATAATAAAATTCCCTACCCTATACTAAATTACAAATAGCCCTTAAAAGGGCCTTTTGCGGGGCATTGCCCCAAAGTAATCAGCTCTTTTACCTGTAAAAAAAAAATACAATACCCCCCCAACATTAAAACCCACCACCCACACACCTAACCCTACTCTAAAACCCACCCAATCCCCCCTTAATAAAACCTAACACTACCCCCTTGAAGATCACCCTACCTTGAGCCGTCTTCACCCAGCCGGGCACAAGTGGTCCTCCAGAGGGGCAGAAGTCTTCATCCAATCCGGCCAGAAGAGGACCTCCAGACGGGCAGAAGTCTTCATCCAGGTGGCATCTTCATCCATCCAGAGTGGAGTGGGTCCATCTTGAAGCCAGCCAACACGGAGCATCCTCTTCTTCCGACGACTCCCAACGAATGAAGGAGGTCCTCTTCTGGCCGGATTGGATGAAAACTTCAGCCCCTCTAGAGGACCACTTGTGCCCGACTGGGTGAAGATGGCTCAAGGTAGGGTGATCTTCAAGGGGGTAGTGTTAGGTTTTATTAAGGGGGGATTGGGTGGGTTTTAGAGTAGGGTTGGGTGTGTGGGTGGTGGGTTCTAATGTTGGGGGGTCTTGTATTTTTTTTTTTACAGGTAAAAGAGCTGATTACTTTGGGGCAATGCCCCGCAAAAGGCCCTTTTAAGGGCTATTTGTAATTTAGTATAGGGGAGGGAATTTTATTATTTTGGGGGGCTTTTTTATTTTATTAGGGGGATTAGATTAGGTGTAATTAGTTTAAAATTCTTGTAATTATTTTTTTATTTTCTGTAATTTAGTGTTTAGTTATGAGTTTTATGTTACGGCTTTGTAACATAAAAGCCATAACTACTGACTTTCAGTTTACGGTACAGATCTTGTAGTTATGGGCTGTATCGCTCACTTATTGGCCGGACAGGCAAACTCGTAATACCAGCGCTATGGAAGTCCCATTGAAAAATAACTTTTTGAAAGCTGCAGTAGTTACGTTGCGTTATGGCCAAAAAAGTGTGCGGTACAGATATACCTGCAAGACTCGTAATACCAGCGGTAGTGAAAGAGCAGCGTTATGAAGCTTTTTCACTCATAACGCAAAACTCGTAATCTAGCCGAAGGAGATTAAAAAACTACTGGGATGATAGTAGATTTACCAACTTTTCACTTTATACCATTTGTTTGCTATTTCCTATGTAATTAGTTTTCAGGACAGCAGAGGAGGAGCTGGACAGAAGCTTAAAGGTAAATAAAGTTAAAGCAGTAGCTAATGCTGCTACTAAAGGCCAAAGCATCACTTTTTTATTTTTTTTCCTTTTTAATTGGATCAGGACTGGCCAAGAACAAAGTGATACTTACATACTTATTGACTGACACCAAAATATAAACATGTAGGCCTAGATTTGGAGTTTGTCGTTAGCCGTGAAAACCAGCGTTAGAGGCTCCTAACGCTGGTTTTAGGCTAACTCCGGTATTTGGAGTCACTGAAAATAGGGTCTAACGCTCACTTTTCAGCCGCGACTTTTCCATACCGCAGATCCCCTTACGTCGTGGCTGAAGTGAGCGTTAGAGCTCTAACGACAAAACTCCAGCCGCAGAAAAAAAGCAGGAGTTAAGAGCTTTCTGGGCTAACGCCGGTTCATAAAGCTCTTAACTACTGTGCCCTAAAGTACACTAACACCCATAAACTACCTATGTACCCCTAAACTGAGGTCCCCCCACATCGCCGCCACTCGATTAAATTTTTTTAACCCCTAATCTGCCGACCACCACCTACGTTATACTTATGTACCCCTAATCTGCTGCCCCTAACACCGCCGACCCCTATATTATATTTATTAACCCCTAACCTGCCCCCCACAACGTCGCCGCCAGCTACCTACACTTATTAACCCCTAATCTGCCGACCGCAAAGCGCCGCCACCTACGTTATCCTTATGTACCCCTAATCTGCTGCCCCTAACACCGCCGACCCCTATATTATATTTATTAACCCCTAACCTGCCCCCCACAACGTCGCCGCAAGATACCTACAATAATTAACCCCTAATCTGCCGACCGCAAAGCGCCGCCACCTACATTATAGCTATGTACCCCTAATCTGCTGCCCCTAACACCGCCGACCCCTATATTATATTTATTAACCCCTAATCTGCCCCCCACAACGTCGCCTCCACCTGCCTACACTGATTAACCCCTAATCTGCCGATCGGACCTGAGCGCTACTATAATAAAGTTATTAACCCCTAATCCGCATCACTAACCCTATAATAAATAGCATTAACCCCTAATCTGCCCTCCCTAACATCGCCGACACCTAACTTAAATTATTAACCCCTAATATGCCGACCGGAGCTCACCCCTATTCTAATAAATGTATTAACCCCTAAAGCTAAGTCTAACCCTAACACTAACACCCCCCTAAGTTAAATATAATTTAAATCTAACGAAATTAATTAACTCTTATTAAATAAATTATTCCTATTTAAAGATAAATACTTACCTGTACAATAAATCCTAATATAGCTACAATATAAATTATAATTACATTGTAGCTATTTTAGGATTAATATTTATTTTATAGGCAACTTTGTAATTATTTTAACCAGGTACAATAGCTATTAAATAGTTAAGAACTATTTAATAGTTACCTAATTAAAATAATAACAAAATTACCTGTAAAATAAATCCTAACCTAAGTTACAATTAAACCTAATACTATACTATCATTAAATTAATTAAATTAAATACCTACAATTACCTACAATTAAACCTAACACTACACTATCAATACATTAATTAAATACAATATCTACAAATAAATACAATGAAATAAACTAACTAAAGTACAAAAAATAAAAAAGAACTAAGTTACAAAAAATAAAAAAATATTTACAAACATAAGAAAAATATTACAACAATTTTAAACTAATTACACCTACTCTAAGCCCCCTAACAAAATAACAAAGCCCCCCAAAATAAAAAATGCCCTACCCTATTCTAAATTACTAAATTAAAAGCTCTTTTACCTTACCAGCCCTGAACAGGGCCCTTTGCGGGGCATGCCCCAAGAATTTCAGCTCTTTTGCCTGTAAAAGAAAACATACAATAACCCCCCCCCCAACATTACAACCCACCACCCACATACCCCTAATCTAACCCAAACCCCACTTAAATAAACCTAACACTAAGCCCCTGAAGATCTTCCTACCTTGTCTTCACCATCCAGGTTCACCGATCCGTCCTGAAGAGCTCCTCCGATGTCCTGATCCAAGCCCAAGCGGGGGGCTGAAGAGGTCCATGATCCGGTCAAAGTCTTCATCCAAGCGGGGCAGAAGAGGATCTTCCATCCGATTGAAGTCTTCATCCAGGCGGCATCTTCTATGGTCTTCCATCCGGAGCGAAGCGGCAGCATCCTGAAGACCTCCGACGCGGAACATCCACGACTGAACGACGAATGACGGTTCCTTTAAATGACGTCATGCAAGATTGCGTCCCTCGAATTCCGATTGGCTGATTCAAGTTCAATCCGATTGGCTGATTCGATCAGCCAATCAGATTGAGCTCGCATTCTATTGGCTGTTCCGATCAGCCAATAGAATGCGAGATCAATCTGATTGGCTGATCGGATCAGCCAATCGGATTGAACTTGATTCTGATTGGCTGATTCCATCAGCCAATCAGAATATTCCTACCTTAATTCCGATTGGCTGATAGAATCCTATCAGCCAATCGGAATTCGAGGGACGCCATCTTGGATGACGTCATTTAAAGGAACTGTCATTCGTCGTTCAGTCGTCGGGCCGGATGGATGTTCCGCGCTGGAGGTCTTCAGGATCCTGCCGCTTCGCTCCGGATGGAAGACCATAGAAGATGCCGCCTGGATGAAGACTTCAATCGGATGGAAGATCCTCTTCTGCCCCGCTTGGATGAAGACTTCGACCGGATCATGGACCTCTTCAGCCCCCCGCTTGGGCTTGGATCAGGACATCGGAGGAGCTCTTCAGGACGGATCGGTGAACCTGGATGGTGAAGACAAGGTAGGAAGATCTTCAGGGGCTTAGTGTTAGGTTTATTTAAGTGGGGTTTGGGTTAGATTAGGGGTATGTGGGTGGTGGGTTGTAATGTTGGGGGGGGGGGTATTGTATGTTTTCTTTTACAGGCAAAAGAGCTGAAATTCTTGGGGCATGCCCCGCAAAGGGCCCTGTTCAGGGCTGGTAAGGTAAAAGAGCTTTTAATTTAGTAATTTAGAATAGGGTAGGGCATTTTTTATTTTGGGGGGCTTTGTTATTTTGTTAGGGGGCTTAGAGTAGGTGTAATTAGTTTAAAATTGTTGTAATATTTTTCTTATGTTTGTAAATATTTTTTTATTTTTTGTAACTTAGTTCTTTTTTATTTTTTGTACTTTAGTTAGTTTATTTCATTGTATTTATTTGTAGATATTGTATTTAATTAATGTATTGATAGTGTAGTGTTAGGTTTAATTGTAGGTAATTGTAGGTATTTAATTTAATTAATTTAATGATAGTATAGTGTTAGGTTTAATTGTAACTTAGGTTAGGATTTATTTTACAGGTCATTTTGTTATTATTTTAATTAGGTAACTATTAAATAGTTCTTAACTATTTAATAGCTATTGTACCTGGTTAAAATAATTACAAAGTTGCCTGTAAAATAAATATTAATCCTAAAATAGCTACAATGTAATTATAATTTATATTGTAGCTATATTAGGATTTATTGTACAGGTAAGTATTTATCTTTAAATAGGAATAATTTATTTAATAAGAGTTAATTAATTTCGTTAGATTTAAATTATATTTAATTTAGGGGGGTGTTAGTGTTAGGGTTAGACTTAGCTTTAGGGGTTAATACATTTATTAGAATAGCGGTGATCTCCGGTCGGCAGATTAGGGGTTAATGTTTGAAGTTAGGTGTCGGCGATGTTAGGGAGGGCAGTTTAGGGGTTAATACTATTTATTATAGGGTTAGTGAGGCGGATTAGGGGTTAATAACTTTATTATAGTAGCGCTCAGGTCCGGTCGGCAGATTAGGGGTTAATCAGTGTAGGCAGGTGGAGGCGACGTTGGGGACGGCAGATTAGGGGTTAATAAATATAATATAGGGGTCGGCGGTGTTAGGGGCAGCAGATTAGGGGTACATATCTATAATGTAGGTGGCGGCGCTTTGCGGTCGGCAGATTAGGGGTTAATTATTGTAGGTATCTTGCGGCGACGTTGTGGGGGGCAGGTTAGGGGTTAATAAATATAATATAGGGGTCGGCGGTGTTAGGGGCAGCAGATTAGGGGTACATAGGGATAATGTAAGTAGCGGCGGTTTACGGAGCGGAAGATTAGGGGTTAAAAATAATATGCAGGGCTCAGCGATAGCGGGGGCGGCAGATTAGGGGTTAATAAGTGTAAGGATAGGGGTGTTTAGACTCGGGGTACATGTTAGGGTGTTAGGTGCAGACGTAGGAAGAGTTTCCCCATAGCAAACAATGGGTCTGCGTTAGGAGCTGAACGCGGCTTTTTTGCAGGTGTTAGGTTTTTTTTCAGCTCAAACAGCCCCATTGTTTCCTATGGGGGAATCGTGCACGAGCACGTTTTTGAGGCTGGCCGCGTCCGTAAGCAACTCTGGTATCGAGAGTTGCATTTGCGTTAAAAATGCTCTACGCTCCTTTTTTGGAGCCTAACGCAGCATTTTTTTGGACTCTCAATACCAGAGTTATTTTTATGGTGCGGCCAGAAAAAAGCCGGCGTTAGCTACGCGGGTCGTTACCGACAAAACTCTAAATCTAGCCGAATATAATCATCTGACAGAAACGTTGCTAAATGGCTATTAAATAGTATAAAATTGAACTTTTTTAAGCTTTTCCTACCTGTAGAAAAATCTTTTCCACCTTTAGAGTAATTGTCAACATTAAATCATCTAAATGTGTTTCTCACATACATTAGGTTTGTTGCTTATTTGTTAAATAACCATTTGTTTATCTTTTTGTATGAATATGAAAACATTTTCTTATGACCGCTGGTTCTTAACTTACAATTCCAGAAACTACGGGGGTATTTAGCAGCATCAGCTGCTTGGTAAATCTACCCCTAAGTGTGCATTTATGCAGTGTTTTTAAAGTTATATCTCAGAACAAAAGCTAAGGGGCATATGCCGAGCCGATGCTCCATAACCTGTCCGCCTGCTCTGAGGCAGCAGACAGAAATCAACCCGATTGAATACGATCTGAATGATTGACACCCCCTGCTAGCGGCCAATTGGCCCAAAATCTGCAGGGGGCGGTATTGCACCAGCAGTTCACAAGAACATTTATCGATGTTCAGCGATGTGCAGCAGACATAATACGGTACTTCGTATCATGTCCGCTCGCACATTGATAAATATACCCCATAGCATAAAAATAAAAAACTCCACTACTTCAGCAAAGATTTCGTGCACCTTTGGCTTTAGAGCTCGAGCTATAGTCAACTTGAGTTTTTCAGTGTGTGCCATAGAAATCTATTATGTGACGTATTTACCACACCCTACACCAGTGATGGCTAACGCTAGCACGCCAGATGTTTTAAAACTACATTTTCCATGATTGTCAACTAGACTGCTGAGTGCCTAAGCATCATGGGAAATGTAGTTCTAAAACATCTTGGGTGCCAAAGTTTGCCATCCCTGCACTACATTATTGGACATGCAGATGTTAGCACACCCTAGACTTTTGCTTGAAGACTAAAATATTAATTTTAACTTGTAATATGAGTGTAAAAATAAAAGCTCTATTGATTTAACTCAAGCATAGTTAGTGCACAATAGCACTAATATGTTTGCTCTCATCTTGTAATGTAGATCATAGTTAAGTGTGCAAATAATATGCTGCAACATATTAAAGTATTTTAGTTTTATATCAGTATATATCCCTATATAAAAAAAATCACTGCATCTTTGTCCTGCAAATCCAGTTTACAGCAAAGGATGTCAAATATTTATTTTGGATTATACACTGAGATTTATTTTTCAGATGACCCGGGGGAATATGAGAGAGACAAGTCTGTGTCAGCAGACTCTGGCCTTACTATGGAAGAATGTGCTTCTCAAATGGAGGAGAAAGTGGCACAGCATCCTTGTAAGCATACATATCAGAATGAGGACTATTTCTGTCAGAGTGATAAGATACACAAATGCAATGTATACATTTATATATACACTATATGCAGCTTATATACACTATATGCAGCTTTTATACACTATATGCAGCTTATATACACTATATGCAGTTTATATACCCTATATGCAGCTTATATACACTATATGCAGTTTATATACACTATATGCAGTTTATATACCCTATATGCAGCTTATATACACTATATGCAGCTTATATACACTATATGCAGCTTATATACACTATATGCAGTTTATATACCCTATATGCAGCTTATATACACTATATGCAGCTTATACACACTATATGCAGTTTATATACACTATATGCAGCTTATATACACTATATGCAGTTTGTATACACTATATGCAGCTTATATACACTATATGCAGCTTATATACACTATATGCAGTTTATATACACTACATGCAGCTTATATACACTATATGCAGCTTATATACACTATATGCAGTTTGTATACACTATATGCAGCTTATATACACTATATGCAGTTTATATACACTATATGCAGCTTATATACACTATATGCAGTTTATATACACTATATGCAGCTTATATACACTATATGCAGCTTATACACAATAGCTTTTAGTGTGACTAAATTCCTCTCGTAAATAGTAGTGCATTAAAAAAGTTGCACTAAACACATCAATAGATTAAAAAATACAGTTACACTCATATAAAAACTATCTGATAAAAATAATTCATATAAATACCGTATTGTCCTGAGTATTGTCCCGAGTTTCCCCTAATGAAAGTCTTTAAACTAGGGATGCAGCCTATACTTGGGATGTTACACAAAAACAATAAAAATACAGGTCTGCTTAGGCACCAGTAGTAAGTAAGGAGTAAGTTAAGATTAAAAATACAGTTCCTGGTAACTAAAGCCAGTAATATAAACACAGCCTGCTAGCATTTAAATCCATGCCTGCTTCTCCAGATAAACCCGTTACCTGCTAGCTGAGACGGAGGCTGGGGACTTTACTTTATTTGGGGGCTTTGAGGAATCCCCTCTACTGACCGGAGGCTCTCTCCCTTTGATATCTCCTGTTTTCCTTTCCCGTTACCTGCTAGCTGAGACAGAGCGTCAGAGTTGCCTGCCTAACTAAGGACACACCCCCAAAAAAGATTGGGGGATTGGTTCTTCATCTATAAAACGTCACAGCTCCATCCATTGATTGGACAGAGGTGAGTGAAGGCGTGGTCATACGTGGTCCAATCAACGGATGAAGCTGTTACGTTTCTCAGATGAAGAACCAATCCCGCGATCTCATTGGGGGGGGCTCCTTAGTTAGGCAGGCAACTCCATCTCAGCTAGCTGGTAATGGGGGAAGGAGAACAGGATACATCAAATGGAGCTTCAGGTCAGTAGATTGGATGCCTCATAGTCCCCAAATAAAGTCCTTTATAAAAAAAAGAAAAAGCTAGACCAGGGCATCTCAAAGTAGAGGATAAAAACGATTCTTTATTCCACGGTACGTTATTAAAACAGGATACTAAAAGGAAAACTGGTTATTTGCGGCTTAAAAAGCGTCTTCCTTCTTTTTGTATCCTGTTTTTTTTAAGTACCATGGAATAAAGAATCGTTTTAATCCTCTACTTTGAGTTTCTTTTTTTTACAGTATATTGGCAACCTGTGGTTATGAGGGGGCTGTGTGTCTGTGGGGAGAGAGTAAGGAGACTTACCTTATCTGTCATGGAGGGGGGGGGGGCTCTGTGTGTGAGGGAGAACTTACCTTATCTGTCATGGAGGGGGGGGGGGCTCTGTGTGTGAGGGAGATAGGGGGCTGAGAGGGTAAGGAGAGCTGAGGTAGTTAAAAAAATTAAAAAAAAAGTTAAAAATGTAATGTCTTTAAAATGTCACCAAACTTTAAGGGTGCGACTTATAATCAGGTGCAGCCTATACTCAGAACAATACGGTATTATAAAAAAAAGTTATGAGTTAAAAAGTAACTGGTAAATGACAAGGTGTTAAACTGGAAAGAGCTATAATGTAAATATATAAAGATAGATACTGTAAATAGATAGATGATAGATAGATAGATAGATAGATTGATAGATAGATGTGTACATATTTATTTATGTATTTTACTGTATTTTTACTGTACATATTTCAGATTAATGTATCAAAGAAGAAAGGACTCCCACAAGGCATAAGTATCAATATTCTTGAGTAACAAAATGTAGCAAATAGTATAGGCTGATTAAAACACTATGCACAAAGCACCTTTGTAAAACAATTAGTGAAAATGTATTAGATATGCGTTAAAAGTTCACACAGAGACTGTGTATATACACACTCACTCACGGATTACTGAAAGACAAGGGTAAGGATGACGTCATCTGATGGGTTTCACGCCGGTTGGCGCTTTCTCAAAGATCCATATTTCAGATTAAAATGGAATTTATATTGTAAATATATATATATATATATATATATATATACAGTATCTCACAAAAGGGAGTACACCCCTCACATTTTTGTAAATATTTTATTATATCTTTTCATGTGACAACACTGAAGAAATTGCACTTTGCTACAATGTAAAGTAGTGAGTGTACAGCCTGTATAACAGTGTACATTTGCTGTCCCCTTAAAATAACTCAACACACAGCCATTAATGTCTAAACCATTGGCAACACAAGTGAGTACACCCCTAAGTGGAAATGTACAAATTGGGCCCAAAGTGTCAATATTTTGTGTGGCCACCATTATTTTCCAGCACTGCCCTAATCCTATTGGGCATGGAGTTCACCAGAGCTTCACAGGTTGCCACTGGTGTCCTCTTCCACTCCTCCACGACAAAATCACGGATCTGGTGGATGTTAGAGACCTTGCACTCCCCCACTTTCCATTTGAGGATGCCCCACAGATGCTCACTAGGGTTTAGGTCTGGAGACATGCTTGGCCAGTCCATCACCTTTACCCTCCGCTTCTTTAGAAAGGTAGTGGTCATTTTAGAGGTGTGTTTGGGGTCGTTATTATGTTGGAATATTGTCCAGCGGCCCAGTCTCTAAAGGGAGGGGATCATGCTCTGCTTCAGTATGTCACAGTACATGTTGGCATTCATGGTTCCCGCAATGAACTGTAGCTCCCCAGTGCCGGCAGCATTCATGCAGGCCCAGACCATGACACTCCCACCACCATGCTTGACTGTAGGCAAGACACACTTGTCTTTGTACACCTCACCTGGTTGCCACCACACACGCTTGATACCATCTGAACCAAAAAGGTTTATCTTGGTCTCATTGGACCACAGGACATGGTTCCAATAATCCATGTCCTTAGTCTGCTTGTCTTCAGCAAACTGTTTGCAGGCTTTCTTGTGCATCATCTTTAGAAGGGGCTTCCTTCTGGGGTGACATCCATGCAAACCAATTTGATGCAGTGTGTGGCATATGGTCTGAGCACTGACAGGCTGACCCCCACCCCTTCAACCTCTGCAGCAATGCTGGCAGCACTCATACGTCTATTTCCCAAATGCAACCTCTGGATATGACGCTGAGCTCATGCACTCAACTTCTTTGGTCGACCATGGCAAGGCCTGTTCTGAGTGGAATCTGTCCTGTGAAACCGCTGTATGGTCTTGCCCACCGTGCTGCAGCTCAGTTTCAGGGTCTTGGCAATCTTCTTATAGCCTAGGCCATCTTTATGTAGAGCAACAATTCTTTTTTTCAGATCCTCAGAGAGTTCTTTGCCATGAGGTGCCATGTTGAACTTCCAGTGACCAGTATGAGAGAGTGTGAGAGCGATAACACCAAATTTAACACACCTGCTCCCCATTCACACCTGAGACCTTGTAACACTAACGAGTCACATGACAACGGGGAGGGAAAATGGCTAATTGGTCCCAATTTGTACATTTCCACTTAGGGGTGTACTCACTTTTGTTGCCAACGGTTTAGACATTAATGGCTGTGTGTTGAGTTATTTTGAGGGGACAGCAAATTTAAACTGTTATACAGGCTGTACTCTCACTACTTTACATTGTAGCAAAGTGTCATTTCTTCAGTGTTGTCACATGAAAAGATATAATAAAATATTTACAAAAATATGAGGGGTGTACTCACTTTTGTGAGATACTGTATAGATAGATAGATAGATACCTATACCTTTATATCTATTTCTATAGATTTATGGGTAAAGATATATATTTTACATTAACAGTATCAAAAAAAATAAAAAATATATATATATATATATTTAATAATAAAAATTACAAGTTCAGAACATAGGAATGCAAAATATGCGTAACGCGCATCGGGTATCATGTTTTACGTCTAACTCGGTCGGGTTAGTTTACATGAAAAATTACTAATCTCACATTGTGTTCTTAAAATATAAAATATAAAGGGCCAGATTAGAAGTGGATTGCTATTTAACGCTTCCGTTTGAGCGTTAACTGCGCTGGAAGTAAGGTTTTTTGCACTTGCCGAGTTGCGCTTATATTAAGAGTTGAAATAAAACTGTTTTTGCTTGTTTGCTTGTGTGTTAACCTCAAGAGCGCAAAAAGATGACCATAGAATATTGTGTGCGTGTCCATGTATTCCCCCATAGAAGTCAATAGTGCAAAAGTGGAAAAAAACCCACCCTAATCAAGCTCAAACCCGATCGCATATTCTCATGTGCACTAACCCACCATGAAAATATGACTATTTCACATTCCAGTGTTCTTCACATAGAAAAATATGTTCTATTTATTCTTTAAGTGATTAAAAGCTTTTGTATTGTACTGAACAGCATATACAGTTATTCTTCAAAACAGGGGCACTTTCAATAACAAAATTTTATTAAGACGCCTAATTTGTAAAATATTTACCATCTAGTGATGATAAACATTGCACTGTTCGTCCGCCCATATCTCATACTTCTTTGACGAATCCGGCTTCATCCAATCGTTGCATGCCCCATATGGCATCCAGCAAAAACCATGTCGCTAGCAGTGTTTTTGCAAATGGTAAATTTAGATTTACTGCACAGTTTAAAATCTGGCCCATTAAAAATGAATATATATATATATATATATACAGTATATATATACAGTATATATATATATATATATATATTTAGTTACAATAAAATTGCATTGTTTTGTAAGTGAAGAACATTGGAATGTAAAATATGAATAACTCCTGTCAGGTTAGCATGCGAGCGTTACGTGTTAGTTTTTTTTCTTCTGCACTCTTTGTTGACCTCTATGGGGAGAATACGTTAACGCGATCAAGAGATTTTGACGTCATTTGGCAAGCATGCATTGGGTTTTGCTTGTATACAAACTTATACATGCACAACCCGACACGCACAAAACGATTACTTCTAAAGAAGTTTACTCTCAAGGGGGGTGCTAAAGAAGCTCCTCTAGCCCTGTGATGTATTTAGTGCACCTAAACTACCCAATATGCAAATGTTTGCATGCACTAGGTTATTGATTAAGTGAGAAAATATTATTTTTGAACTTGTACTATAACTTTGCACAAAAATAGAAGCGCTGATAATTGCACAAAATGTCTCTAATATTTTAGCATTCCACTTGTAATCTAGGCAAACATATTATTTTCTCCCACTTAGGAGTGGCTGCAAGACTTAGCATTTATTCTTTTGATGTTCATCATATCAGCTATAACAGCATCTCCATATATGAGCAATAGCAAGTATGCTCCTGCAGAAGACCTTGGACGTCTGGACAAGTTTTCAAGCGTGAATTTCACAGTTGGTTTTGTACCATCTCCCATGACAAGGGATATAATGCAGAAGGTATCCAAAAATATAATTATGCCAGGTAAATAAAAGAAGTAATGAATTTTCAAATGTTATATGCAGAATAAGGACTAGAAATACAGACCATTGTGTTTGTGCTCTGGCTTTTGACATTGACTCATGACTATGCTAATAAGACCACTAACACAATGGTAATCATGTCTAATATTTTCTATTTGCAGATATTACCGTTCAGGAATATGAAGATGAAGAACAATTAGTAAAAGCTGTTCAGAACAGCTCTATAATTGGAGTCACATTTGATGATAAATTCAGCTATCATATCAGATACTTCAAATACGACATCACAGACCCAAATGACTACATTGCATACATGGGTAATGTATAGATACCACCAACTTCTGTTTTGTTTCAGTTTTGTTTCTGTGCAGTTTCTGTTTAGATTTGTTTTTTTAATCACAAAAAGGTTTTGCTAATTTATGTGCATGTTATAGTTGCATAAAATAGTTTTTAATATACTGTATTTAGGCTATGTTCTTTGAATCATATTTATGTACTGTAAAGAAAATAAAGACATATAGGGGACTATTTTTTTTAAAGCGTCAACTGAAAATACGCTGGAATTCCGCATCGTAATTGTCACGAGATTGATCCGCCATAGTTATCAAAGTGTCAAGATCAGCAAATGTTGAAATTTGTGACGTGAAATACGATCCCGTGATCTCAATCCGACGCAGATCGATGCGGGTTGAAAACCGTGGTATTCAAGCAGAATTGTGTTCATTCGCCCTCCTATTAGACACTGTTTGAAGCTCTTACGAAGTTATGAAAAATTCTACATTTACGCTTGCATCTTTTCCGACTCAGCGTACCTAGTTTTCAATCCACCACCCTTGAGGTTGCGGATGCCATAGAAGTCAATGGGAGTCTACTACTTATGGATTATGCTACAACTTTGTCTCTCATTACAAAGCAAGGGGCTAATATTGTTTCTACATATTTGGTGCAAAGTTTTGCCCCAAACTTTTTGCACTAATAGATATAGAGATAAAAATGAAATAAATACACAACATAATATAGCTAACTTCCTTTTTATTTTTTGTGAAAAATCTATGTGCACCATGATTAAGCCATGTAATACAAGTCCCACTCTCCACTTCGCTCCATATTTGATCAATTTTCGCACCAATTATGATGCAAACTCCTAAATATCCCACACACTAGTGAATTTTTCCACCACTTTTGATTGGAATATGCTTAATCACATGATTTATGACATCTGCCAACCTGATTCAAATACACATTGTAAACTATCACAAACGAATCAAATTGCTCAATACTTGTGTCATTAATCACTCATCAGAACTTGTAAGTGCCATTTGTTACATTGTGTATTATACTTTGAAAGTATGTATATGTGAAATTAGTATTAAAGATAAACATTGATGCTGACATTAGCACACACAGTGTACTATTTTAGAAAAGGATTTTAAAATTCGAATTGATGTTTGATTCAATAGAATCTTAAGCTGATAGCTCAAAAGAATAGCCCACCTAACTTTAAACAGTCATGATTCAGATACAGCAGAAATTAAAATCTTTACTGGCATGCTATTTTCAGTGTATTTATTCCTTCTCTTGAATTTCTTTTTCAGTAAGAAATGTCATGTTATATGCCTGCCCATTTTATAACACCTGTGAAGGGGTGGTTTTTAAAACTAGATTGCAATCAGGAGGGGTTAGACAGGTGCAGATATAAAACTGGCCCAGCTCTTAAAGGGACAGGAAACCCCAAAATATTATTTCATGATTTGGATAGTACAATTTAAAACAACTTTCCCATATACTTCTATTATTAAATGTGCTTCATTATCTTGTTATCCTTTGCTGAAGGAACAGCATTGCACTACTGGCAGCTAGCTGAACACATCTTTTTAGCCAATCACAAGAGACAAATGTGTGCAGGCACCAATTAGCAGCTAGCTCTCACTAGTATAGGATATGTGAGTATTCTTTTTCAACAAGGGATTCCAAGAGAACAAAGCAAATTTGAAAATAGAAGTGAATTTTAAAGTGTTTTAAAATGACATGCTCTCTCTGAATCCTGCAACTTAAATGTTTACTTTCCTATCCCTTTAAAATATCCATTGATTGCAAATAAATACATATGATACTATGATTACATGTTATATTCAAGATTATTACTGCTCAGAATAATAATAAATTTGCAATATATACATATAGTGGTATAAATAACCACAGAGACATGACAGACAACATTGTTTAGAACAAAAAATGGAACTTAGGGACATGTAAATATGTTTGCAAAAGATTTCTGACATAACACACACACACATATATATACTGTATATATATATATATATATATATATATATATATATATATATATATATATATATATATATACAAGTGTGTGCAAGGATATTTGTACAAATGCTAGCATTAATAATAATTTAAAAAATAAATAAAAAATATGACTCATAAAAATACAAATACACATTAATTTTCTTTAGAGAAATGTGCTTGTTCATGGACAGTAATGAAATGCTATAAATAAATTTGGGAAAAACCTGGATAAGCGCGACATCGATGACTGTTAGTTAACACCAGTCCGATGCTCTTCGCACCGTACTTGACGCGCATGTTTTCGACGGCTTTTTTGATAAATAAGGAGAACGTATTCAGGTCCGCGGCAGCGATGTCTGGCGAGCATATTGACGCCGGCGAATGCAACATCGTTGACGCTTTGATAAATAGTCCCAATAGGGTTAGATTACGAGTGGAGCGCAAATGTTGGGTTTTCGCTATATTTTGTGCGCAGGTTAAATTAATAATATTATCTAATAAAAATTATTGCTAACAAAAATTGCACACAAAAGTTATAAGGGGCCTATTTAACAAAGGTCTGTCGGACCTGATCCGACAGTGTGGATCAGGTCCGACAGACCTCGATGAATGCGGAGAACTGCTGGTGCAACGCCGCCCCCTGCAGGGTGTCAATCAACATGAACATACTCGATTGGGTGGAATTGTGGTTATGTCTGTCCGCCTCCTCAGAGCAGGCGGACAGGTTATGGAGCAGCGGTCTTTACACCGCTGCTTCATAAGTTCAGGCTCGCCAGAATCACAGGGCTTCAAGCTCTGTATGGAGCTTGATAGATATGCCCCAAAGGCTCAAAAGATATGAGATCTCGGGTGTTAGATAAAAAAAAAGCAGGCAAAGGGGTTTAACATTGAGATACATATATTTACATGTCTAAAGATGTATATGTATGTATGTGTGTATATATATATATATATATAAGTGAAGTATTTTACCATGTTAAAAACCAACAGACACACATCATTTGGAATATTTTGTACTATTCTTGTCACTGTGGCTGGATCACTAAAATGAAACTGCTGCAAAAGCAACTTATTCTAGACGCCCCTCACAAACAGCACAAAAAAACTAATCCCCACAACAATTCCCCTTCCTATTTAATGATATTAGCTCATTTATAAAGGGGGTAGGTTCAACTTTAACATTTGTCTTATCCATATATAATTCCAACTGGCTAAAGGGGTTAACCAATCAGGATTGTTTTAACTGATCAGCTATTTGTTTTATAAATGTAGGTTGATTACTATAATATTAGTTTACATATGCTGATTAACAAAAATAATGTCCAATATGCATATCTCTCTCTGTTTTTAGTTTTTAGAGTCATTACACTTAGGGTCCGATTCTAAAAACTTTGCCAGGCTAGACGTGGTTTTCTACGCTGACACTTGCAGGGCCAGCAATTATGAAATTCTATAAAAAACGGGGCTGTCCCTTCAAGTGGCGAGATGTCCCCCGTAGAAATAAGGAGAGCTCTCTGCTATGTAAAAGTTCACAATGGAGGATGACATACACACATAGAACTCTACTCATGTTTAAACTTTAATATTATGCTTAATACAAATCAAATTACGGCTTTTTCAGTGCACCTTAAAATCGCTGTTATTTTCGTATACATAGGTTTTCTTTTCAGATACAAATACAAATTTAACCCAACAGGAGTTAAAGAGACATTCTGGTCAAAATTTAAATGCACATAGATAGATTACATATTGGAATAGAAACATATTTGCAATATACATGTATTGGCAAAAAACGAGTAAAACTTAAACTGTTTTAGTGTTAATATATTTCTCTGCACAAGCATGTGAAGCATAACTAGATATTCTCAGTGCACCAGCATTTTAAATACTGCAACTGCTCAGAGCACCAGAGGGGCTTGTATTAAATCAGCAATTTAAAAATGGAGTCGTTACCAGATAGTACAAGCACCTTAGGTTCTCTGAGCAAGTGCAGTGTTTAAAATGCTCGGTGCACGGTGCATACATAATTACACTTTTTAAACAGCTATATAGCTTTTCTTAGAAGCAATTTTGTTAAACATGTATATTACAAAAGTGCTTCTATTCAAAACTGAAATGTATCCATGTGGATTCCAATTTTGGAATGTCCCTTTAAACCTACTGTGCTAACCCAAAGGTAGTTATGAATATCTTACATTCCAATGTTCTTTGCATAGAATACATTTTTTAATTAATATATATTAGGTCTAAGCAGCCAATAGGATGTAAGCAGCTCTCATTCTATTGGCTGATTTGATTTTTTAGCCAATAGGAATGCAAGATACCCCAATATAAAAGGGGTACCTTGCATTCAATCTTAAGTGTGTGGCGGACGATCGCATGAAGAGGAACTCCACATAGCTGATGACCACCGCCGAGGACCACCGCTTCGGATCCGTGCCTCAGAAGACCGCTCCGCACCTCTGGGAAGAAGATAGAAGATGGTCCTGCGATGGAAGAAGATGGATCCGCCTGGATGAAGACTTTTCACCTCCTGGAAGAAGATGCATCACTGGACTGCAGTAATGGCGAGTACCTATTTTGGGGTTAGTGTTAGGGTTTTTTTTTTTTAGATTAGGGTTTTTTTTTATTTTTATGGGCAGTAAAAGAGCTCATTGCCCATACAAATGCCCCTTAGTTAGGTGTTTTTTTATTTTTGGGGGTTGGGTGGGTGGGTGGTTGAAAATTTAGGGGGGACTTTGTATTTTTTTTAAAGAGCTGATTTCTTTAGGGCAATGCCCTACAAAAGGCCCTTTTAAGGGCTATTGGTAGTTTATTGTTAGATTAGGGTTTTTTATTTTGGGGTGGCTTTTTTGTTTTTAAGGGGGTATTAGATTGGGAATACATATTTTCTGTAATGTTAGCTTTTTCATTTTTGGTAATCTTAGCTATTTTATTTCATTAATGTTAGTTTTTTTTAATGTAATGTTAGTTGTTTTTTTTCACATGTAAGTTTTTATTTATTTTAAGGTAGTTAGTATATTGAAACTTTAATTTAAAGTTAGGGGTGTTAGGTTTAGGGGTTAATAGATTAATTTAGATAGTAGTGATGTGGGGGTATTGCGATTTAGGGGTTAATAGGTTTATTTTAGTAGTAGCGATGTGTGAGGATGGCTGTTTAGGGGTTAAAATGTTTATTTTAGAAGTAGCGATGTGAGGGGATGGCGGTTTAGGGGTTACTATGTTTATTTTAGTAGTAAAGATGTGGGGGGATGGCGGTTTAGAGGTTAATAGCTTTATTTAGTGTTGGTGATGTGAGAGGACGGCGGTTTAAAGGTAAATAGCTTTATTTAGTGTTGGCGATGTGGGGGGACGGCGGTTTAGAGGTTAATAGCTAAATTTTGTGTTGGCGATGTGGGGGGATTGTGGTTTAGGGGTTATTAGACTAGGGGTTTATGTTAGGGTATTAGGTTTTTGTCAAACTTTCTTTTCTCCATAGACTTCAATAGGGAATGAGAAAATGCGGTAGTGATTTCGTAATCGCAGGTGTTAGGTTTTTTTCCTACATTTTTTCTCCATTGATCTCTATGGGGGAATACATGCACAAGCACACCAAGTTGGAACTTGCGGCTTACCGCACCATACCACACAACAAAAGAATGTTTTATGGCGACTTGTGTCGGTATGGAAATAGCGGTATGGGCCATGGCCCCATTTCACGCAGTATGTATGCAACGGCTATACCGCACAACATATAATCTTGGTCAATGTTAGTTATTTTGTTTTATTTTAGTTATTTAGCATTTAAAGGGCTTTGATACTCAAATGTTTAAACACTTGAAAGTGATGCAGCATAGCTGTAAAAAGCTGACTAGAAAATATCTCCTGAACATCTCTATGTAAAAAAGAAAGATATTTTACCTCAAAATGTCCTAAGTATTCACACCCCATTGTAAAGGACTTTAAGCAGCAAATCAGTATGCCTGTCCTGGGACCTGCCCCATGCACATATGTTTCCCTATTCAGCTTAAGGAAGTTTACTATGAAATCTCATGAGAGTTAAGTGAAATCTCATGATATCACAGTTAAAGAGCTTATGACCTCAGCACGGCTGATGCTGATTGGCTGCTGTTCATTTCTTCTTCTTTTCTTTTTTTTTTACCTGCAGCTGGGCAGAGACTGAAATATAGCTTTACACAGCACTTACTCTGGTGAGCTGAGGAAATTGTGAGGTAAAATTTCTTTCTTTTTTACATAGAGATTCTCAGGTGATATTTTCCTGTCAGCTTTTTACAGTTATGCTAAATCACTTTCAAGTGATTTTGCATATGAGTATTATGTCCCTTTAATATGACCTATTATGGTCTTTTCCATTGGCTGTTTATATCAGGTAACTGTACTCCCTGGCAAATATAAGGTATTTATTTTGACCTTTTAAATAATTATTATTTTATAATATTATTTTAAAGATTATATAATAAAAATTTTTTATTAACACATTACATACATGATAGTTAACTATTTTGTGCTGTCCTAGGCACTAAGAAATCTACTGGTACCCAAACTTTCACCCTCAACTATATTAGCTAATTTTAAACTCACATATTTATCAGAAATAGAGGCCTGGGATGTGCATAACAGTGTTATATATTGTTGCAAACATTGATGCCCTATAGTCCTCAATGATCTATAACATTGTTAAAAACATTATTGTAAACCAGTGCTTTCCAAACTATGTGTCGGAACACACTAGTGTGTCGGCAGCAGTGTGTAGGTGTGTCCCTGCTTCAGCACAATTTTTTTTAATTTTTTTTTTTTTTTGGTTTCTGACTTTCCGCCTGCCTGCTACGCATATCACATGGTTGACACATGATTGATACCTAGGGGGACACAGATCATCTTAACCAATTAGCGCAGCACAGCGGGAACTGAAACTATTCCCATTGGCGGCACATTGGCCCCTGACTGCACGTGTAGTCTCCTCAATCGGCTTGTGACTATATGTGTAGTCAGTGAGTGGGACAGCAGTGTGTTTGTAGTCAGTCGGACTCACAGAGCTCTGAGGGCGGTAGCTTAAACGCTGAGCTGAAGTCAGAAGTCAAAGTGTTGGTTTTTTTGCAGCTAGCTCCCAGTAGTGCATTGCTGCTCCTGCTCTTGATATATGGATAGGAAGTGGAAGCTTTAGAAATGCTTGATGATGAAATGCGAGTGTCTTTATCTAATATTCCACCAAATATTCAGAAACTGTGTTCATCCCATCAACCTCATACATCCCATTAACCTCATACATCCCATTAAAATATCAAGTAGCTATTGGTGTTATTAAACTTTTTTTAATTCTTGCACATACTTACTGTTACTTGTAAATACATTTCATTATTATATTATTCATGTATGTGTCCGTATCTCTTAAAACAAGTTAGTTTAACCTCCTTTTTGCTAGTACAACTGAATTACTGTGTCACGAAATGATGTAGGTCTAAAAAGCGTGTCACCAACATAAAAAGTTTGGAAAGCTCTGTTGTAAACGCTGATGACACATAGTGCTTATATCGCATGCACATTCCTGAGCCTGTTTAGGTATGGTCTTCAATAAAACATACCAAGGGAAAGAAGTACATGTTACATAGTAAACTGGAAAGTTGTTTAAAATTGCATGCTCTGTCTAAATCATTGTTTAATTTTGACTTTAAAGCACCATTATTTAGTGACAGTGCTATGTGTAGGTCACTATATATTAGTATGCACAGCTGTCAAGAGGTTATGACCCAGCAACAATTGTAGCTATATTACAGATGACAATGATCACACAATTCGCCCATATAAGTTTTAAATTACGATCTTTTTATGTATCACAAATTTCTATTTTACTTTATGAGTCGTAACGATCATTGCTCCTCCCCATAAATCACTTCCTTGAATTCTCTTCATCCCAGCAGCGACAGAGGTGAAACACCCCTCTCCACATCACAGCACTGGCATAACAACCTTCGTTTTGCTCTCTACGCATGCGTTAGAAGAGTTATGCTGAGATTCCCGAGCTAGGGCATGCGCAGAAGTCAGGAAGGGCATATTTCATTAGGGGTGTGTCGCCGAGTGGCCTGTTCTGTCATTGGATAAAAAAAAAACACGTGACCGCTCGAAAACAATGGCGAACGATCTACGGGAGGAGGCTGGATATCAAAAATGTAAAATCAAAATCTTCAATATATATGTAGTTACAAGGAACTCGAGGTAGGCATACTTTACCATCACCCTAACAAAGGCCCTGTCTCACCACTGTCAACCCTATCATTAATGTCCCTCTACCAAATAGAACTAACTGAAGACGCACCTACCACTATTACTATCCCTAGCCTTAATCCTGACCCATTGCAACCTATTAATTTGCTCCTCAACACAATTCCCGCACAATACAACAATCTTTTTTTATAAGCAATCCTTCATCTACACTATCTGCCATCCAATAGAAAAATCAGTCTCATGCCTCTTCCAGCCACCAAGCAACAAACTCCCTCTGAAGCTTTCTCCTTGCTATGGTCTATTTATTACTAGGGGTATAGAAAAAATTGATACAATACTATATGTTTAATCTGATTAACCAATCAGGATTGTGAATGTGCCATCTGTTAATATTGAACCAACTCAGACTTACAGTTGCTTATATTGCCACTGTTAATATTGAACCAACTCAGACTTACAGTTGCTTAATGTTATTTAAATAGGTAGAATTATTTTTTTGTATTATGTATGGGTTTTAGGTATTGAGGGGGTGTCTTTTGCAGGGGGGTATCCCTAAATAGTTACCTAGATTATAGGGGGTATATTGTGGAGGAAGTATTGTTTAGAGAATATAGGTTTTAGAAGATAATGATAGTGGGGGTAGGCTGGTATTTTTGGTTGTAGTTTAGTGGTCTTAAAAATATCACTAATTACATCAAAGATTCACTAAATTATGTCACTCTCTTATAGAAAGATATTTAGCAGCACAAAATTCTCAATGCTTGATTATTTGAGAAAGTATTATTTATTATTTACCAGATGAATATACATAGAGCGTTTTTCAGCAGATGGGAATGAGTGAAAGGCAAGTGCTTATGCATGTAGCTAAATAATACAGATATATGTATATGTTAAACTTTATTTTGGATCTACACAGGTCACTGTATAAATAATTCAGGCACATGCTATCCCACCCTTTACTGGAAAGAAGGATTTCTATCTCTGCAAGCGAGTATTGATTCTGCTATCATTGAAGTAAGTAGATGCCTATTCATACACATTTATTTACAGTATAATAGCTACAAAGTGCATTACTAATTGTTTAATTGCAATCCTTAAGAAATGTTCATCTTAAGATTTAATAGAAAAACACCAATAAAGTCTAATGGGATTTTATAGACAAATCATTTGATAACTTTTTTTTTGGATTTTGATTGACTCCCAAGTCCTGAACTACAGTAGAAGATAAACTATGACAGAGGTTAATTGCAGTTTCAACCCAGGTGTTAGAATACTATTGAGACAATGCTCACTGTCAATCAGAAGTAAAATCATGCAGAAATTAAGGACAGAAAAATTATTTAGCTAGCAAGAAGAAATAATATATATATATATATATATATATATATATCCTATATTATAAAAGGCCAAGTGTTTGAGAGATAGATAGAGAGAGAGAGAGAGAGAGAGAGGACTAGTGTATATATATATATATATATATATATATATATATATATATATATATATAAAGCAATAACTGGAGAAAACAATGCAACATAAGAAACAAAAATGTACTGATATCTTCAAAATAGACAATAAATATTGTCTGAGCTTTCTATGTAGGACAGCAATGTGGGGGGGGGGGGGTTATTGTAGGTATTTGGTATGGCCTCCAGTTGCATAATGCAACATTTCCCAGTGCATTTTCATTACACCCCAGAGCTTCTCTATTTGAGATGTAAATTGTGTGCATAGTGTTCAGTCAATATAGTGGCACAAAGTTGTCAGAGTGCTTAAGTAAAGCAAATCTGTAAAAACTTTTTCCCCTTAGAGACCATGCATGTTAACTAAGGGTTCATAAGGGCATAGGGATGGCCCATTGGAAATCACATGGATAATCCACATGACTGGAGGTCTGGGAGTGTATGTAGCTAAGGATTGCACATAGGTTTATTTGGAGCTTTGTCCTTAACTCAGATCTTGTCAACAATGGAAGATCTGAAAATTGCTTCATCGCACACAGGATGCACAATTTGAGATTAAGATGCACAGCCACAGCAATTTTAAATGTTTTAAGAGTTTTGTATATTGATGTATTGTGTATTACTTTAAAAAGACAAATTAAACATTTGTGACATTGATATTTCAATCCAGTTATTAGTACTCTTTAAGATCAAAGTTAAGTACCGATTTCATGTTTAGTGAAGACCAGTTCTTACAATTCTTTGTACTATTAAAACCTTAATTTGAAAATGAACATATTCCATTCTGAGTTATTTCATATTATTCTCTGATATTGTCCAGCTAACCACCAATCATTCGATATGGGAAAACATGGCATCCATTATAGCAACCAGGATGAAATGCTTGGGGAAAATTAACAGACAAGACATACATACAATTACATTTATTTTTGCCATCGCCATGTGTTACGTCTCAATGGCGTACCTCTTGGCCCTTAATGTTACAAGAGAGAGATGTGAAATGAGAGAGATCCTGAAGATGATGAGGTTGAAGAATTTGGCGTTTTGGTGAGTTATGTTCACAAATGTATCAAAACTTAATGGACATAAGGTACTCAGTTACCATATACTGAAAATATATATTTCAAGAATAATTAGTAACAATTATGAAATGATAAAGGCACCAGTTATTGCAGTGTAGTATTGTAGAGTAAACTGTTATCTGACCCTTCTCTCAAATATAACTTTAAGGTAAGATTTAAAGTGTTTTAGATGTTTGCATTGTTAATTGAAATGGCAGCAATAAAATTAGAAACATAGAAACAAAAGTTTGACGTTAGATAAGAACCAAAAAGGCTCATCAAGTCTACCCATATATCATGTTACTTTTTTCTTATGATAGCCTTATGCATGTCCCAGGCATTTTTTAATTCCTTTACAGTCAATGAGGCCTATTTATCATATGTCTGTCGGACCTGATCCGACAGTGCGGATCAGGTCCGACAGACATCGCTGAATGCGGAGAGCATTACGCTCTCCGTATTCAGCATTGCACCAGCAGCTCACAAGAGCTGCTGGTGTAACGCCGCCCCCCTGCAGACTCGCGGCCAACCCTGTCCGCCTCATCAGAGCAGGCTGACAGGGTTATGGAGCAGCGGTCTTTAGACTGCCGCTTCATAACTGGTGTTTCTGGCGAGCCTGCAGGATCCGACTTCAGCCCGATTATGGAGCCTGCAGGATCACCAGAAACACGGGGCCTCAAGCTCCATTCAGAGCTTGATAGATAGGCCCCTTTGTGTTTACCACCTCAAATGAAAGTTTATTCCATGAATCCACCACCCGTTCTGTAAGAAAAAGGCTTCCTCAAATTTCTCCTGAATCTGCTACCCTCTAACTTTATTATTTTCTTCTTACTTATGAAACATTTAGATGAACACAGCTAACAGTACACCAGTTAAGATTCTTGAAGATCAAATTGAGCGTTTTCTTTTAGAATTATTTTAAGCTTCAATGATTTTGATAACATTTATAGTGAAAAGGGGGATAAATATTGCAATATTGTAGGGAGATATCAATAATATTAACCTTCAGATAGAATATTACTCAAAAGAATTAGAGCTGATAAGCGCTCTATCGTGCAATGGCTTGTAGTTGAATTAATTTGGTCATACTTTACCGCAAATAGTTTCTAAGCCTCAAAGTAAGATAGAAACAACAGTGCAATATTTAACAGGTAAAGGAAATAACTTGAACCTTCATAGGGAAATTAAATAAACACCAACTTCTATAAAAACAGAGGCACTATATTGTCCACTCTCTATCAAATGAAAAATAATACATAATCTAATAAATACACATATAGAGGCCTATTTATCAAGATCCAAAAGGAGATTGACAGACCGTGTTTCTGGCGAGTCTTCAGACTCGCCAGAAACAGCAGTTATGAAGCAGCGGTCACAAAGACAGCTGCTCCATAACCTGTCCGCCTGCTCTGAGCAGGCGGACAGACATCGCCGGAAATCAACCCGATCGAGTACGATCGGGTTGATTGACACCTCCCTGCTGGCGGCCCATTGGCCGCGAGTCTGCAGGGGGCGGCGTTGCACCAGGTCCGCCAGACTTTGTTAAATAGAGGCCATAGAGGCCGAATTATCAAAGTTCTTGCGGACCTGATCCGACAGTGCGGATCAGGTCCGCAAGACCTCGCTGAATGCGGAGAGCAATACGCTCTCTGTATTCAGCATTGCACCAGCAGCTCAGAAGAGTTGCTGGTGCAACGCCGCCCCCTGCAGATTCGCGGCCAATCGGCCGCCAGCAGGGAGGTGTCAATCAATCTTTAGACCGCTGCTTCATAACTGCCATTTCTGAAGAGTCTGAAGACTCGCCAGAAACACGGGCCCTCAAGCTCCATACTCTTGGAGCAAGATTTCAAGTCGCGCAGTATGGGTTTTCCGTGCAATATGGTCTTTTCGCAATCAATTTCCATTTTGCAGGTATTACAAGTCTTGAAAAATCGCAATTGCGCACGTGCATTCACCTTTTTATACAACAATTCTTTCCATGATTGAAGAGCTGTAGTTAACAGATTTCCCCCAAAAACGTTTTTCGAAACACTTTGAAAATACATGACAAAGTACAGTTATACTCATATTAACATTGTCTAATAAAAAATATTTTATAAAAATATTGCACACAAAAGTTATAATAGCTCAAAGATACAAGATCTCAGGAGTTAGAAAAAAATAGCCGACGCAGGGATTTTACATTGGCATACATACATAGAGAATCATGGATTTATATGTATAGAGATAGATTTAACTATGGAGATAATAAAAAAAATCACATTACAATCTTATGCACATTAAACAATATCTCAGAGGGATTTTCAAAGCGATATTCACATATAGATCTTGACATATCTAGACATATATATATATATATATATATATATATATATATTCATATACATATCTCGCTATAAATAGATATATCTGTACAAAAATCATCCCATATATAGAGAAATATTTATTTAGAAATAAACAGAACATATTCTGTTACAAACACATTCTAGCAATATGACATATTCACATTTTCATGTACACTTTTCGAAAAAAATATGTCATGGGCTTTGTGCAACAGATTAGGGTTTTTGTGGGGGGTTTACTTTTTGTTTTCTCCATTGACTGCTATGGGGGAATATGTGAACTGTGATTTGGCTGTTTGGATTACACAGGTTAACATGCGTGAAAAATACATTTTTTTGTAATACCTGCACAACCCCAACTGCGAAAAACATTGTGCAATGTCGGCCGCTAGCAGGGGGTGTCAATCATCCCGATCATATCATCAAGACCACTGCTTCTAAACTTTCGTTTCTGGCGAGACGGAAACAATGGGCATATAAAGCAGCATCCTCTACTTAATAAATCTAGCCCAATGTGTGATTCAGAGACAAGAGAATTTAGTAGGATGCTCTTATAGACTATGATACCTTAAAGAGATGTTGAAGCCAAAATTGGAATCCACATGGATGCATTTCAGCTTTGAATGGAAGCATTTTTGTTGTATACATGTATTGGCAAAAATGCTTCTAATAAACGTTACAGCTGTCTCAAAAGTGTATTTTAGTATGCACCGTGCACCAGCATTTTAAACACAGCACTTGCTCAGAGAGCCTAAGATGGTTGGTATCATCTGGTAATGACACAATTTGTTAATTGCTGACATGATACAAGTCCCACTGGCGCTCTGAGCAGCTGTAGAATTTTAAAATGCTGGTGCACTGAGAATATCTAGCTATGTTCACATGCACATGCAGATAAAAATGTTAACACCAGAACAGTGCTAAATTTTACAAGAAGCATTTTCGCTAATTCATGTAAATTGCGAATATGTCTCTATTTAAAGATGTAATTCATCTATATGCATTTAAGTTTTGACTGGAATGTTCTTTTTACACCAGGAGAATGTCTTTGTTTTATGTTTGCCATCAAATATCCCAGCTTTGATACTGATTCACCAGTAATAATATGGTTCTACGTGCATAGGAGAAATACACAGATTCCACTATACTAGAAACTATTGAGTTCCTAAGGAAAACCTAGATATGTGTACTCATCTATAAAGCTTAAACATTTGTTAAATTAATTCAACTTAAAAATGTTGGCCAGAATAACAATTGGCACGCTAATTTTTTATCGGTCTTGAGGACTAACTGCGTTCAAGGTAAAAAATTAGCGAGGCCAAATTAGAGCGCGAGCAAAAAAGCTCTAGTGCACTAACTTCAGGACTTCGGATATAGTAACCATGCTAGATTTCTATGGGACGCGCTAAAGAAAGGCTAAGTCAATTGCATTAAAGCCAACTGTGCATTATGAATACTTTAAATTTATATGTTCTTCACTTAAAAGACATTATTCTTTTTGTCTTTATATACAAATATACGGTATATATATATATGTGTGTATTTTTTTGTAGAATTTATATCTATACCTATGTTCTATATGAAAATATACAGGTATAGATATATTTAAGCGAGGTCTTCAGTCCTGCTAACAAGACAAGAGCAAATTTAGATTTTGACTTACAGGCGGGGAAAAATAGTAGTTTTGTTAATTTTATTAAAAAAAATATTAATTCAAGAACTTATTTTAGATTATTTCTATTCAAAACACATTAAACATTTTTTTTTTTAATTTTAATTTTAAGATATTTAACTGGAAAAGGGCTCAAAAGTGTGTATGTATATATATATATATATATATATATATATATGTATGTGTGTGTGTTTATATGTCTATAAATGTATGTACAGTATGTGTGTGCATGCATATTTACACAAACACATAGACCAAGATTACAAGTTGCGCGGTATGGTGCGATATGATCTTTGCATGCGGAATGATCACCTACTTGATATTACAAGTCGCCCGGTATGGCTTTCCGGGGAGCGAAATGGCATTTAGCGCAACGAGAAGTTATGTGTTTTGCAAAATAAAAAAGTTTCACATCAAAACTATATTACAAAGTACACTAACATCCATAAACTACACTTTTAACCCCTAAGACGCCACCCCCCTGCATCGCAACTGCATCTAAATAAACCTATTAACCCCTAAACCGCCGTCCCCCCACATCGCAAATAAGAAATAAACCTATATAAATATTAAAACGTTTAATATGCATACTACTTCAGACGTTGCTTTAGCTGCTTATCTTCTTTAATTTGATACATATTATGTTTTCAGGTTATCTTGGGGTTTGCTGTATTCTGGTTATGTGTTGATATTGGCAAATCTGATGACACTTGTAACACGATATTTTATGTTTCTGGAAAGCTCATATGGCGTAATAATGTTCCTGTTTTTCCTTTACGGGATATCATCAGTAAGTTTTATTTATTTATTTTTTTATTTCTAAATGTGCTGTAAATCGATTTAAACAAAGGATAAACTTTGTCTGCATTTAATCGTCAAGCAAAATAAATGGCTGTATTGTGAAAATAAGAGAGATATTTAGTAAAAAAAAAACAAGCTTTAAGTTACACTTTTTGGGGCTATTTTCTTTGGCAGTATTAACTAATGTGTTAGATTTAATACTCTATAGTTTACAGATCTGATCACAATCATCATGTCATGCAAGGTAGTTTCCTTTTCTATAATTTCTCAACCTATATGGCTAGCTCATATGAACAAACATATGAGGGTAAAACATTTTGTTATCCTTCTCATCTAATTCATGACAAGGTTATTTTAAAGCTATGACAAGGAATGAGAGTAAGAACTACAGATACTTTTAATGGTGGCTTCATTACTTACTCTCCTGCTACATATCTGCCCTCATTCTTGGTGACTTTGTTGATAACCCAAGCATTTCTGGAGTTTCCTGCTTTCAAAGATAACTTCTTCCTTTGGCTTCTCACAATAGACCACTATCTCTTAACACGCAGCATCACTACACTGATTATACACCCACCACCTAACCCTTCAAATATACACCATAGACACAGAACTACTCTCTCTCTAACACCCTAAATTCCCTTCTTTCTACAATCTCCTCCCTTTCCTCCCCAGAGGAATCTATTTCTATGTATATTTCCATAATAACCTCTGCCCTTGACAAAATAACACCTCCTTCCATAGCTTGTACCCTACAAAAGCACCCCCAGCATGGCATAAAAGCTTACATGCTACTTGCAAAAATGTACCTGCACCGCAGAACAGCACTGGAGGAAATCTCACTTCTCTGCTGACTTCTTGCACTCACGTTTTTGCTACTCTCTTGCTCCTTTGCCTTTGACCTCTCCAAGCAAAACGACTTTATAATTTTGTCTATATTCTACAATCCTAAGGGTCTTTTACCCACTTTTAATAATCTCCTATTACCACTTCTCTCACAGCACAAGACTTCTCTATTCATTTCAAAACTAAAATTGATTCAATCCGACATGAAATAACCTCATACCCCAACAATATCCAATCCTCATAAATCACTGCAAACTTTCCAGCTCAGCCTTCTGAAAAAACCAGCACATTTGCTTCTGTTACTAAGGAGGAGTTTCCTGCTCTCCTCTCTTCTTCCAATCTTACTACCTGTCCCCTTGATCCTCACACCTGCTACCATCCCTTTCCCCCTCTATTACACCCATCCTTACACATATATTCAATCTCTACCTTAAAACAGGTACATTTCTATAATACCCTAAACACTAAATACATCCATTCTTAAGAAACCCTCACTTGATCCAACATCCCCTTCCAACTATTGCCCAGTCTCTATTCTTCTGCTTGTCTCTAAACTTCTTGAGAGTGAATTGTTTATTAAAGTTTATCACACTTTCTCTTATCTAACCATTTCTTCACTCTTTGCAATCTGTCTTTCATCCCCAACACTGATACTGTAATTACCAAGGTGACAAATGACCTGCTTACTACCAAGTCTAAAAGTCAATGCTCATTGCTCGACCTATCTACAGCTTTTGATACTGTTGACCCTCCACTGCTGCTCTAACCCCTTCAATCCTTGAGTAGTAGTGACTCTGCTCTACTGTGGCTTTCTTCCTACTTTAATAACCGTACATTCAGTGTATCCTTCTCTATCTCTACCTCCTCCCCTCTAACATTCTCTGTTGGGGTACCACAAGGCTCAGTTCTAAGCCTCCATCATTTTTTTAGTTTACGCATCATCTCTAGGCTCCTGAATCAAGTCCTGTGGGTTTCAGTATCATCTTTATGCTGATGATACCCAAATCTACCTTTTTGCACCACACCTTTCCTCTTCCCTGTGGACTTGTGTCACTAACTGCCAATGTAGTATCTCATCCTGGGTGGCTTCTCCCTACCTAAAGCTGAACATCCTTAAATCTCACTTACTGTGGATAACTCTGTGATCACCTCAGGGGTATTGGCATAATATTTGACTCAGAACTCTCTTTTGATCCCTACATTACATCCTTAGCCAACTCCTGCTGCTTCCACTAAAAAAAAAAAATCTCTAACATTCATCACTTCTTCACTCAAGACACAACAAGGATACTTATCCACTAACATTATTTCCTGCTTTGAGAACTGCAACTCTATTCTCTTTGTTCACCCAAGCTACTGCATCATGACTGCATCCACCATGAATGCCTCTGCCAGGCTCATCTTCCTTAAGCATCATTCCACATCTGCTGCACCTCTCTGCTAATACTTCCATTCCCTTCCCTTAGCCTCAAGAATACAATTAAAAACTTTGGCCCTTGCATACAAAGCCCAAAATGTATGCCCTTGCAAATAGTTTCCAACCAGTCCTCTCTGCTCTGCCCATGACTTATTTCTCCTTTCTCATGACTTCCTCACTATCTCATCTGCAAGACTTTTCTAGAACTGCACCTGTTATATAGAACTTGTCAGACTTTGTTTAGTCTCCAAAGCATCAATCGTTTCTTAAAAACATATCTGTTGAACACAACTTACTTTGTCTAGACTGTGTCTGCTCCCTCTCCCTCAACTTCATCATGTACTTCATTTAGAATTTAAGCTCACAAGCTCACCACTGGTCCTTTTGATATTCTATGTACAAATGGTTTATAGCTTACAGTGACTCAAAAGGCAAGATTTGTGTAAATTTATTTTGATAACTTTACTCCAAAAAGCTATACTTAAAGGGACACTGAACCCAAAATTTTTCTTTTGTGATTCAGATAGAGCATGCAATTTTAAGCAACTTTCTAATTTACTCCTATTATCAATTTGTCTTCGTTCTCTTGCTATCTTTATTTGAAAAAGAATGCATCTAAGCTTTTTTTTTTTGGTTCAGTACTCTGGAGAACACTTTTTATTGGTGGATGAATTTATCCACCAATCAGCAAGAACAACCCAGGTTGTTCACCAAAAATGGGCCAGCATCTAAACTTACATTCTTGCATTTTAAATAAAGATACCAAGAGAATGAAGAAAATTTGATAATAGGAGTAAATTAGAAAGTTGCTTAAAATGTCATGCTCTATCTGAATCACACAAAAAAAAATGGGTTCAGTGTCCCTTTAAGGTTACAGTCCTTCCTAATATGTTAATGCTTTATAAATAAAGAATACAAATAGAAAAAGTTTAATAGCTTTATATAATGTACAAGTAAGCCCTCTACATGAATGTCTAATTGCAGTCCTTCAAGTTAAAAATATTAGCATTTTATTTAAGGGATATGAAACTCCATATTTTTCTTTCATTGATCAGATTGAGGATACAATTTAAACAACTTTGCAATTTAGTTCTATGATCAAATTTTGTTTCATTCTATTCGTATCCTTTGTTGAGGGATCAACAATGCACTACTGGGAACTAGCTGAACACACATGGCAAGAGGCATATATGTGCAATGCATATGTATTTTTGTCCTTCTGGAGTACTCTGTGCATTTTGTTGTGTTTAAAGGGATGTAGGGATCCCTTTTATTATACTGTTTTGTTTTAGTATCATTTTCTACAGCACAGACTACTTGCACTTTATTAAATATATGTGCAGCCACCAATCAACAGCTAGCTCCCAGCAGTGCACTGCTGCTCGTGAGCCTATCTAGGTATGCTTTTCAACAAAAGGATACATGGGGGCCTATCTATCAAGCTCCGAAAGGAGCTTGACGGTCCGTGTTTCTGGCGAGTCCGAGTACGATAGGGTTGATTGACACCCCCCTGCTGGTGGCCCATTGGCCGCGAGTCTGCAGGGGGCGGCGTTGCACCAGCAGCTCTTGTGAGCTGCTGGTGCAATGCTGAATACGGCGAGCATATTGCTCTCCGTATTCAGCGAGGTCTGGCGGACCTGATCCGCACTGTCGGATCAGGTCCGCCAGACGTTGTTAAATAGAGGCCAAAGAGACTCAAACAAAATAGATAACAGAATTGAATTAGGTCAATTTCATCTCTTTATTCAGATATTGTTGTACTCACCAATTCCAAGTGTTATATTTTCTTTACTAGTGTTCAAATTTCTTATAAAGATTCATTCAAGCCCTCAATAATTCTTATATCTCACATGTGGTAACAAGCGCTCAGTTTACTGTATATATGGAAAATTAATTAAACTAAATTGTGCATTTATTCACCTCTATATATACTTGTACAAAACTTTTATATTTATGTTAACTTTCCCTTTTATCAACCACAAGCAAATTTTCCCCAATACCTCCAAACATCATTGATCTATAGCTAGCCAAGCTTTGTATCTCCTTTGTGGTAGAATGCCTGCGTAAAATAATGTGATAATTGTTACACATTCACCTCACACAAAATCACCATGAAAGGTACAGTAAAGTCAAAATTAAACTTTATGATTCAGAGAGAATATGCAATTTTAAACGATTTTTCAATTTACTTCTATTATATCATTTGCTTAATTCGCTTATTATCCTTTGTTAAAAATTATTCCTAGTAAGGCTCAAGTGTAGGCACTACTGGGAGCTAGCTGCTTATTGGTGACTCAACATATATGCCTCTTGTTATTGGCTCCCCGGATGTGTTCAGCTAGCTCCCAGTAGAACATTGTTGTTTTTTCAACAAAGGATAACAAGAGAATTAAGCAATTTTGATAATCAAAGTAAACTGGATAGTTGTTTAAAACTGTATGTTCTATCTGCATCACAAAAGAAAATAAATCATTTATTTAATTTTTTTCGAAAGGATTGAACAAGACTCCAAAATGTGTAAAAACTCCAGAAAAATTAAATGATTTACTTAAAGGGACATTAAACACTAAATACTTGCTAGATAGAATGATGCATTAAAAGAAAAGATTAGTCCATGAGTAACATGTAGATGTATTTTTTAAAGTTTCATTAGTTGTTTAAAAAGTGACAAAATAAGTGTAAAGTTTTAGTGTCTATAAAACACTGGGAGCTGCCATGTTGTAACTTGTGTTACCTTCTCTGCTGTGGCCAATTAGGGTCAGTTATAAATAGGTCACTAGAGTGTGCAGCCAATGGTTGTGCTGGATTTAACAGTGTTCTGCACTTCCATTTCTAACAGGAACTGAAAAGCTCACAATTTCAGAATGGAATAACAGGCAAAGAGGACAAAATAAATAATGAAAGTATATTGCAGAGTTGTTTTATTATATACAATTTATCATTTTATATTACCATCTCAGAGTGTTTAATGTCCCTTTAAATTGTTGTGCCATTGTAATAAAGAAGTTTTTACTGAGTGTCATAAACAGTGACAAAGTTTGGCAGGGCTAGATTGGCCTCCCAGGATACCAGAATATATTCCAGTGGGATGTCCTGCTGGGGTCTGGGGACAACACTGTAGCTGTGAGGGAGCCCATTCATGGAGCAACCTGCTGATTTGAGTGCACAGCGTTCACATGTTAAAAAGAAGGCCGACGGGGGGACTTCCGGGCAGCGGCCATCTTAGGTCGCAATATTTTGAGCTGCTCCAAGCATGTGAGATTTTTTATTCAAAGCAGCAGTAATTGGAGCAACACAGGATCTGGGAACCCAGATTCTGATTTGTGAATGAAACCTGCTTCGACCAAGCCATTTACTGACTTTCTATGCAGCTCTAATATACCGGAGACTACCTGGGGGCCTACGCCTCCGCTCTAACCCCCCAGTAGGTAGCTGTGGCTGCCTACTGTAATGCAGTTTCAGGAATAAGCTGCTTAAACATGGAGGAGACATACTTGACGTTTCGGAACCTGATGCTCGATTTTGAGCGCATAATTTGTGACAGGCTGGATCGTCTATTATATAACATGGAGCGCACCCATGCAGGGGATGTACCTGAGGCTTATACGGAGTTGAGTGTGGAGGTGGCTTGTTTGGGCGACGCAGAGAAATTAAACATCACCCAACTTCCTGATGTTAGTACACCGGCGAGTCCCTATTTCAGCTCCTTACCTTTCCCTCTGGACTCTGTCTGGGGAGTTGCTGCCGACTCTCGGGAGGGAGATAGCGAGGACTCACAGGGGGGAGCGCACACGGAAAGGCATCTGATTACTGTGCTGGCAAGCAGCATCCCGAGGAATAGTGGAGCAGTGCCGCTGTTTTGTGATGATCGGTGCATGCGGCTCAACATACAGACCCTGCTGCGGCTGGAAATCTGGAGATTCGGCATATCAGTTGGGAAACACGATATGCTTGAAGCATTTGAACACTGCCCAGATGCCAATAACATTGAAAGGGATCATGATCTTGAGAGCTGCAGCAGGACAGGAGTGGGCTAACTATTCTATCACTGGAGCGGTGTGTCATATGTGTGGGAGACTGACTTGATATGATATAGCTTCCTAAACTTAGAATGATGATTGCTTGATGAGCCTGATGTATGAAGTTACATGGAATGCCTATGTCTCTCTAAATGTACTTCACTAATATCGAATGTATATTCTGTTCTCCCCTAACAGTTCACAGATTTTGCTCTCCAGCATAGTTTAAGTCTGCCAGTTTTATGATATTATTTTCTGTTCCTGCCTATTTTTCACTATGTTCAATATGTGAGCCTTGTTATACTGTAATATTGTAGCCTGATAATTTCTGAGTTGGTAGAAGGGGCCTTCTTGTCTGCAAACATTGACTGTCATGTATTTGAGCTCCTGAGATTAGTATTATGTTTTAGCTAGCTCTGATACACTTGTTACCGCGCTGGGATTAGGGCTGTGGGTTAACATGAGGCTTATGCCTTAGTTTTCTGCGGTCATCTTATGACTTAACTAAATTTGCTGGGTCTTTCTACCCCATAGCTATTTCTTTTATTAGTTTTAAAGTGGCCTTGGTGTACTGTCTGCGGCCGGGATGGTGCAGTTGGGGTGTACTTTACGTTGCCGGGGTTTGCTATAGACCCTTCAATTAACATAGCTACATATAGAGCCCGGAGAATGTAGCACGACCCATTACTTTTTTCCTTGAGGAGGCCTCAACTTTTATGTTAGAACCCACATTACCCGGTATGAATATATATACTGTTTATCCATAGGTTTATTACTGGTTCACGGGGGCTTGCTTAATATGTGTTTTGAGCGCTAGCTTTGAGACTAAGTTCTGCATCTGTATTCTCCTCTAATAGCTACTTTTGATTTTTGTGAATTTCTAGCTCTCTGCTTGAGAGCATATTCATAGGGCTCAAAAGTGGCCCTATTATCATATAGAAGTATGCTGCTGTTGTTCTAGGCCCTCGTGTAGCCCTTCCGCTAGCACCTATTGACTATGTTCTATACATGTGGTACGTTTGTAGCCACTGAGTTTTAATAGGGGTACGCTTTATCTTTATCTTTGCATACTCCAGGGGATACCTGGTTCAGCAGTAGCATCTTACCAGTACTTACAGGCCCAAAAGTGGCCTTTGTTAAATAATAACCCTCAATTCAGTCAGATGAGATAACTGAGGTCCGTAAGCGGCCTATGCTACCTTTGAGGACAAAAAGGAGAGAGAGGTAAAGGTTTGCTCTTAGTTATTAGATGAGTGGCTTATTATTGTACTTTGACATATTAATATGTTCACTAAAGCCAATAATGTTCATGTATATTGTCTTAATATTGTCTTGACATACACGTAGGGATTTGTCCCCTAAATATTAGATAACTGTCCTATTATTGTATTTTGATAGATCTATATGTTGGCTGTCGCCAATGATGTTTATGTATGTCCACTGTTGTATACTTGCTTCAATCATATGCTCTATACGTTAAAGTGAGCAACCTAGATGTTCTGTAATTTTTTTTTAACTCTCAATAAAAAAAAAAAAAAAAAAAAAAAAAAAAAAGAAGGCCGACCACTCCTATTAAAATCAGCACCGTGCTACAGAGAGAGGGGGTTATGTGTATGCCCTGTGGCATGACAGGGAGGAAAGAGGGAGCCAAACTGCCTGGAGCCCGGCCCTGGCACGAGTACAAAATAAGACCGGTAATCAGTTTGTTAGTAGTGCTGGGGGGGGGGGGGGTGTTGGCTGGGACAGGGGGGAACCTCTGCTTATTCTCCTTAATCTGTCTGCAGCCTTTGATACTGTTGACCATCCTCTTTTGCTCCAAACCCTTCAATCCTTCGGCATTTGCAACACAGCTCTCTCATGGTTCTCTTCCTATCTGCCTAACCGTACCTTTAGTGTAGCCTTCTCTGTGGCATCCTCTACCCCGTTACCACTTTCTGTTGGGGTACCGCAAGGCTCTGTCCCCTTCTCTTCTCAATTTGCATGTCATCATTAGGTTCCTTAATAAAGTCCCACGGGTTTCAATATAATTTGTATGCCAATGACACCCAAATCTACCTCTCTGCACCAGACCAATCTTCTTCTTTGCAAACTCTTGTAACTAACTTTCTTTCTCATATCTCATCTTAGATGTCCTCTCACTACCTTAAGCTAAATCTCTCCAAAACTGAGCTCCTTATTTTCCCCCCTTCTTCAAAAATCTCCACCCCAACTTCTCTATAACTGTCGTTAACTCCATCATTACCCCTTCCCCACATGCCCAATGTCTATGGGTCACATTTGACTCAGATCTTTCTTTCACTCCTCACATTCGGTCCTTGGCTAAAGCCTGCCGCTTCCACCTTAAAAAAATCTTTAAAATTAGACATTTCCTTGCACAAGACACAACTGAGATTTTAATCCACTCTCTCATCCTTTCCTACCTCGACTACTGCAACTCCATCCTCTCTGGCCTCCCTAGCTGCCGCCTACCTCCTTTACAATCCATAATGAATACCTCTGCCAGGCTCATCTTTCTTACACGTCGCTCTTCATCTGCTGCACCTTTCTGCCAATCCCTTCCCTGGCTTCCTTTTGCCTCCAGACTTAAACACAAAATTCTCACTGTGACATACATAGCCCTCAACTGTACTGTTCCCCACTACATCTCAGACCAAGTCTCCAGATACTCTCCCTCTCGACCCCTTCGCCTGCTCAAGATCTCCTACTCTCCTTCTCTCTTGATACCTCCTCACATTCCCATTTACAAGACTTCTCCAGACTGGCTCCCATCTTGTGGAGCTCTCTGCCTCGCTCCACAAGACTCTGCCCTAGTTTTGAAAGCTAACTCCATTGCTATCCCCTTGAACCCCTTAGCATGTAAGCCTATGAGCCCAGCTGTTTGTAGATCACCCTCATATGAGCCGACTACAACAGTGCAACTCTCGGCAGGGCCCTCTACCCATTTGATCCCTGTAAATGTTACCTTGTATACCGCCTATGCTTATAGCCCTGCTGAATCTGTTGGCGCTCTACAAATACCTGATAATAATATAATAACCAGGGTCAGTCTTCAAAAATTTCCAGGGCCAGTCTGATTTACCAGTCCGGCGCTGAAAGTTGGATATTTGAGTACAGAAAAAGTTATACTGAAAATTATAACACTGTCAATGTGTAGAAAACGGTCAGATATAGATTAGAACACATCCCTTGAGCAATCAAAAAGAGACAAATGTTAAATGTGATACTATGCATTTGATAACATACACTATAAAAACATATTACCCAGAGTAATCATATTGACATTTAAATCTTTTCCGAGCTATCTATCACCTTCATGCTGAGTGCACTGTTGAGAAATCCCAGAGTGACTGCAATTACTGGATTTTGTATCACTCTCCTCATGACTGTTCTGAGTCTCCTGCTTATAATGAGAGGCTTCCCCAAAGCTTTTGAAGTGCTTCTAAGTATTTTCCCACCTTTTGCTTTCTCAGTTGGAATTGTACAGGTATGTATCAGCCATAAGGTATGTGTTATTTTACATCTGTATTCTGATTTCTCTTGATAAATATGTTCTAAAATGTTTAAGAAAAAATAGCTACTGTTCAATAAAGCCTGGTGAGGGGGTCAACCCATATAAAATTGGACCTGGATGTTGCAATTTATACAATTTTATCAAGTATTATATTAATGGGATTGTAAAGTCAAATTTACATGATTCAGAGAGAGCAAATAAATTCAAACTATTTCCACTTTACTTCTATCACCAATTTTGCTTCATTCTCTTGGTATTCTTTGCACTACTGGGAGCTAGCTGGTCATTGATGGCTGCACATATATGTCTATTGACCATAGTTTTACCCTGAATGTTCAGCTAGCTCCCATTAATTAATTTCTGCTCCTTCAACAAAGGATACCAATAAATTGCATGCTTTATCTGTCCAGTACAGTAAGTTAGTAATCTCATAAAATATATATATTTTTTTTTTAAATCAAATTTTTTTATTGAGGCAATACAAGAAATAAAAAACAAACAAAATATACATTTTACAACATTTTGGTAAGTTTTGCATACAAGACACTGTTTATCCATTGGATAATGAAACCTTGTCATATAAGAGAGTAAAGAAATCTTCCTATATGTATTTCTCCAAGAACACACAAAACATAGTGAAAATAAAGGACATTGTATGCTAATACAAGATAGAATACACATAATCCAGCATTACCTCTTTTTTCATTTTGTTTCCTATATGAAGACATAGCAAATTTATATAATTTGAATATCCAGTAAACTTATACTTCTTATAGAGTGATAAGCTGATTATAAAATAAATGTATTTATTATCTGAAATTTTTCATATTATAGGGAGTCATAGCAAGTTGCTCCTAAGAAAGATTTGAGGGCAAGTCGGGAACAATTAGTCAGGAGCTAGATACTTTAATAAACCGTCCTCAGTTTCTTTGTAAACAGAACTACAAGAGCAACTTACGTCATTACAATATCAATAGCGGGTAAACACCGCTTGTTTGTCCACCTAAGAGAAGGGTGAACAGTATCAAAGTATACGGCTAATATTACCCCCCAGGAACTCCCGTTGACCGGGGGGGGGGGGGGGGGGGAAGGTAGTTTAAAAATAGACAGTGCAGATCTGTTGTCAAGTTTTCTCCAAAATGACTCTATAGATACATGTATGGATCTTGTTGCTATACATGCGCTACATCTAAGCACTAGCGGAACCTTTCTAAGTTTATTTCATCATTTGCTCTAAGTATAGTAAGTATATAGGGGGGGATAGTGTTGCGCATGGCTGAGAGAAATATAGTGCGTTAGTGTTCAATAAATAGCAGTAACTCAACGGCTTAAAGAGATAGACTAACAGAAATGCTACGTTTTTCTCACTGACATCTATGTTAACTCTTATTTATACTGAATACCTGCAATAGCAGTGTGTATAAGCAAATCAAGTGTGATAACATGAGACATAACATTCAAAAAGGTAAGAGAAGCAAATACTAGATCTGAAACAGGGTTAAAAAGTTAGAGTCGAACAAGTTATACATTTGCCTGTTTTATAGCGCTGGGTAGGGTAACCTTAACACAAACTCATTAAGTGCTACATTGAATGTGCATATAAGACTGCTGCTCAACTATAGAATGTATAAAAAAACTTTGCCTATAGCTGAACTGAAGGGACACAGCAAAGAGCCTTTTCAGTAACAATATGTGGCTCGATCATTCAGCTGGTTGTATTCATATGCACAAATAATCATAATTTTGACCATCCTAGCTAAAAATGGGTTGACTTAACTGAATAAAAATATCATTAATAAGATATGTAATGAACACTAAAAAAAAAGTGTATGACTTATATAAGTAACTGGCATAATAGGTTGAGCATTATTATTAAACGTGAACATACTCATGAAGGTGTCCTCGGCTTAGTATCTTACAAAATAAGTCCAGACTTTTGTAATAAAGTCCAAGTGCTAGGATGATCTCAAAGTTCGAGTGCTGACACTCCATACTTGCTACGTGTGAAGTAACTTAACCCTTCAGGGTATACAGACATGTCCTACTCTTTAGCCTACACCTACAGACAGAGGGATCCGTCTTGGAGGAAGCTGCGATATTGATGAGCTACAGACAGTTGGTGAATCTGGGGAATAGGTGGTACTTAGTAGTAACTCAGCGTTCCCAGGGTGTAAAACAAGGTTGGCATCTCTGTAAAATTCTCTGTCGCTCAGGAGAGCCGAGCAAGATGTGTGTGGAGCGGGAGCTGTAGCCAGTAGAGCGATGCCGAAAGGCTGTACCTCAGAATCAGCTTGTTCCCGATGTCCCTCCGCGACTGGCCGCGTCTCTAGAAAGCAAAAGGTTAGTTTCTTTGTGTCTGCCTTAGGGATAGAGAGTGCCGCCGTCATCATGAAGTGTTCGGAGCATGTCTTTACAATGAATGGAGTTATCTCGCAATCATATTGCCCCTCCAAACCATCTTGCACCTTGAAATTAGCGGCAGAGGGTCTAACTTGCTCCATCTCACCACATGAGCCTTACATGGCCCGTGTGAAAATATCAGTTGCGCTCTCCTTTGGTTTGCCACTGTGCTCGCCCCTCAGTGTTCTTACGAGGGAAACAAAATGTCCGAACAGAAGATATTAGACCAGTGAGCGCAGGGTGGACAACACCAAACTCCTGAGAATACCTATGTGTTCCCAAAATAGGTAAATAAGATAGCTAAAAAGGGGGAGTGAATCAGGAGCGCTACAGCTAAAGGTGCTAAGAAATAAGACTATGAATACTATACTTAAAAGTATGACAAGGACAATATCGTATCTAAAATATGACACAATTTAATTGCACAAACAATAATAACAGATAAAAGATAGATAAAAACGGACGTCTCCGTAAGTGAAACTTCTTAAGTTGCCGCCATATAAATGTTGCAATGGCAAAAAGAGTTTGTGGTGTAAATATAAACAGTCCAGTGTACACTTTCAGTATTTATATTACGTGTTGGTTTGCTAGCAAACAAGGGCTTACCCCAAACTTTCCACTCGATGTTCTCTGTGGGTTAGTTACAGCCGTATGCGTGATGACGTCACTTATGTGGGCGCTGTCCCAAACGAGCTCTCTGATTGGTCCAAATTCGGAACCAGCCAACAGCGGTAGTGGTGACTCTTTTATCTAGAGTATAGCGATCATCCGATGACAGGTACCTGCTCTTAGTGCTAGGTAGCACTCAAGGTACAAAAATGAATGGTGTAAGTAAACTTGATTATCCGATAAGGAGTTCAGAGAGTTAGTTGCACAGTCTTTCCAATAGCTAATTATATTAGCGTAATTGCACAATCCTCATGAACACTGTGGTAGCTCCAGCTACATATAGTGAATCTCAGTAGTTGTTGCAGCACATCAACGCGTTTCTCCCTCTACAGGGCTTTCTCAAGATGAATGATCTGCAACAGGTGTATCTTCATTTAAAGGTGTAGCTTGCTTCTCATTGGTTATAAAACACCTGGGAGTGTTACCTAAGGCGGTCTTGATATTTTAAGATGGTATTGACAAGCATCCAGATAGCTACTTCACATTAATATAACAAAGGTGATCCCTATCAGTAAATTTCACAGAGTTCCCTTAAAAGTGATCGTTATAGTAAATATTGTGTCTTTTAGACAATGTCTCATTAATTTCTGTTAAAATATATACTAAAAGCATTTCTTAAAAACATTTATTAAAAACATTTATTAAAAACAATGAGTACTTAGAATATAGTTAGAAGATAGTTACATTGTGGGTCTAAATCGGTACTATCTGTATCAAATAATAGAGTGCAAAAACGTGCATTACATATCTATTATTAATCCAATAGAAATGGGGAAATGTCTAGTTCAGAATTTAGACCAGCCGGGAACAGAGTATTATGTCTATAAATCAATTCTGCCTCTTTTATTTTCAGACATTTTTCTAAATTCCCCCCCCCTCCAATTCTGCTTAACTTGTAGTATGCCCCAATACTTTAAATCTTTAGTATTGCCCTTGTGTACAGATTTAAAGTGCCTATATAGATTAGTGTCTATCACTCCCTTCTCAATACATAATAGATGTTCTCTTATCCTATCTTTGATCATACGCTTAGTCTCCCCAAAATAAAACAAGTTGCATGTGCATTTAAGAATATAGATTACCCCCTTCGTGGTGCATCTAATGCATTCTTTAATAGAGATTTCTTCTCCTGAATTTGGAATAGTGATAGCTTTCCTTTTGTCACTATGTGTGCAGGCCTTGCATGAATAGCAAGGGAAGAAACCTGATATTTTTCCCCCTTGTAAATCTTTTTGTATAAAATTTGTTTTCTGATTTATCTTACGTGAACTAGGCGCAAGTATTGTTTTAAAGTTTTTTGTCTTTTTAAAAATTAGTCTGGGTTTATGAGGGAGTGCATCTCCTAATATTGGGTCAGCTTTTAGGATGGCCCAGTGTTTATTTAGAATTCTTCTCATGATGCCATGATCTACATTGTATTCTGTTATAAATGGGACGTCAATTAAATCTGAATTCTCTTTGGTTGTCTTTTGTTTATATGTGAGGAGGCTCTTTCTGTCAGTATTCCTTGCTCTTGTTACAGCCCTGTTGACAACTTCCTCATCATATCCCTTATCTCTGAATTTTTCAATTAAGGACTCTATTTGGTATTCAAAGTCTGAGATTCTGGAGCAATTTTTTCTCACTCTCAGACTTTGGCCCACAGGGATGTTGTCCTTCCTTTGCTGGAGATGACAACTTTTGGAATGAATAAAGCTGTTAGAGTTGACCTCTTTAAAATGTGTTCTTGTTTCTATATTTTGGTTAATGGCCATAATTTCTAAATCTAGAAAGATAGCCTTATCTTTGCTATGATTAAAGGTGAATATGAGACCTTTATCATTAGAGTTCATATCCGAAAACAATTTTAGTAGATTTGATTCAGACCCTCTCCATATCAACAAGACATCATCTATGTACCGTCTATAGAGCACGAGGTCCGTGCCATAGTTACCCGATTGGAAGAAGGACTCCTCCCAGTTGCCAACAAATAAGTTGGCGTAACTTGGCGCGAACCTCGTGCCCATAGCCGTACCCTCTATTTGTAAGTAGAATTTATTATTATACATGAAGTAATTGTTCTTCAATATAAACAAAATACTTTTTAATAAGAATTCTTTTTGTTCTGGTCTCATCTCTGAATCATTATCTAAATATTTTATTTTTTTTTGGTCTCATCTCTGAATCATTATCTAAATATTCTTTTTTTTTTTTTTTTAAATATTTTTTTTTTTTTTTTTTTTTTTAATAGCTGAAATCCCTTTGTCATGGTCAATTACTGTATAAAGAGAAGTAATATCTCCAGTCACTAAGATGAAATCATCCTCCCAAACAATTTTGTTCCAGAATATTTAGGACCTGGGTGGAATCCCTCAAATATGAGTCCAAATTCCTTACATACTTTTGCAGGAAAGTGTCCACATATCGTGAGAGATTGGAGGATAATGCCCCTATGCCCGAAATAATCGGTCTCCCTGGTGGTTGAGTGAGGTTCTTATGTATTTTCGGAAGGAAGTAGAACACCGGGACCCTAGGATGAGTGGGGTCCAGGTATTCCACCTCCCTCTCATTTAAAATCCCTAAATCTCTACCTTCTCTTATAAGCCTTTTTAAGAGAGCAGCAAACTTGTTCGTAGGGTTTAGATCAAGTTTTTTATAAGTTTTATTATCATTCAATAGTCTTAAAGACTCTGTATCATAATAACTTGTATCCATAACCACAATCCCGCCGCCCTTATCGGCGGGCTTGATGGTTATCTTATGGTTCTTTTTCAAATTATCCAGAATGAGGGTCTCTTTTTTAGTCATGTTAGTTTTCATAAATTTTGATGGTTTACTACTCTTTAGATCTTTTAAAACCATTTGTTCAAAAGTTTCAAGGTGAGTTCCCTTAGCGGAGACAGGATTAAATGTCGATTTGGGTTTTAAGCTGGTATGAATAAAATTATCTTCTTTTATTTTATCTTTAGTCGTAAACATTCTCTCAAGGGGGCTTTTCATGAAAAATCTTTTGAGGGTGAGGTTCCTAATAAATTTCTTTATATGGATATGTGTATTGAATTTGTTTAGTCTAACACTCGGGGCAAAAGAGAGGCCATAGCTTAAAATCTTTGTTTCCTCATCCTGTAGTGTGGTATTACTGATATTGAAAACTCCATTTATCTTTATCTCCCTCTTTTTGCTTCTTGTGCTGATCCCACTCCCTCTTGTTCCTCTAGAGGTCTTTTTTTGTTTTTTTGTTGTGGATATTGTCCCCATACACTTGTCTGGTTGTTTCCCAGAAGATCTTTTGAGGTGCCCTCCCTTGGAGGGCTGTTCACTAAAAAAGGAGTATCAGCTTCCCTATGTCTGGTTCTCTCTGTTACATGAGCCAGGGGTGAGAATCTATTTCTTATAGGTGTCTCCCATCTCTCTTTCTTATCCCAAATGGGTTTATTTGTACGGGAAGGTGCCTCTCTGTCTGGATAATGAGTATAATCATTATATCTGCCTTCAGTGTGATAATTATTTCTATTATCATATGTGTTGTAGTTCCTATAATTATAGTACTTATCATTATATACTCTATTATGATATGAGTAATTCGGTCTCCATGGTCTATTAGGATCTCTATTCGAATCTCTATTGTCTCTCTCTCTATAATCATAGGTGTTAGGTCTGAATGAATTGTAATTCCTTTTTTCTTTCTTTTTATTATGGTTAACTATTGTCCAATTTTCCTTAGGGGTATTAGACTCCCTCAAATTAGTATCACTATTGGTATTTAAATCCGTTTTTTTAGTATCTCTCTCTAATTTCTTCCACTTGGTTTTCAAAATATCCTTATTTAAAGTATTTAATCTTTCAATCATGCCTTTTTGTTTTTCTTTAAAAGATAGGGATTTCTTATCTTTAAGTTTATCTTTAATTTCTAATATTTCTTTTTCTAGATCTACTAGAGTATCCTTCCTTGATCTTTTTAGGATCTCCATTAAATCAACTGAAGCTTTAGATAGTACTTCTTCCCATTCTCTTTGGAAATTCTCTTTAAGGGGAAAGGCACAAGTCTTAGTCAATGTTAGACCTTTTGGGATTAGATTTTTCACAGTATATTTATTTAGAAAAATAATCTCAGTTTTTTGTTTCAATTCTTTAGTTAGAAGTTTTTCTAGTTTAATTAAAATTTCTTCTAGACTTTCATATTCCAAATCTATGTTATTATCATCTCCTTTGTGATTGTGTAATTCCTTATACAAGTGTTCTCTAAATGAAAAGATGTCCTCCATATTAGAGGGGGAGGACATAATGTGTAAACAAAAAATAAAAATATATAAAGATGTGAATTAATTGTAACTAGTAAAATGTAATAATGTCGAATATTAAACAGGAAAAGCTTAAAACTTTATATGAAAATTTAGCATATAAAAAAAAAGTGTAAAGTGCACAGTGCTAAATGCGATATGTGACAATATTAAAAAAGGGTTTTTAACCAGACTGAATTAGGTCTAGAATATTTTAGTTAAACACACAACACCCGCTGCTCATTGTATGGGAAACAAAGGCAAAACAGAAGATATTAGACCAGTGAGCGCAGGGTGGACAACACCAAACTCCTGAGAATACCTATGTGTTCCCAAAATAGGTAAATAAGATAGCTAAAAAGGGGGAGTGAATCAGGAGCGCTACAGCTAAAGGTGCTAAGAAATAAGACTATGAATACTATACTTAAAAGTATGACAAGGACAATATCGTATCTAAAATATGACACAATTTAATTGCACAAACAATAATAACAGATAAAAGATAGATAAAAACGGACGTCTCCGTAAGTGAAACTTCTTAAGTTGCCGCCATATAAATGTTGCAATGGCAAAAAGAGTTCGTGGTGTAAATATAAACAGTCCAGTGTACACTTTCAGTATTTATATTACGTGTTGGTTTGCTAGCAAACAAGGGCTTACCCCAAACTTTCCACTCGATGTTCTCTGTGGGTTAGTTACAGCCGTATGCGTGATGACGTCACTTATGTGGGCGCTGTCCCAAACGAGCTCTCTGATTGGTCCAAATTCGGAACCAGCCAACAGCGGTAGTGGTGACTCTTTTATCTAGAGTATAGCGATCATCCGATGACAGGTACCTGCTCTTAGTGCTAGGTAGCACTCAAGGTACAAAAATGAATGGTGTAAGTAAACTTGATTATCCGATAAGGAGTTCAGAGAGTTAGTTGCACAGTCTTTCCAATAGCTAATTATATTAGCGTAATTGCACAATCCTCATGAACACTGTGGTAGCTCCAGCTACATATAGTGAATCTCAGTAGTTGTTGCAGCACATCAATGCGTTTCTCCCTCTACAGGGCTTTCTCAAGATGAATGATCTGCAACAGGTGTATCTTCATTTAAAGGTGTAGCTTGCTTCTCATTGGTTATAAAACACCTGGGAGTGTTACCTAAGGCGGTCTTGATATTTTAAGATGGTATTGACAAGCATCCAGATAGCTACTTCACATTAATATAACAAAGGTGATCCCTATCAGTAAATTTCACAGAGTTCCCTTAAAAGTGATCGTTATAGTAAATATTGTGTCTTTTAGACAATGTCTCAATCATTTCTGTTAAAATATATACTAAAAGCATTTCTTAAAAACATTTATTAAAAACATTTATTAAAAACAATGAGTACTTAGAATATAGTTAGAAGATAGTTACATTGTGGGTCTAAATCGGTACTATCTGTATCAAATAATAGAGTGCAAAAACGTGCATTACATATCTATTATTAATCCAATAGAAATGGGGAAATGTCTAGTTCAGAATTTAGACCAGCCGGGAACAGAGTATTATGTCTATAAATCAATTCTGCCTCTTTTATTTTCAGACATTTTTCTAAATTCCCCCCCCCTCCAATTCTGCTTAACTTGTAGTATGCCCCAATACTTTAAATCTTTAGTATTGCCCTTGTGTACAGATTTAAAGTGCCTATATAGATTAGTGTCTATCACTCCCTTCTCAATACATAATAGATGTTCTCTTATCCTATCTTTGATCATACGCTTAGTCTCCCCAAAATAAAACAAGTTGCATGTGCATTTAAGAATATAGATTACCCCCTTCGTGGTGCATCTAATGCATTCTTTAATAGAGATTTCTTCTCCTGAATTTGGAATAGTGATAGCTTTCCTTTTGTCACTATGTGTGCAGGCCTTGCATGAATAGCAAGGGAAGAAACCTGATATTTTTCCCCCTTGTAAATCTTTTTGTATAAAATTTGTTTTCTGATTTATCTTACGTGAACTAGGCGCAAGTATTGTTTTAAAGTTTTTTGTCTTTTTAAAAATTAGTCTGGGTTTATGAGGGAGTGCATCTCCTAATATTGGGTCAGCTTTTAGGATGGCCCAGTGTTTATTTAGAATTCTTCTCATGATGCCATGATCTACATTGTATTCTGTTATAAATGGGACGTCAATTAAATCTGAATTCTCTTTGGTTGTCTTTTGTTTATATGTGAGGAGGCTCTTTCTGTCAGTATTCCTTGCTCTTGTTACAGCCCTGTTGACAACTTCCTCATCATATCCCTTATCTCTGAATTTTTCAATTAAGGACTCTATTTGGTATTCAAAGTCTGAGATTCTGGAGCAATTTTTTCTCACTCTCAGACTTTGGCCCACAGGGATGTTGTCCTTCCATTGCTGGAGATGACAACTTTTGGAATGAATAAAGCTGTTAGAGTTGACCTCTTTAAAATGTGTTCTTGTTTCTATATTTTGGTTAATGGCCATAATTTCTAAATCTAGAAAGATAGCCTTATCTTTGCTATGATTAAAGGTGAATATGAGACCTTTATCATTAGAGTTCATATCCGAAAACAATTTTAGTAGATTTGATTCAGACCCTCTCCATATCAACAAGACATCATCTATGTACCGTCTATAGAGCACGAGGTCCGTGCCATAGTTACCCGATTGGAAGAAGGACTCCTCCCAGTTGCCAACAAATAAGTTGGCGTAACTTGGCGCGAACCTCGTGCCCATAGCCGTACCCTCTATTTGTAAGTAGAATTTATTATTATACATGAAGTAATTGTTCTTCAATATAAACAAAATACTTTTTAATAAGAATTCTTTTTGTTCTGGTCTCATCTCTGAATCATTATCTAAATATTTTATTTTTTTTTGGTCTCATCTCTGAATCATTATCTAAATATTCTTTTTTTTTTTTTTTTTAAATATTTTTTTTTTTTTTTTTTTTTTTTAATAGCTGAAATCCCTTTGTCATGGTCAATTACTGTATAAAGAGAAGTAATATCTCCAGTCACTAAGATGAAATCATCCTCCCAAACAATTTGTTCCAGAATATTTAGGACCTGGGTGGAATCCCTCAAATATGAGTCCAAATTCCTTACATACTTTTGCAGGAAAGTGTCCACATATCGTGAGAGATTGGAGGATAATGCCCCTATGCCCGAAATAATCGGTCTCCCTGGTGGTTGAGTGAGGTTCTTATGTATTTTCGGAAGGAAGTAGAACACCGGGACCCTAGGATGAGTGGGGTCCAGGTATTCCACCTCCCTCTCATTTAAAATCCCTAAATCTCTACCTTCTCTTATAAGCCTTTTTAAGAGAGCAGCAAACTTGTTCGTAGGGTTTAGATCAAGTTTTTTATAAGTTTTATTATCATTCAATAGTCTTAAAGACTCTGTATCATAATAACTTGTATCCATAACCACAATCCCGCCGCCCTTATCGGCGGGCTTGATGGTTATCTTATGGTTCTTTTTCAAATTATCCAGAATGAGGGTCTCTTTTTTAGTCATGTTAGTTTTCATAAATTTTGATGGTTTACTACTCTTTAGATCTTTTAAAACCATTTGTTCAAAAGTTTCAAGGTGAGTTCCCTTAGCGGAGACAGGATTAAATGTCGATTTGGGTTTTAAGCTGGTATGAATAAAATTATCTTCTTTTATTTTATCTTTAGTCGTAAACATTCTCTCAAGGGGGCTTTTCATGAAAAATCTTTTGAGGGTGAGGTTCCTAATAAATTTCTTTATATGGATATGTGTATTGAATTTGTTTATTCTAACACTCGGGGCAAAAGAGAGGCCATAGCTTAAAATCTTTGTTTCCTCATCCTGTAGTGTGGTATTACTGATATTGAAAACTCCATTTATCTTTATCTCCCTCTTTTTGCTTCTTGTGCTGATCCCACTCCCTCTTGTTCCTCTAGAGGTCTTTTTTTGTTTTTTTGTTGTGGATATTGTCCCCATACACTTGTCTGGTTGTTTCCCAGAAGATCTTTTGAGGTGCCCTCCCTTGGAGGGCTGTTCACTAAAAAAGGAGTATCAGCTTCCCTATGTCTGGTTCTCTCTGTTACATGAGCCAGGGGTGAGAATCTATTTCTTATAGGTGTCTCCCATCTCTCTTTCTTATCCCAAATGGGTTTATTTGTACGGGAAGGTGCCTCTCTGTCTGGATAATGAGTATAATCATTATATCTGCCTTCAGTGTGATAATTATTTCTATTATCATATGTGTTGTAGTTCCTATAATTATAGTACTTATCATTATATACTCTATTATGATATGAGTAATTCGGTCTCCATGGTCTATTAGGATCTCTATTCGAATCTCTATTGTCTCTCTCTCTATAATCATAGGTGTTAGGTCTGAATGAATTGTAATTCCTTTTTTCTTTCTTTTTATTATGGTTAACTATTGTCCAATTTTCCTTAGGGGTATTAGACTCCCTCAAATTAGTATCACTATTGGTATTTAAATCCGTTTTTTTAGTATCTCTCTCTAATTTCTTCCACTTGGTTTTCAAAATATCCTTATTTAAAGTATTTAATCTTTCAATCATGCCTTTTTGTTTTTCTTTAAAAGATAGGGATTTCTTATCTTTAAGTTTATCTTTAATTTCTAATATTTCTTTTTCTAGATCTACTAGAGTATCCTTCCTTGATCTTTTTAGGATCTCCATTAAATCAACTGAAGCTTTAGATAGTACTTCTTCCCATTCTCTTTGGAAATTCTCTTTAAGGGGAAAGGCACAAGTCTTAGTCAATGTTAGACCTTTTGGGATTAGATTTTTCACAGTATATTTATTTAGAAAAATAATCTCAGTTTTTTGTTTCAATTCTTTAGTTAGAAGTTTTTCTAGTTTAATTAAAATTTCTTCTAGACTTTCATATTCCAAATCTATGTTATTATCATCTCCTTTGTGATTGTGTAATTCCTTATACAAGTGTTCTCTAAATGAAAAGATGTCCTCCATATTAGAGGGGGAGGACATAATGTGTAAACAAAAAATAAAAATATATAAAGATGTGAATTAATTGTAACTAGTAAAATGTAATAATGTCGAATATTAAACAGGAAAAGCTTAAAACTTTATATGAAAATTTAGCATATAAAAAAAAAGTGTAAAGTGCACAGTGCTAAATGCGATATGTGACAATATTAAAAAAGGGTTTTTAACCAGACTGAATTAGGTCTAGAATATTTTAGTTAAACACACAACACCCGCTGCTCATTGTATGGGAAACAAAGGCAAAACAGAAGATATTAGACCAGTGAGCGCAGGGTGGACAACACCAAACTCCTGAGAATACCTATGTGTTCCCAAAATAGGTAAATAAGATAGCTAAAAAGGGGGAGTGAATCAGGAGCGCTACAGCTAAAGGTGCTAAGAAATAAGACTATGAATACTATACTTAAAAGTATGACAAGGACAATATCGTATCTAAAATATGACACAATTTAATTGCACAAACGATAATAACAGATAAAAGATAGATAAAAACGGACGTCTCCGTAAGTGAAACTTCTTAAGTTGCCGCCATATAAATGTTGCAATGGCAAAAAGAGTTTGTGGTGTAAGTATAAACAGTCCAGTGTACACTTTCAGTATTTATATTACGTGTTGGTTTGCTAGCAAACAAGGGCTTACCCCAGACTTTCCACTCGATGTTCTCTGTGGGTTAGTTACAGCCGTATGCGTGATGACGTCACTTATGTGGGCGCTGTCCCAAACGAGCTCTCTGATTGGTCCAAATTCGGAACCAGCCAACAGCGGTAGTGGTGACTCTTTTATCTAGAGTATAGCGATCATCCGATGACAGGTACCTGCTCTTAGTGCTAGGTAGCACGCAAGGTACAAAAATGAATGGTGTAAGTAAACTTGATTATCCGATAAGGAGTTCAGAGAGTTAGTTGCACAGTCTTTCCAATAGCTAATTATATTAGCGTAATTGCACAATCCTCATGAACACTGTGGTAGCTCCAGCTACATATAGTGAATCTCAGTAGTTGTTGCAGCACATCAACGCGTTTCTCCCTCTACAGGGCTTTCTCAAGATGAATGATCTGCAACAGGTGTATCTTCATTTAAAGGTGTAGCTTGCTTCTCATTGGTTATAAAACACCTGGGAGTGTTACCTAAGGCGGTCTTGATATTTTAAGATGGTATTGACAAGCAACCAGATAGCTACTTCACATTAATATAACAAAGGTGATCCCTATCAGTAAATTTCACAGAGTTCCCTTAAAAGTGATCGTTATAGTAAATATTGTGTCTTTTAGACAATGTCTCAATCATTTCTGTTAAAATATATACTAAAAGCATTTCTTAAAAACATTTATTAAAAACATTTATTAAAAACAATGAGTACTTAGAATATAGTTAGAAGATAGTTACATTGTGGGTCTAAATCGGTACTATCTGTATCAAATAATAGAGTGCAAAAACGTGCATTACATATCTATTATTAATCCAATAGAAATGGGGAAATGTCTAGTTCAGAATTTAGACCAGCCGGGAACAGAGTATTATGTCTATAAATCAATTCTGCCTCTTTTATTTTCAGACATTTTTCTAAATTCCCTCCCCTCCAATTCTGCTTAACTTGTAGTATGCCCCAATACTTTAAATCTTTAGTATTGCCCTTGTGTACAGATTTAAAGTGCCTATATAGATTAGTGTCTATCACTCCCTTCTCAATACATAATAGATGTTCTCTTATCCTATCTTTGATCATACGCTTAGTCTCCCCAAAATAAAACAAGTTGCATGTGCATTTAAGAATATAGATTACCCCCTTCGTGGTGCATCTAATGCATTCTTTAATAGAGATTTCTTCTCCTGAATTTGGAATAGTGATAGCTTTCCTTTTGTCACTATGTGTGCAGGCCTTGCATGAATAGCAAGGGAAGAAACCTGATATTTTTCCCCCTTGTAAATCTTTTTGTATAAAATTTGTTTTCTGATTTATCTTACGTGAACTAGGCGCAAGTATTGTTTTAAAGTTTTTTGTCTTTTTAAAAATTAGTCTGGGTTTATGAGGGAGTGCATCTCCTAATATTGGGTCAGCTTTTAGGATGGCCCAGTGTTTATTTAGAATTCTTCTCATGATGCCATGATCTACATTGTATTCTGTTATAAATGGGACGTCAATTAAATCTGAATTCTCTTTGGTTGTCTTTTGTTTATATGTGAGGAGGCTCTTTCTGTCAGTATTCCTTGCTCTTGTTACAGCCCTGTTGACAACTTCCTCATCATATCCCTTATCTCTGAATTTTTCAATTAAGGACTCTATTTGGTATTCAAAGTCTGAGATTCTGGAGCAATTTTTTCTCACTCTCAGACTTTGGCCCACAGGGATGTTGTCCTTCCATTGCTGGAGATGACAACTTTTGGAATGAATAAAGCTGTTAGAGTTGACCTCTTTAAAATGTGTTCTTGTTTCTATATTTTGGTTAATGGCCATAATTTCTAAATCTAGAAAGACAGCCTTATCTTTGCTATGATTAAAGGTGAATATGAGACCTTTATCATTAGAGTTCATATCCGAAAACAATTTTAGTAGATTTGATTCAGACCCTCTCCATATCAACAAGACGTCATCTATGTACCATCTATAGAGCACGAGGTCCGCGCCATAGTTACCCGATTGGAAGAAGGACTCCTCCCAGTTGCCAACAAATAAATTGGCGTAACTTGGCGCGAACCTCGTGCCCATAGCCGTACCCTCTATTTGTAAGTAGAATTTATTATTATACATGAAGTAATTGTTCTTCAATATAAACAAAATACTTTTTAATAAGAATTCTTTTTGTTCTGGTCTTATCTCTGAATCATTATCTAAATATTTTTTAATAGCTATTAAAAAATATTTAGATAAAACAAAGTTATCAGTGATTGAATAAAGTACATACAGTAACATTTCTTTCTTTCTAGTAGTATTGGAGCAGATGGAAAGCCCTGTAAAATGTGATAAACAAAAGCAGATGCTCCACAATGGGGACTCTAAGTTTAGTACTTCAAGTTAACATCTTTTTATTCAATATTTTTTTTTTCATTTTCTTTTATGTAAAAAAAAAAATGAACCAAGGCACACTTTTCTCTCAAAATTTACAATGTATGCATGTGTACTGGGAACATTTACTTTGTTCCTATTCAGAACATGCCCCCCCCCCCACGTCTCCACCCAAGGTTTGTGAGTGTTTGCTCCTTTCCACCAATGGAGCTGTAGGAGTTTTTAATACCTACACATATTTATTGTGCCGAGTGCACCCTCATCCAAACACCTGCCTGCTCAGAGATTTTGCTCTCTTGTTTGAATGAGGGCTTACAAGGCATGCACAGCATATGTCTCCAATGAAGTAAAATATAGCAGTGCTAAGTCTGGAGTCTGCCCTTCCATTTCTAACAGGAATTGGAAAGCCCACACACTTCAATTAAATTGCAGGGGACTAAATAAATAATGAAAATATTTATAAATATATATATATATATATATAGCAACAGCTGTTAATCACAGGTGTGTAATTATATGTATTGTAAGGGGGTATTTAAGGGTACTTTTGAACACGTTTTGTTATGTTTGGCTGGCCTCCATTTGAAAAAGCTCATGGTAGAGCTGAAACGTTATCACTATGGGCCTGTCTCACGTGCATTTTAAAGGGGTTTGATGTTTTTTTGCATGAGCTTGCCTGCTGTGTATCTTTTGGGGTCTACCAAGCCTGGATACAGTGAGTTTGAATACTTGTTTATCTATTAGCAGAGCACCAGGTAGTTGTTGATGCTGGTGTGTGCCATTCCCTATGGAATACTATACTATGTTTTATGTATATGTATATGTATATATATATATATATATATATATATATATATATATATATGTATACATATATATATATATACTATTGAAATTGTAACTAAAAGACAATGTGGAAAATGACAATAAAATCCTCCTCTTTTAAAATGTGTGCTACATAAAGTTATGTTTTAAAAATTAATAGTCTGCTGTAAAATTAACTTATAGTTTATATGATTAATTCACATTAAAATTTCTGTTTTAAATTAAAGGGACACTGAACCCAATTTTTTTCTTTCGTGATTCAGATAGAGCATGCAATTTTAAGCAACTTTCTAATTGACTCTTATTATCAAATTGTCTTCATTCTCTTGGTATCTTTATTTGAAAAGCAAGAATGTAAGTTTAGATGCCGGCCCATTTATGGTGAACAAACTGGGTTGTTCTTGCTGATTGGTGGATAAATTCACCCACCAATAAAAAGGTGCTTTCCATGGTCCTGAACTAAAAATATAGCTTAGATGCCTTCCTTTTCAATTAAAGAAAGCAAGAGAACGAAGAAAAATTGATAATAGGTGTAAATTAGAAAGATGCTTAAAATTGCATGCTCTATCTGAATCACAAAAGAAAAAATTTGGGTTCAGTGTCCCTTTAACTTAGTATAAAAAACAACAACTTCAGCACTAGAGTGTGGAACCAGCAATTGTCTGTTTAAAATTCAAATTAATGACTGTTTCATCAAATGTCTAGTTTGTGCTTTACACCATTCTAAAGGCATATTGTTTTTATTGGTAAAAAAATTACACATTTTATATGACTTAAAGTGTAAGGCTCATAGGAAATTACCACTGAAATTTAAGAACGTGATAGTGGATTAAATACCAAATATTCCATATCTTTTTTTCATATGCTATAAAACCAAAGACCAAATTTAAACATTGTTGTCTAATTTGTTGAATAAATAAATTGGTTTTAATTTATTTAGGTATTTTTATTATTTTAGAGTGTTCATCTGGAGCTTGATGGCCAAGGTGTCTATTTCACAGATTTTATAGGAGACTCCTCACACATGTTAACGAGTTTTATCATGCTTATTTTGGATTCCATTTTATACATGGCCTTAACTCTTTATTTTGACAAAATTATGGAAGGTAAGTTAAGCTAAATAATGAATTAATGAAATAATGAAGAAAATAGATATGATATTATTTTTATTAAAAATATATACATGGAGCTCGCAATAGTTCATCAAATACCTCATGTACATTTTCTGTTGAAGTTCTGAATTGTTACTTTTACACATATTTACATATACCTGTCCTGTCTTGATATTTATTATTAATATTTTCAATATATGTATGTGGATAATTGTAAGTAGTAATGAGAGGTATATTTTGTCAAATTTACTTTGACACGTACAACACCCTTATTTTCTTTTTTGTAAAACCTTCCTATTCTTCTCCCAAGACTCCATCTTCAAATCCTCCCACAGGTAATTGATCTGTTTAATAGTGGTTTTAATGTTTGTAACCTTTTATTTACCATCAATGATTTAATCAATTTTTATTTTTTTTACTGATTTTAAATTTATTTATTTTTTAAAAATACTGGGTCAGATTACAAGTGGCTTGATACATGAAGTAAACGTTAAGGTTTAGAAAAAAGTACTTGCTTGAGTAAACAATCACGGACAACTTAGATCCCCTTTTATACTTTCCTGCCCAGATATAACCCATCCTTGCTTTATCTGGGAGGTTCTGTGTGCTGAGTGGGTGTAGTTGGTCCGTGTATTGATTTCACATCTTTTTCATCATACATTCTTGAGGATTATACTTGCTGTTGCTAACTAGGGATGGGCGAATGTTTCTAAAAATTCAAAATTTAAAACGAATTTTGATACATTCATTCGTTTGAACCGAATTTCGAATGTTTATATAACATTCTAACATTCTAATTTTCGAATTTTCGTTTTCGAATTTTTCAATAAAATTTGAAAATATTCGTTCGAATAATAGAATGTTTAGCTATGTATTCATTCAATTTCGAAATGTAATATTCAAATTTGAATGTGACATTCGAATTTGAAATAGTATTTCTAGTCTACAACTGTGTTTAATAAATGTAATATTTGAATTTGAATGCTACATTCGAATTCGAATGTCACATTCGAATTTGAAATAGTATTTCTAGTCTAATACTGTGTTTTAAATGTGATATTCGATTCGAATGTGATATTCGATTCGAATGTGACATTAGAATTCAAAATAGTATTTCTAGTCTAATACTGTGTTTTATAAATGTAATATTCGAATTCGAATGTGACATTCAATTCGAATGTGATATTCGATTCGAATGTGACATTCGAAATAGTGTTTCTAGTCTACAATTGTGTTTTATAAATGTAATATTCAAATTCGTATGTGATATTCGAATGTAACATTCGAATTCGAATGTCACATTCGAAAACTGTAAATAACATTCGAAAATCAAATTTTTAAGAATATTCGTTCTTATCAACATTCTATTATGTAAATCGAATTTCTACAATAACATTCATTCTAACATTCGAATTCGGATATAAACACATTCGCCCATCCCTATTGCTAACATGACCGGTCATTGTTCTTAATTTGTAGTATGTATGGGTGTGTGTTGGATGCTTGCTCTGCAGCTATGTCTGTTTTCTTCAAGCTGTGTATTTACTTATTATGAGTAATACATTTATATTTCCAATTGCTATTTGATTTTGAACTGGTTGTTTTACTTTATTTAAAGAGTGCTGAATTCCCTGACTTTTTGGAAGAATAATTATTACTGTATTATTCAGAATGTAGGTAGTGGTATGAAGTATAAGTCCAATAGCGATTGTGCTAGTGGTAATTAGCTAACAGCATATTGATAGTGTAAAGGAGGTGTTGTAGGCTGTTGCTGACATGTTATATAGAAGGTTATGGCTGACTGCAGGTTGTTTCAAGACATAGGTATAGTATGAGCATCAAGTAGTGTAAGCAGATATGTCCAGCAGTTATAATAGGAAGGTATGGCCTGCAGATACTACAGGCAGGTATGGTCAACATGTTAATATTGCATGATAAAGAGTGTAATGAGCACATCCAACCAACACAGTAACTGAGAGAGCGACTCAGTAATGTAGAGAAGCTATGATACTCTTGCATAGCATTTGCAGCATTTTAGGAGAATTTTGCACTATTGGGCAGCCCTCCAGGTGATGTATTGACAGACACTATAAGTATAGAGAAAAGCTGTATCATTTATCAATTTATCATTCTCATGAATGCAGCATATGCCCATAAATATGGTTTTCTTTGGAACACCATGATAATGACATATTTGATAAGTCTCATGGAAGACATGTGTGTGGGTTTGAACCAACAATATGCATTGAGTAGTATAGAGATTATCATTTTGGTGTGGCTAAATTGAAGATCATAATATAATAGTGTCTCTGGCTCAACATTTGATAGAAAAAAGTTTTTGAA